>NC_133506.1:4513260-4813478 GCF_049354715.1 Callithrix jacchus
TTGATCCCTTTATTACTATATACTGACCTTCTTCGTCCCTTTTTTATAATTTTTTCTTGAAATCTATTTTGTCTGATGTAAGTATAGCTACTCCTTCTCTGTTTTTGGTTTCCATTTGCATTGAATATCTTTTTTCCATCCCTTTATTTTCAGTTTGTATGTGTCTTTGTAGGTGAAGTGTGTTTCTTGTTGTCAACAGATCACTGGGTCTTGTTTTTTTGTTGTTCATTTAGCCACTCTCTGCCTATTCATTGGAGAATTTACTCCATTTACATTCAGTGTTAATATTGATAAGTAAGGACTTAGTCCTGCCATTTTGTTACTGGTTTTCTGGTTGTTTTGTGGTCTTCTTTTCCTTCTTCCTTTCTTTTCTCTCTTCCTTTTAGTGAGGGTGAATTTTCTCTAGTGGTATGTTTCAATTTACTTTTTATTTCTTGAATATCTGTTGTATTTTTTTTATTTGAGTTTATCATGAGGGTTGCAAATAATATCTCATAACCATTATTTTAAACTGATGACAACAGTGATTGCATAAACAAAGAGAAAACTAATAAAAACTCTGCATTTAACTTTGTTCCCCCTACTTTTAAACTTTTTGTTTGTATTTAAATCTTTTTTTACTGTCTGGAAAAATTGATATAGTTCTTATTTTTAATTGGTCTCTTAGTCTTTGTATTTAAGATAGAAGTATTTTATACACCACAATTACATTGTCATAATATTCTGTGTTTCTGTGTACTTACTATTACCAGTGAGATTTGTACCTTCAGATGATTTTTGTTGCTTATTAATCCTTTGCTTTCAGATTGAAGAATTCCCTTTAGCATTTCTTGTAGGACAGGTCTGATGTTGATGAAATCTCTTAGCTTTTGTTTGTCTGGGAAAGTCTTTATTTCTCTTTCATGTTTGTAGGCTATTTTCACTGGATATAATATTCTAGGGTAAAAGTTTTTTTCGTTTTGCACTTTGAATATGTCATACCATTCTCTCCTGGCCAATAAGGTTTCCACTAAAAAGTCTGCTACTAGATGTATTGGAGCTCCATTGTATTTTTAAAAAATTGTTGTTTGTTTCTATTGTCTATCTGCTTTTAGGATCCTTTCTTTATCATTAACCTTTGGGAGTTTGATTATTAAATGTCTTGAAGTAGTACTCTTTGGCTTAAATTGGTTTGTGTTCTGTAACTTTCTTTTACATGAATATTGATATCTTTCTTGAGATTTGGGACCTTCGCTGTTATTTTTCATTTGAATAAACTTTCTGCCCCTCTCTCTCACTCTACCTCCTCTTTAAGGCCAATAACTCTTAGATTTGCCCTTTTGAGGCTATTTTCTGTTAATAGATCTTGTAGATGTGCTTTGTTCATTTGCCTCCTCTGACTTGTGTATTTTCAAAGAGGCTGTCTTCAAGCTCACCATTTTTTTCTTCTTGATCAGTTCTGCTGGTAAGAGATTTAGGCATTCTTTAGTATGTCAGTTGCATTGTCAACTCCAGAATTTTTACTTGATTATTTTTAATTATTTCAATTTCTTTGTTAAATTTATCTGACAGGATTCTGAATTCCTTCTGTGTGCTATCTTGAATTCGATTGTGTTTCCTCAAAACAGCTATTTTGAATTCTCTGTCTGAAAAGTCATATATGTCTGTCCTCTGGAATTAGTCTCTGATGCCATATTTAGTTCATTTGGTGAGGTCACGTTTTCTTGGATTACCTTGATGTTTGTTGGTGTCTAGGCATTGGAGAATTAGGTATTTATTGTAGTCTTTACAGTCTGGGCTTGTTTTTACCCATCCTTCTTGGGAAGGCTTTCCAAGTATTCAAAGGGACTTGAGTGTTGTTATCTAGGTCTTTTGTCACTGCGTTTGTATCTGCATTAGGTGGCACCCCAAGTGTAGTAATGCTGTGGCTCTTGCAGACTCATAGCAGTACCACCTTGGTGGTCTTAGGTAAAATCAAGAATAATTTTCCAGATTGCTAGACAGAGACTCTTGTGCTCTCCTCTTACTCTCTCCCAAACAATTGTAATTTATCTCTCTATGCTGAGCTAAGGGAGGTTACACAAGCACCCCTGTGGCTACCATCACTGGAACTACACTGGGTCAGACATAAAACCAGCACTGCACTGGGTCTCTTGCCCAAGGCCTGCAGTAACCACCAACTAGCTACCACCTGTGTTCTTCACTCAAGGCTCTAGGGCTTTATAGTCAGCAGGTAGCAAAGCCAGCCATGCTTGTGTCCTTTTCTTCATGGTGGCAAGTTCTCTCCAGTCCTGGATGGGTCCAGAGATGTTTGGAAGCCAAGGCCTAGAGTCATAAACCTTAGGAATCTACCTAGTGCTTTGTTCTGCTGCAGCTGAGCTGGCACCCAAGTAATAAGACAAAGTATTCCCATTTTTCCGTCCCCTTTCTGCAAACAGGGGAGTCTCTCCCTACAGCCACCACCACCCCAGGCCTATGGCAAGTACACCTGGCTGCTGCAAATGTTCAATCAAGACACAAGGTCTCTTGAGTCAGCTTGTGGTGAATGCTGCCAGCCAGGCCTAGGACTCTCCCTTCAGGATGATGGGCTCTTGTCTGGCTCAGGGCAGGTCCAGAGGCTCTTTGAAAATATACAGTCAGAGGAGACAAAAGAATAAAAAAAGAATGAAAATGCCATCCAAGAACCGAGGCCTGGAATTGGGGACCTTAAGAGCCTGCTTAGTGCTCTATGTAGCCCAAATAGTAGAGGGAACTTTGTCTTGTAGCCTAGTGTCTCTGGTACCTAAGCTGCAAGCTCTGTCTCCCAGGCTGGAGTATGGTGGTGCGATCTAGGCTCACTGCAGCTGCCACGTGCCTGGTTCAAGCTCAGGCTCAAGCAATTCTGTCTCAGCCTTCTAAGTAGCTGGGACTACAGGCATGTGCCACCATGCCCCCACTAATTTTTGCATTTTTAGTAGAGACCACTCTCTTTGTTTCAGGCTGGGTGCTGCTGCTCACACCTGTCATCCCAACACTTCGGGAGGCTGAGTGGGCAGGTAACTTGAGGTCAGGAGTTCAAGACCAGCCTGGTCAACATGGCAAAAACCCTGTCTCTGTTTTAAAAAGGGAAATACATTAAAAAGAAAGAAAGAAAGAAACTATGTGTTTCCATTTTCCTTCTCTGAAAGAGTCGGGGAAATAAGACTAATATTCTTTAAATTCCTTTCTAGCTCTAAAACTTCAAGTTTGTGAGCCAGCAGGGATGCGGGAGAGGCAGGTGGAGTTTGTGTGCCTGAAGAATAGGTGAGCAAGAGGGGCCAGAACACTGATAGGACTGTTGAAGGAGCCAACAGTGGGAAATAAACTGTGTGAATAATAAGGTTTATTACCTGGAGGTAAGCGGAGGGGATGGGATTGGGTGGGGATAAGTAGGAGAGACTAACCTAAGGGAATACAGAGTTGGAGTTGGTGGCAGTGGCTAGGCACCTGGTAATGATGTGGTGCAGGTACTCTCTGTCTCCTGCACTCAAGTGATTCTCCTACTTCAGCCTTCTGAGTAGTTGGGACTATGGGCACTCACTACCATACCTAGCTAATTTTTTGTATTTTATAGAGGCAGGGTTTCACCATGTTGCCCAGGCTGATCTTGAATTCCTGGGCTCCTGGAATTCAAGCAATCTGCCCTCGTCAGCCCCTGCAAAGTGATGGGATTACAGGCATGAACTACAGTACCTGGTTCCAACTCTTTTAATGTGAAAAATTTCAGATCATGTGCGGTGCCTCTCACCTATAATCCCAGCACTTGGGGAGGCCAAGGCAGGAGGATTGCTTGAGCCTAGGAGTTTGAGAAGCCTGGGCAACATAGGGAGACCCTATGTCTACAAATAATCAAAAAATTAGCTGGGCATGGTGGTATGCATCTGTAGTCCCAGCTATGCTGGGGCTGAGGTGCAAGGATTGCTTGAGCCCGGGAGTTTGAAACTGTAGTGAGCTGTGATCATGCTACAGCACTCTAGCCTAGGTGATAGAGCAAGACTCTGTCTCAAAAAAAAAAAAAAATCCAAACATATAGAAAAGTTGAAACAATAATACAATGAACACCATCTAGTTTAGACAAGTGTTAACATTTTGCCATGTTTGCAACATCGGTATTTGTCGAATAATTTGAAAATAAGCTGCAGACATGACACTTTATCCCTGTGCTTTAGCATGCATCTTCTAAGAATAAAGAACATTCTCTACCTAATTACAAATAACATTGCCACACCCAAGAAAGTTAAAATAATGCCGTAATACCTTCTGCTACTCAGTTCACATTGTTTCCCCTAGCTGCCTAAAAAATTATTTTATGACTATTTTCTTTAAACCAGATCTAAGCAACATTTATACATTGCATTTGTTTGTTATGACTCTGTCTCTTTTAATCTAGAACTCTATTCTTCCCCTATTTTTTCCCCCAAGAGTTGGCTTTTTAAAGAGACCAGACCAGTTTTGTTGTAGCAAGTTCCATATTCTAGTTCTGTCAGATTATGTTTTCCTGTGATTTTTCTTGTTCCTCTATCTCTTGAATTTCCTGTGAAGGAGAAATTACATTTAAAGACTTGTTTAGATCAAGGTTAGGCACTTTTGGTAATAATACTTCATAACTAAGGCTGTGTACTTGAAAGTTACATCAGGAGGCACAAACAAAGAGTTTCACTCTAATTGTTGCTGAATTTTATCTCTAGGTTAAGCTGGTGCCTGTCACATCTTCCCATTATAATTGTTGTACTCAGTTTTTCCCCTTTGCAATTAGGAAGTAATCGCTGGAATGATCCTTTGGCACTGTGGTAACCTGTTTACCAAAAATTTTCTTTTTTTCTTTCTTTTTTTTGGAGTTTTGCTCTTGTTGCCCAGGCTGGAGTGCAGTGGTGCTCACCACAACCTCTGCCTCCCAGGTTCAAATGATTCTCCTGCCTCAGCCTCCCCAGTAGCTGGGATTATAGGCATGTGCCACCACGCCTGGCTAATTTTTTTTGTATTTTTAGTTGAGATGGGGTTTCTCAATGTTGGTCAGTTTGGTCTCAAACTCCCAACCTCAGGTGATCCACCTCCCAGAGTGCTGGGATTACAGGTGTGAGCCACCGTGCCTGGCCAACAATTTTCAATCATGCAAAAATGATTTTTAGCAACCCGTGATTGTCCTTGCCTGGATTTATTTCATAGCTGCAAAACGGTGATTTTGAAATTCTTTCTTTCCTTCTACGTTTATTAACTGGTAGTCTTCTGTAAAAGAGAGCTTTCCCACTCTATGTGTATGAACCCTTTTAGAAAAAAGCCTATAAATTGCTAAATTCTTTCTCTTTAATTACCAATTTTTAGAATAAGTCATTAATGTCAGACTTACCTTCAATGATAGTAAGAGGTGTGTTTTGTTTTTTGGGGTGTTTTTTTGAGATGGAGTCTCACTCTGTAGCCCAGGTTGGAGTGCAGTGGCGTGATCTCAGCTCACTGCACCCTCCTATTTCCAGGTCCCGGTTCAAGCAATTCTCCCACCTCAGTCTCCCAACTAGCTGGAATTACAGGCATGAGCCACCATGCCCAGCTAATTTTTGTGTTTTTTTAAGTAGAGACGGGGCTTCACCATGTTGGCCAGTCTGGTCTTGAACTCCTGACCTCGTGATCTTCCTGCCTCAACCTCCCAAAGTGCTGAGATTACAGGCATGAGCCACCAGGCCCAGCCGTTTTTGTTTGTTTGTTTTGTTTTGTTTTTTGTTTTTTAGATTCTTTCTCTGGTTCAGCACGTTTTTTGTTTTTTTACTCTCTGAGTCATTGCTGGGGATTCATAGATTATTACTTATTCATGATGTAGACAATTTTAGTCATTATTCTCTTATACTCAAATTGTCTCAAATTTGCCCAGTGGAAACCCCTTGAAACTGGCTCCTGTGTCCTTGTGACACACTCCTCATTAGTCTGAGTACTTCCCTCTGGTATAACATGATTTTGTAAATTCACTTTGTAAGATAACCCTTTTTATTGGTCTCATATTTCTTTCTAGGGTATTTTTAGCACTAACATATATAAAATATTTTTTCTCCCCTTTCCCCCCAAAATGTAGTACAAGGTACTCAATGCTTACTCTGTTTTTTTCTCTCAAAAATATATCTTGGAGATCTTTTTGTATCAGTACACAACAGCATTCTCCTTCTTGCTGTTTCTCTTATTTTTACTTTTATTTTTTGTACATTATTTTTATGGATGCTCTATAATTTAAATCAGTTCCTATTGATGGATATCTGGGTAGTTTCTTTTTTGTTGTTTTTTTTTGAGATGGAGTCTCGCTCTGTAGCCCAGGCTGGAGTGCAGTGGCATGGTCTTGGCTCACTACAACCTCTGCCTCCTGGGTCCTGGTTCAAGCAATTCTCCCACCTCAGCCTCCCAAGTAGCTGGGATTACAAGCACAAGCCACCATGCACAGCTAATTTTTGTATTTTTTTTAGTAAAGATGGGGTTTCACCATGTTGGCCAGTCTGGTCTTGACTCCTGACCTTGTGATCCACCCACCTCAGCCTCCCAAAGTGCTGGGATTACAGGCGTGAGCCACTTCGCCTGGCCCATCTGGGTAGTTTTTAAACTTTTGCTATTATAAACAACGCTGTAGTGAATAACACTATACATATGTCATTTTATATGGTGATAAGTTTATCTGTAAGTTCACTATTTGGGAGTGGAATTGCTAGGTTAATGGTTTATGCAATTGTAATTTTTTTAAGAGATGAAGTTTCACTGTGCTGCCCAGACTGGAGTGCAGTGGCTATTTATAGATGCTCATTGCTCACCACAGCCTTGAACTCCTGGCCTCATGCAGTCCTACTGTCTTAGCCTATCAAGTATCTGGGATTACAGGTGTGTGCCAGCATACCCAGCTTGTAATTATGATTTTGAAAGACATTCCCTAATTGCTGGTGTTGTACCAATTTGCACTAACACCAGCAATGAGTAAGAGTGCCTGTTTCACCATAGCCTTGCCATAATAATGCATTATCAAATTTTTGGCGTTTTGCTAATCTGATGAGTATAAAATTGTTTTTTGCTTCTTTTGTATGAGGGTGAACATTTTTTCATATGTTGAGTGTTCATTTGTATTTATTTTTCTGTGAATTTTCTGATCATATTCTGTGTCCATTTTTATATATTTGTCCAAATTGTTGATTTTTAAAATTTTATATGTCTGTATAAACACACATATACATACACATACCTATGTATATATGTTTTTTTCTATATCATTCTATATAGGGAGATTTGTTCTTTTATCAGTGATATGATTGCAAGTATTTTTTTCTTTGTTTTTTTTTGACTTACGATGCTTTTTGCTTTGCAGAATTGATTTTTTTGTATTTGAACTTACCAATCTTTTATCTTATGGCTTTATTATTTTTATTAGGGACAGGGTCTAGCTCTCTTGCTCAGTCTGGATTGCAGTGGCATGATCATAGATAGCTCTCTGTAACCTCAAACATTTGAGCTCAAGTGATCCTCCTGCTTTAGTCTCCTGAGTAGCTGGGACATGGTTCCACCATGCCAATGCCATACATAAGTTTTATATCTACTGTAAAGAATATTTCAAGACAAACTGAAAATTTCATGAAAAATATAATGTATAGCTGTTATGGATAAAATAGGAAAAAACTAATACCTAAAACTTTGTGAAGTTTAAAAACTAAATTTGTATTCATATTAGAAAAGCAGGTCTTAGATTTTGTATGTGTACAAAATATTTTGTTTTGGGCTCTAAGCATATGCAAGTAGTGTGACATGATGTTAATTCATCTTAATTTGACAGAATTAGGAATGAAGGCATAGAGAGTGCTCTAAGGCTTAGAGTCACAGTTTTATGATTCTTAAGTGAAGCTGGTGTAAGTCTGTGAGTGCTTGCTGTTGAGTGGCCTAAAATCCCAAAAAAGGCTGGGCACAGTGGCTCATGCATGTAATCCCAGCACTTTGGGAGACTGAGGTGGGTGGATCACTGGAGCCCAGGAGTTTGAGACCAGTCTGGGCAACATGGTGAAACCCCGTCTCTACCCAAAAATACAAAAAAATTATCCAGATGTGGTAGCATGCGCCTGTGGTCCCAGTTACTTGGGAGCCTGAGCCTGAGGTGGGAGGATTGCTTGAGCCCAGGAGGTTGAGGCTACAGTGAGCTATGATCCCTTATCCCACTCCAGCGAGGGTTAACAGACTGAAACCCTGTCTCAAAAAAAAAAAAAGGAAATCTCAAAAAAGATAATGTTTGTGTAAATTTAATGAAAACCCTATTTTAACATTCTCTAAAGATGCCAATGTTGACTTGATAATTTTTGATATTTACATTGACTTCTGTTGAAAAGATAGTTTTATCTATAATTTCTATATAATACTGTGGCTTTATTTCTCTCTCTTTTTGTTGTTGTTTGTTTTTAGAATTTTGATTTGGCTGCTGGGCTGCTACCTTGACATCCAAGCCCTAAAAATGCCAGCTTGTTTGGACTTAGAAGATGATCTGGATAAATGATAAACATTAAGAAAGAGATTTTGGTGAGTGAAACCTTATGTGAGAGAGTTAATGCTTATTCTTTTGTTCTTTCTGATACTGTCTTTCTTTTTGGAGAAACTATCTAGAATGCATTTATTATTATTAGAGACATTGAAAAAAATACAGATGCCCTTCTGTTTTTAAATGGGACTTTTGCTACAAACTATGTAGTTTCTCATCTTCTTTATAAATGATAATCTTAGGTTTCACTGTAGAAAACAATGAAAGACCAGTAAACAATACTTATTTTTAGAATTTATGTTAATTAAAACTATAATCGTTGGATAACATTGAAAGGATAGACAAAAAATATATAATAGGAGATTGCACTTCAAATAAAGACCTTTGATTAAAAATAGAAATAAATATATGTTCAAAGTTGCAAACTCAACATAACTCATAGTTTGATGCTGTATTTAGATTTGAGGTGAGCTAAAGCCCAGCAAAAATTAGATTGTTTTTATCTTGAAATTTCTCTTTGCTTTCCTCTTAGCTTTTGTATAGCACTCTAGTAACAGATCCTGGCAGTCCCCCACTGGGAGCTGTATCATAATGGGTTTAAATTGGCACAAGGGACTCTTCAGAAATGCTTCATAAGCCCACATGAGAAGTTGTTACTATTAGAGCACTTTTTGCATCATTTCCCTGCCCTCTCCCCTTTTGAGAATTTCCTTCATATATAGTATTATGACAGGGGCTTGGATATGTGTCTTGGCCCTAACATCCTTAGATTTTTATCTCAGTTTATTGAAGTGACTACTCTAGCAAGCAGTCATTGTTTATATTAAATGTAATTTAAGAGTTTATTGCTGGTTTTCCTTAAAGACACTGATATTTGCAAGTTACTGAGAAGTAGTTTTGGAATCTAGAAAAAATTTTTTTTCTTTTATTCTGAGACTTAGGAGCTTTGGGTTGGGAGCAAAAGGCCGTCACTTCTGCTAGGGTGAGCACGGCATTGAGGTACGACCAGTCAGTCCTTCACTCCCAGATCCTAGGAGGAAAGGACGAGTGCTATTGGTAATGAAGAAGGAAGTAAGCACTGTAGAGCTGTTGCCACCTTTCTTCCTATCAAAGCAGCTACTCTTCTGTGTAAATCTTTATCTGACTGACAAAGACTGCTTCTCTCTACTTAGAGATACTCATGCTGGGTGCACAATTGACGTCTTAAAGCGGTAATAAGATACAAGAAAAATTACTTAGGGAAAATATTTTTCTAAAAGCGTGTTGTGAGAAGAAATTAAATGTGCTACTTTCTGTTTGGAGTGGGCTGAGTTCTGAGTTGTTAAAAAATGCATCAAGTTGAAATGCAAATTAACATAAATTAGCCATTTTAAATTGAAAATTCAGTGGCATTTAGTAGATTCACATTGTTGTACAACCACCTCTTCTATCTAGTTCCAAAACATTTCTGTCACTCCAAAATGAAACTCTATAACCATTAAGATGTCCCATTCCCCATCCCCAATACCTCCCTCCCACAACCACTAATCCTCCTGTCTATCTCTATGAATTTACTTATTCTAGATATTTCATATAAATTAGGCTGGGTGCAGTGGCTCACGCCTGTTATCCCAGCACTTTGGGATGCTGAGGTGGGCAGATCACTTGAAGTCAGGAGTTCAAGACTCGCCTGGCCAACATGGTGAAACCTCATCTCTACTAAAAATAAACAGAATTAGCCAGGCATGGTGTTACGTGCCTGCAATCCCAGCTACTTGGGAGGCTGAGGCAGGAGAATCACTTGAACCTGGGAGGCAGAGGTTGCAGTGAGCCAAGATTACTCGACTGCACTCCAGCCTGGGTGACAGAGCCAGACTCCTTCTCAAAAAATATAATAATAAATAAATGGAATTATGCAATATATATAACCCTTTATGTCTGGCTTCTGTTACTCAGCATATGGTTTTTGAGGTTGATCTGCATTGTAGCATGTATCAGCACTTCATTCCTTATTATGCCTAAATAATATTCTATCTATATGTATCTACCACACTTTGTTTATCCATTCACGTGTTGATGGACATTTGAGTTTTTGGCTATTGTGAATAATGTTGCTGTGAACATATATGTAATTTAGAGTTATTTTTCTTCTTTCTTTTTTAGTAGAAACGGGTGTGCCACGTTGGCCAGGCTGGTCTCAAACTCCTGACCTCAAGCGATCCACCCACCTTGGCCTCTCAAAGTGCTGGGATTACAGGTGTGAGCCACCACGCCGAGGCTTCCTTAACTTTTGTTTCTACGTTAGTTTTTTTCAGCGAATATTCTTCCATTTAAGGCAGGAATAATTGCTATAAAGAATATTATTTTATTATTATGCTGTGTGTGACTATAATACTTTGACATTTACTGAGTATTTATAATCATTTTTACCTTTTTTTGAAATAGAGTCTCAATCTGTTGCTCAGGCAATAGTACAGTGGCAAGATTTCAGCTCACTACAACCTCTGCCTCACCCCCAACCCCCAGGCTCAAGGGATCCTCTCGCCTCAGCCTCCTGAGTTGGTGGGGCTACAGGCACCCACCACCAGGCCCAGCTAATCTTTATGCTTTCTATAGCGATGGGATTTCACCATGTTCCCCAGGCTGGTCTCAAAAGCCTGGGCTCAAGCTGTCTGCCCACCTCGGCTTCCCAAAGTACTGGGATTACAGGTGTGAGCCACCACACCTAGCCATCGTAAGCCTTTATGCAGAGTTGGTGTACAATCTTGTGGAACTGCTGATAAACCTGTGATACAATATCAAGATACCTGTAAATGCAGTGTCAAGCAGTTGATGCCTCAATAATCAGAAAAACTGTTGGATTTCATCCCTGTAGGGCTTTACAGTAACCTTTTTATCCTTATTTTTTTCTTTTCTTTCTTTTTTTTTTTTGAGCCCAGGCTAGGGTACAATGGCATGATCTTGGCTCACTGCAGCCTCCGCCTCCTGGGTTCAAGCGATTCTTCTGCCTCAGCCTCCCGAGTAGCTAGAACTAGAGGCACGCGGTACCACGCCCAGCTAATTTTTGTATTTTTAGTAGGGACAGGGTTTCAGCATGTTGGTCAGACTGGTCTCAAACTCCTGATCTCATGATTCACCCACCTCAGCCTCCCAAAGTGCTGGGATTACAGACATGAGCCACAGCACCCAGCTTTAGCCTTATATATTTCTTTTCTTTTCTTTTCTTTTTTTAAAGATGGGGTTTCACCATGATGGCCAGGCTGGTCTTGAACTCCTGACCTCAGGTGATCCACCCACCTCGGCCTCCCAAAGCTAGAATTACAGGCGTGAGCCACCACGCCCAGCCATTATCCTTACATTTTTCTAACGGTAAATTATTTATTAGATGAGTAAGGAAGATACCATTGTTGTCATTGGTTGACTTCGGTAGATTGAAACCTGAAGAAATTGCATTTGATCACTGCTTTTCACTTAACTTTTCTCATTACTACTACTACTAATATAGTTGCCTCAAAGTTTGTTGAATAAAACTTTCTGGATGCCGCTTCATACAGCACTTAGATGAATTGTTGATTTCCTAATGTTAGGCCCCCACTTAACCTATGGCATATACTTTTTTGTAAGTTGTAACTTGAAATTTTCAGGTGCTTTGAACTTGACACATAATCTAGAAATTCATTGGCACACCAAGGCAAAACATCAACCTGCTAAAGAGATCTTTTTATTCATATGAGGTAGGAGGTGGTAATTGACTCCAGAGTCAGGGCTTGAACACCAGACCAAATTGAGGACTAGCTTCAAACAGGGATGTGGCAGGAGCAGCTCTCCATAGGACATGTCCAACAGTGTGCCATGTCAGTTTGCCGTTGCCCAGGACTTACCACCCCTCTCTATGGCAATGACCTGACTACCCAAAAGCTATCTACTTTTGCTAGCAATTCCTGCATAAGCCATCTGTTAATCCACATGTTTAAAAGTAGGTATAGGCTGGGTGCAGTGGCTTATGCCTGTAATCCTAGCACTTTGGGAGGCCAAGGTGGGTGGATCACCTGAAGTCAGAAGTTTGAGACCAGCCGGAGAAACATGGTGAAATCTCGTCTCTACTAAAATGTGTCACTGCACTCCAGCCTGGATGAGACAGAGTGAGACTTCATCTCAAAAAAATAAATAAATAAAAGTAGATATAAATATAACTGCAGGCCAGGCACAGTAGGAGGCCAAGGCGGGCAGATTGCCTGAGCTTAGGAATTTGAGACCAGCCTGGGCAACACGGCGAAACTGTCTCTACTAAAATCCAAAAAAATTAGTTGGGTATGGCAGCATGTGCCTGTAGTCTCAGCTACTTGGGAGGCTGAGGCAGGAAAATTGCTTGAACCTGGGGGGCGAAGGTTGCAATGAAAAAAAAATGAGGTATAATATAACTGCAAAACTGCCCTGAGCTGCTAGTCTCAGCACACTGCCTATGCGGTAGTCTTGCTCTGCAGGAGCAGTCACACTGTAACACTGCAGCTTTAATAAAGCTGTTTTCTTCTGCCCTACCCTGGCTCACCCTTAAGTTCTTTTCTGGGTGAAGCCAAGAATGCTTGAAGGCTAAGCCCCACTATCGAGACTTGCCTGTCCTGTATCAAATATAGGTTAATTTGTAAATAGCAAAGTTTGTTTTGAGGTTTTTCCTCAATAACTTGTTTCCTAGGCCTGTTAGGCCATCTCTAAAATTGATCTAGCTCTTTTTTTTTTTTTTTTTTTTTTTTTTTTTTTTTAAGAGCAGGATCTTGCTCTCGTACCCAAGCTGGAGTGTAGTGGCGCAATCACTATAGCCTTGACCTCCTAGGCTCAAGTAATTCTGCTACCCTAGCCTCCCAAGTAGCTGGGACTACAGGTGTGCATTACCACACCTAGTTAATTTTTAAATTTTTTGTAGAGACAGGTCTTATTATGTTGGCAGAAGTGGTCTCAAAATCCTGGGCTCAAGCCATCCTTCAGCCTCAGCCTCCCAAAGTGCTGGAATTACAGGCCTGAGCCACCATGCCTGGCCTAATTTGTGTTTAAAAAGATTCCTCTGGCTGCTGTCTGGAGCCAGACTGGAGGACAATAAGAGTGGAGGCAGGAGGGACCTGAAAGCCCTCTTTTTAATGAGGTTGTTTGTTTGTTATTTTATAAATTTGTTTAAGTTTCTTGTAAGCTCTGGATATTAGACCTTTGTAAGATGGGTATATTGCAAAAAATTTTGTCCCATTCTATAGGTTGTTCACTCTGATGATAGTTTCTTTTGCTGTGCAGAAGCTCTTTATTTTAATTACATCCCATTTGTCAATTTTTGGTTTTGTTACTATTGCTTTTGGAGTTTGGTCATGAAATCTTTGCCCATGCCCATGGTATTGCCTGGATTGTCCTCTAGGGTGTTCCCTCACCACCCCTGCAAGACGGAGTTTCACTCTTTGCCCAGGCTGGAGTGCAGTGGCACAGTCTTGGCTCACTGCAACTTCCGCCTCCCGGGTTCAAGTGATTCTCCTGCCTCAGCCTCCCAAGTAGCTGGGATTACAGGCATGAGCCACCATGCCTGGCTAATTTTGTATTTTTAGTACATTCTCCATGTTGGTCAGGCTGGTCTTGAACTCCCAACTTCAGGTGATCTGCCCACCTCGAAGTGCTGGGATTACAGGCGTGAGCCACTGTGCCCAGCCATCCTCTAGGGTTTTTATAGTTTTAGATTTTATGTTTAAGTCTTTAATCTATCTTGAGTTAATTTTTGTAAGAAGGGGGTCCAGTTTCAATTTTCTGCATATTGCTAGCCCGTTCTCCCACCATCATTTATTAAATAGGGAATTCTGTTTAGTCATAACTGTCTCTCAGATCATAGCACAATCAAATTAGAACTCAAGATTAAGAAGTTCATTCATAACCATAAAACTACATGGAAATTGAACAACCTGCTCCTGAATGACTTTTGGGTAAATAATGAAATTAAGGCAGATATCGAGAAGTTATTTAAAACTGATGAGAACAAGGAGATAGCATACCAGAATCTCTGGGACAGTGTTAAGCAGTGTTAAGTGGGAAATTTACAGCAGTAAATAAATGCCTACATCTAAAAGCTAAAGAGATCTCAAGTTAACAATCTAACATCTCAACTAAAAGAACTGGAGAATGAAGAGCAAATTAACTCCAAAGCTAGCAGAAGGCAAGATCAGAGCTGAACTGAAGGAGATAGAGACATGAAAACCCCTTCAAAAAACCAATGAATCCAGGAGCTAGTTTTTTGAAAAAATTAATGGGTAGCTAGATCGCTCACTAGCTATAATAGCAAGACTAATAAGAAAGAAGAATTAAATAAACACAATCAGATATAAGGGGGCTATCACCACTGACCCACAGAAATAAAACCATCCAAGAATACTATAAACACCTCTATGCACATAAATTAGAAAATCTAGAGGAACAGGGTAATGGATGCAGCAAATCACCATGGCATATGTATACGTATGTAACAAACGGGCATGTTCTGCACATGTACCTCAGAACTTAAAGTATAATAAAAATAATAAAAAATAAAGACTGTTTCCACTCAAGAAAATCTAGAAGAAATGGATAAATTTCTGAATACATACACTCTGAACTGAACCAGGAAGAAATTGAATCTCTGAATATACCAATTAACAAGTTCTGAAATTGAGGCAGTAGTAGATAGCCTACCAACCAAATAAGTTTCTTAAAATTATTTTTTTTGGAGGAAAGGCCAGTAATTTTTCATAGACTGACTCAATTTCTTGTGTGTGTGTGTGTGTTTTAAAGCACTGTGTAGCGCCCATAGTATTGTTAAACTGATAATGCCTGTATCTGCCAGTAGAAGGTTTTCCACATCTAAATACACAGCCTTCATGTCATGACCAAACGGCCTGTCTACGGAGACTGTTAAAGTCCAGGCTTTTTAGTTAGTCTCCTTCTTTCTGGTTAAAGATTCTTTTGGAAGATACTTCGATTTAAAATTGTTTTCGTGCAGTTATTCCAACTTTGGAATAGCTGCTAAATAGCTATAGTTTTTTAGGCAGTAATTATTTTTCCTGCTGAGCAGAACTTTTAAGCTCTAAAAATCTTCATTAGGGCCGGGCGGGCGTAGTGGCTCACGCCTGTAATCCAAGCACTTTGGAAGCCAGGGCGGGCAGATCACTTGAAGTCGAGAGTTCAAGACCAGCCTGACCAACATGGTGAAACCCCATCTTAAAAAAAAAAAATCTTTATTAGTTGTGTTTAATTACCTCTAAAGTTTATTAAAAATCTGTTAAATGCAGATGGCAATTAAATAAGGCCGTGGTATTAATTTGAAATTTTCTGACTGCTGTTGTTTCTTTTGTTTTTTAATTTTTAATGTTTTTAAAAATTGAGACATGGTCTCACTGTTACCCAGTCTGGTCTGGAACTCCTGGGCTCAAGCAGTCCTCCTCCTCTGCCTCTTGAAGTGCTAGGAATACAGGTATGAGCTACTGACCCTGCTGTTGTTTCTTAACCACCCAAATCAGATTCATAGTACTAGAAAAGGATATAATTGCCAGAATGCAAGGTGCTCTGCTCAAATTTGGAAGTATTTTTTTCCATATTTTCTTAGAAGAGTTTTTCCTCCAAAGATTGCTTAGGCTGGTTTTTGGAAAACCTTTGCTGTTGAAGTTCAGTCACTAGTACTTTGTTTATTTTATTTTATTTTTATTTTTGGATACAAAAATCTTGCTGTCATCCGTACTGGGGTGCAGTAACACTATTGTAGCTCACTGCCACCTCAAACTCCTGGGTTTGTGGGATCCTCCCACCATAGCTTCCTGTGTAGCTGGGGGCTATAGGCATGCACCATCACACCCGGTTCATTTTTTTATTTTTTGTAGAGACAAGGTCTCACTATGTTGCCCAGGCTATATTGTTAAACTCCTGGCCTCAAGCCATCCTCCAGCCTCACTATTTAAAAAAGAAAACTTGGTCTGACATGATGGCTCACGCCTGTAATCACAGTACTTTGGGAGGCCAAGGTGAGAGGATTGCCTGAGCCTAAGAGTTTGAGACCAGCCTGGGCAATATGGCAAGATGCCATCTCTATAAAAAATTAGCTGGGAATGGTGGTACATGCCAGTAATCCCAGGTACTTGAAAAGCTGAGGTGAGAGGATCACTTGAGCCCAGGAGGTTGAGGCTGCAGTGAGCCATGTTTGTGCCACTGCATTCCAGCAACAGAGTAAGACCCTGTCTCAAAAAAATAAAAAAAAAGACAGTTTTTCTGTTACTTTTTTTCATTTATGCAAGGAATATAACCATATTACCACATAGTTTTATATTTCCTAGTTATTTGCAGAATATTTGGAAAATAGGAAAATAAAATTTATCAATGATCCTACCAACCTAATAGAGTTCCTTTTTAGGGGATTAATTTTCTTATCCATCTTTTTTAAAAGAAAGTTGTAATTATAGTTACAGGTATAAAGTAATAATTTATAATACTTTAATAATATAAATAAGTGCTATACAGACATAAAAGGCCAGACACGGTGGCTCACACCTGTAATCCTAGCACTTTGGGAGGCCAAGGTGGGTGGGTTGTCTGAGCTCAGGAGTTTGAGACCAGCCTGGGCAACATGGCAAAACCCCGTCTCTACTAAAACTACAAAAAATTACAGGCACATACCACCACACCCAGCTAATTTTTGTATTTTAGTAGAGGTGGGGTTTCACCATGTTGGCCAGGCTGGTCTCAAACTCCTGACCTCAAGTGATCCGTTCGCCTCAGCCTCCCAAAGTGCTGGGATTACAGGTGTGAGGCACTGTACCTGGCCCTTTCATATAAGAATTTTTGAGTGTTCATTTCTGAATCATAATTTTCGGCCATTCCACTATTAATAACCCTTTAAAAGTTGTTTAAAATGGCTCATGAAAGACTTCAGAATTTTAGGTAATCATCTAGTTGCTATTAGTTGGGTCTGGTTGTGCTTTGTAGTTTGGAGAAAGAGGAGGGCTTTAGAAACTTTGGCTCTTTTTAAGCTTTTGTCAGGACAGAAATAGGGAGAGTCTTGGGGAGCCCCTTGCTCTGTGGGGTCAACCAAAGGCCTATAATTCTCAAAAAGTATGTGCTTGTTTTATTTTCTTGTTATTTTTTGTTCTCTTCTCCCGACATTGCAGGCTTACAAAAAGGTAGCATATAACATAATAAAAAGAATGTTAAATTTAAAGCTGGTATGTTTTTATTTTTGGTAACTGTAAGAACTAATTGTTTTAGAATATCATAATTAAAATAGTTTGTCTTCTCTGTAATTTCTTAATTTTTGTAGTATTTCCTTATTACTTGTCAAATAAATTATAATTTTCACAGAGCTATGAATTATACATTGTTGAATGCATAATTCTGCATTGTAATGCTCTTTTGCATCTTCTTCTCTTTTCAAAGGTTTTCTTATTGTCTACTTGGCATATGCTTCTGGAATAATATTCACCATGGTTTTGGATGACCTTCCAAACTTAGAAGACATCTATACTTCCTTGTGTACATCAACAATGGAAGACTCAGAGATAGATTTTGACTCTGGACCAGAAGATGATGACACAAAATGTGATAGTGTTTTGGAGGATTCCACAATTTTTGTGGCCTTCAAAGGAAATATAGATGATAAAGACTTCAAATGGAAATTAGATGCAATATTGAAAAATGTACCCAATTTGTTACACATGGGTAATTTGCTTTAATTATTTTTTCTTCTCGTTACTGTTTTTGAAATGTTTGTCCTTCCATGGTTATCTTGAGTTTTACAAAGTAAGTTTGCTAAATTGGATCAAAAGGCTGAATTTAAGTGCAAAAGTGGAATTTTAGGATTTTTTATATAAATGTTTTCTTCCTTTTAAGTATGTAAAAGAACTGAACATAATAAAGTATTGCTTATCATGGAAATTCTTAAATAATCTGCTCTAGTGGATGAAAGTAATTCTCAAGACCCAAATTTATTTGTTTTTAACTCTCTGATCTTCATTTTCCTTATCTATAAATTAAAAAGGTTAAACTGAATCTTTAAGGACCCTTAAAACTTAGAAAACTTATTCCATGGGCCTGCTTGTAATGTACTTTATTCCCTTAGCTTTTATATCAGAACTCGCTGACAGCTTGCTGGATCTAGTCTGCAGCCATGTGTAGGTCCATGATAGTGTTTGAGATTTAGTTTGTTTTTTAATGTTACAGGCTTGCTGTAATGCTAAAATGTAGTGTTTTCATATCCTAACTGAAGCTTAGTTGTCAGTTTTTTTGTTTTGAGATGGAGTCTTGCTCTGTTGCCCAGGCTAGAGTGCAGTGGCATGATCTTGGCTCACCACAATCTCCACCTCCCAGGTTCAAGCAATTCTCCTGCCTTAGCCTCCCGAGTAGCTAGGACTACAGGCATGTGCCACCGTGCCTGGCTAATTTTTGTATTTTTAGTAGAGACAGAGGTTCACTATGTTGGCCAGGCCGGTCTTGAACTCCTCACCTTGTGATCCGCCTGCCTCAGCCTCCCAAAGTGCTGGGAAAACAATATAAATTTGACAACTAGGCACCCACCCAGCCTAGTTGCCTCCCTGTCTCTGTGACTATCTTGCACAAATGTGCCTGGTGAATATTTAAATATGAATATTAAAATTTCAAATACCAAATACATCAGGCACGGTGGGTCACGCCTGTACTCCCAGCACGTTGGGAGGCCAAGGGGGGCAGATCACTTGAGATCAGGAGTTTGAGACCAGCCTGACAAACATGGAGAAGCACCGTCTCTACTAAAAATACAAAATTAGCTGGGCTTGGTGGCACATGCCTGTAATCCCAGCTACTTGGGAGGCTCAGGCAGGAGAATATCGCTTGAACCTTGGAGGCAGAAGTGGTGGTGAGCCAAGATTGTGCCATTACCTTTCAGCCTGGGCAACAAGAGTGAAACTCTGTCTCTAAATAAATAAACATAAAATTTCAAATATTTAATTTGGAGGTATAAAATTGCTTGACATTTTACAAACTGTTAAGAATAAATCTATTGTTTTCCTTTTAAGTGCCCTTTCTTTAACTGTAGTAGATTATAGCTGTGGATTCTCTAATATCCTGTAGTTGTCATATCTGCATCCAGAATTTTTATAGAATTTCACTTGAAATTTGGGGCTCACATGTTCTCAGTTTCTCAGTTTGCATGCATTTAACTGAGCCTAGAAGTAAACATTATTCGGTTCGTTTATTTAGAAGCAGGTCTCACTCTGTTGCCCAGGCTGGAGTGCACTGGCGTGATCTTGGCTCACTGCAGCCTCTACTCCTGGGTTCAAGTGATTCTCCTGCCTCTGCCTCCCGAGTAGCTGGCATTACAGGCATGTGCCAGCACACCTACCTAATTTTTTATTTTTAGTAGAGACAGGGTTTCTTCATGTTGGTCAGGCTGGTCTTGACCTCCTGGCCTCAAGTAATCCGCCCACCTCGGCCTTCCAAAGTGTTGGGATTATAGGCATGAGCCTATTCTATTAATTTAAACTTACCTCTCTCTTCTTCCTTTTGGTCCTTTCTCCTTCTTGCTGCTTTCCATTTATTGATTGCCTGTGGTGTATCAGGTACTATGTTAGGTTTTTTGCATGTATTATCTCGTTTATACCCAAAATCTCATGAAGTAGGTTTTTCATAGTTTTAGAGAAGAAAAAGATAAGTTTCAGAAAGGTTAAATAGCTGGTTAATGGTCACCCAGGTGCTAAGTAGCAAAGCTAGGATTAGATTTGAAATCTGTAGCTCCAAAGCATATGCTCTCTTAGCTATTCCAAGCTGGTACTCCACTTTATTCTTTTGCTGTTTTGGTTTGTTTTTTGATTCCATGTCCTCTGGTGGCTAAAAGATTACTAATATAATTCTTTTTCTTTCACAATTAAGAGTCCAGCAAGCTAAAAGTACAAAAGGTGGAGCCCTGGAACAGTGTGCGTGTGACATTCAATATCCCCCGGGAAGCAGCGGAGCGGCTACGGATCCTTGCTCAGAGCAACAACCAGCAGCTTCGGGATCTAGGGATTCTCTCCGTTCAGATTGAAGGTCTTTTATTTTGCCATGTGCCCATCTAGACCAAAATAATTACAGCAGTAGAATATAGCATGATTTTCTATGCCTCTTTGTCTGTTCCTCTGCTTTTGTGTTTCAAGAATACCAAGCAACTCATGTGGCTTGTACTTTGCTTTGCAGTTCCTTAGGATGAGGAGGTACTGAGGTTATTGCTGGGTCCTGATGGTGTTTAGCATCTGCAGCCTTAGACTCATTCCTTTGGCTAATTTTCATCATCAGTCTTTCAGACTTTGATTTTACTGGCATCCTGATCAGGAATTGATTTGTCTTATTAATTTTTTTTTTAGTTATGTGGTTTTCTTTGTTTTTGTTGTTGTTTTTAGAGACGGAGTCTTTCTATGTTGCCCAGGCTGGACTCAAACTCTTGAGCTCAGATGATCCTCCCACCTCAGCCTCCTAAGTATCTGGGACTATACATGTGCCAGTGTGCCCAGCTTAACATCAATTTAATTTACTTCTTCCACCAAATGAACTTTAGTGTTTATTCAGCTAACAGATTATGAAGCCTTCAGCAGTGCTTTTGTAGCAGCATTCATTTTCTCTTCTTTTTCTTCTTTTTTTTTTTTTTTTTTTTTGAGACAGTCTCGCTCTGTCACCCAGGCTGGAGTGCAGTGACATGATCTCAGCTCTCTGCAACCTCCACCTCCCAGGTTCAAGCAATTCTCCTCCCTCAGCCTCCTGAGTAGCTGGGATTACAGGTGCATACCACCATGCCTAGTTAATTTTTATATTTTTAGTAGAGATGGGTTTCACCATATTGACCAGGTTGGTTTTGAACTCCTGATCTCAGGTGATCCACCCGCCTTGGCCTCCCAAACTGCTGGGATTATAGGTGTGAACCATTGCGCTGGCCCACAGTCTTCATTTTTAATATTTTCACCAGAATGATCTCTTTCAAAATGAAAATTGGATGAGCATGTGCACACATAGACCCCTGCACACACACACACACCCTACACTCCTAGCTTACTATCCTATTGTCACTTGGTATTATTCAAAGAATGAAAACCAAACTTCTTACCATGACCTCAGGCCTTATATGGTCTCTCCTCTACCTTCCTCATCCAGCCTTATCTTGTATAACTCTCCTCCCTTCCCTCTGTATTCCAGCTTCTCAGCTTTCTCTTCCTTCCGCCACAGGTCCTTCGCATTTATGTCGTCTCTAAATGAAATACTATCCCCTACCAGTCCCCCTTTCCCTAGTCCATGTCTGCTCAGCCTTCAAGTATCAGCTTAAATCTTGAGGGAGTATTTTCTGAACTCCTTTGTCAAGTCAGTCCTTTGCTATGTACTCTCACAAAAGTTTGTTTCTCTCCCTCAGATAATTTATCTCACACTTTCATTAGAGCAATTTGATTATTGTTTTATCCCCCATAGACTATAAGCTTTAGCATTTGGAATACAATGATAAATATTGTCCTTACTGTTAAAAACTTGGAAGAGTTTATGACTTTAGTAAGGAAGACAAACCTGTGAGAGAGGTAAGTACCTATCATGTGGGGGGGAGGTCTTTGGAAGCTCAGCAAACCTTACTTCCCCTCCTGTGTTGATATAACCAGTTGACAACCAGTAATTCCAGCTTTCCCTTTCACTGTAGGCCAGGTCCTCCAGGCCCTGTGCTTACTTAGAACCTAAATGCTCCATGAAACCTCAGCAACTAAGGTCATCATTTTATTTATAGAAGTGAGACACATTTTAGGCAGTCTAGCATTGTAGGTTGCTGTGCCCCCAAAGGGGCAATACCAACAGACAGATTATTTAAAAGGGTTATATTTAGATTGAGAAATAGGATAAATTTCACCATTTGATAAATGAGAGAATAGTGGCTTAAACAATAACCACTTCAATTTGAAAAATGTTGAATTATCTAAAAGGATCCAGAAAAGTAAAATTAATTCATAGCAATCTGTAGGATGAACTAATAGAAAGCGTGGAAGTCGAACAACTATTTGGTAAAAATCACAATATGAGAACTGTTTATACTTTAAGGAACACAAAGGGGGTTTCTTTAAAACCCCAGATGTTTTATGGTCTATGTTACCTATTGAAAGGCTTTGCGAGAGACAACTTTGCTGGGAGTCACTGGGCAGCTTTTGTGGGGTCGTCGGCGTCTGGGATCTGCCTCGGCGTGTCTTTGGCATTGCTCAGCCCCTGCTGCCGCGCGGCAGGCAGAGCTCACACTTCTGTCCCCCAGCTGGTCGGGGGTCCATACACCGCCTCGATGGTGGCTCTGCAGGAGACGCGGACCAGACCACAGTCCATGCCCTGAGCGGACTGCATTATGAGGCATCTGCCTTCTGCCGTGGCCAAGTGGTGCATGGCTTCAGCCGTGGCTCCAAGCAGCTGAGCATCCCCACGGCTAATTTTCCTGAGCAAGTGGTAGATAATCTTCCAGCTGATATAGCCACTGGCATTTATTATGGTTGGGCCAGTGTTGGAAGTGGAAATGTCCATAAGATGGTGGTGAGCATAGGCTGGAACCCATACTACAAGAATACGAAGAAGTCTATGGAAACACATATCATGCATATCTCAATGTGGCCGTTGTCCACTACCTCAGACCAGAAGAGAACTTTGATTCTTTAGAGTCACTTATTTCAACAATTCAAGGTGATATTGAGGAAGCTAAGAAACGACTAGATTTACCAGAACATTTGAAAATCAAAGAAGACAGTTTCTTCCAGGTTTCCAAAAGCAAAACAATGAATGGCCACTGATGAAAAATTGTATTATTTATTCATTCACTGTAAAGTGTTTCTGTGTTTATTACTGTCCAGCCTCATCTTGGTTATGTTTTAAAAATCAAACACTTTCCTACAGTTGTGAATTAAACAGTACAATGTAGTTACCATATCATGCTTCAGCTGTTAAATGAAGCCCATTGTGTCATAGCACTAAAAAGATTCATTTAAAAATCAAGATTTAAAAAATACATATTGATTAAAATGTACCACTAGAAAGGTATTACTTGTGTATAAGTATGGGTAAAACGGCAAGTCACTAGTTTGAGATGAAATCATGGTAAAATACCAGCATGTATGTACTTGTATAGTGTACACTTCTGAACAAAGAAGGCTTACAAAAGTAAAGGCATTAAGGCCAAGTGCAGTGGCTCATGCCTGTAATCCCAGCACTTTGGGAGCCGAGGTGGGAGGATTGCTTGAGCTCAGGAGTTCAAGACCAGTCTCGGCAACATAGCGAGACCCCATCTCTATTAAAAAAAAAAAAAAGGAAATGCATTATATAGAAAATTGATAGTTTATCGTAAACCTACAGGGAAGAAACCCAGACTTTGTATTTTTGATATTTTATGCATTAATACATTACAAACATGAAGATGTTTGTAAAATTTTGTTTTAGTTATTTTCTTTGAGGTCGCATCATTGTACCATCTTCATTTTTGTATAGAGCTGCTTCAGTGCTAAGTCCTCTGGACTTCCCCTATCTGTTTTTTGTTGTTGTTGTTGAAGACAGTAAAATAAGTTTTTAAATCTTTGAAAAAAAAAAAAAGACTTTGAAACCTTAATAGTGTTTTTTACTGGAGAAGGAAGTACCAGTTTTTTCTCTTAATCAGACCTACTTCCTTCAGGTTTCTAAAAGGATAAAACTCTGATTCTCCCTTAATATCATAGCCATAAATTAAAACATGAGTACTAGCAAGGAAGCAAATAGATAACGTATTTTAAGAAATTATGGAATTCACATATGACAACGATTATCACAATACAGAAAGAGTTCTTTAACTTTTAGGCTACATGCATGTCCCAGGTGATCTTTGTTCCCACACTACTGGAAATCTAGGCAGGAGTGGAAGTGATGGCAGCAGCTATTGTTTTTATGGAGCTGGACTGTTGATTTTGTAAGTTATGAGAAGGAATGCTGGCCAGGTGCAGTGGCTCACTCCTGTAATCTCAACACTTTGGGAGGCCGAGGTGAGCAGATCACTTGAGGTCAGGAATTTGAGACCAGCCTGGCCAACGTGGTGAAACCCCGTCTCTACTAAAAATACAAAAACTAGCTGAGTGTGATGGTGCGTACCTGTAGTCCCAGCTATTAAGGTTCCTAAGGAGACTGAAGCACGAGAACTGCTTGAACCCAGGAGGTGGAGGTTGCAGTGAGCCGAGATCACACCACTGCATTCCAGCCTGGGTGACAAGAGCGAGACTTCCTATCAAAAAAAGAGGGAATGTTACCACTATCATGTCTGCTGCAAGGCTTGTGGGACAGGTGGTTCTCCCAATAGTCCATTCTTTATTGACAAATACTCCCTGTACCCTTCCTTTTTTGAGTTTTGGCCAGGGAGTTGGGGAAACATCTTTTTTGGGGACATTTTGTGCCCCCTCTGTAAATTCATGGTGATCTAAAGTGGTAGTCTGCTAACTTTTTCTTTAAAGGGCCAAGAATAAGTATTTTTGGCTTTGCAGACCATAAGATCTTAACTCACAAGTACTCAGCTCCCTCTTGTAGATCAAAAACAGCCATAGGCAATATGTAAACAAGTAAATATGGCAGGGTTCCAGTAACACCTTATTTAAGTAAACATGCAGTGGGCTGGATTAGGCCCATAGGATGTAGTTTGTGGACCCCTAATTGGCAAGTTTGGGAGCCAGTAGTGTTCTCTTTAGCATGAATTAGCACATATGCAGTTGGCAAATAGGAGAATGATAGCAGTATAATGTAGAAATTCTGTTTGTTAATATGTGATTTTTTTTTCCTTAGGTAAGAGGTGTTGGAAGAGTAGATATAGAATTATAATTATCAATCAGAAAAAGCTTTTAGCTCCGCTATTACATATGTGGGAGTCTTTTCAGTTCTATTAAAATTAAGACTGAGAATGTACATACGTGTGCCTTCTTGATGTGTATCCCCCAGCCTTGGCCTTGTGTGGCTCTCAGCTCATGAGAGGTTGCATTTCCTCCTGTGCCCACCTTAATGGCAGCCCCTCTGGCTCAGAGCTCCACTGCATCTACATTATCTCAGCACCTTTAACCAGACATTTCCATTCCATTTTTTCCAGTGTTTTGCCTCCACCAGTTAATTGCTTTTATTACAGCTCTGGTTACAAAGTCTCATAGGTTTTGTATTTGCCCCAACGCTGTTATTTTCAGTATAAGATCTGATAAATGTGAGGTTTTTCAGGAATTAATTTATCATGTAGAAAAACGTCTATAATTCTTTGTAAGGTTATAATGAGAGGACCATTTTGTATTTAATAAGTAGCTAATGAGCACCTGCCGTATACCAGGCACTATTTTATGTATATAGGGTGTATTATATACGGTCATATAATTTATCATCTAAATTAGGATACCTTTTCTTTTTTCTTTTAGAGAATTGTTATCCTGATTTTACAGCCAACTTTTTTTTTTTTTTTGAGACAAGGTCTCACTCTGTCACCTGGGCTGGAGTGCAGTGGTACAAATACAACTCACTGTAGCCTCAGGCTCCTGGGCTCAAGTGATCCTCCCGTCTCAGCCTCCTTGGTAGCTAGGACCACAGGTGTGTGCTACCACACCTGACTAATTTTTCATAGAGATGGCGTCTCACGATGTTGCTGGTCTTGAACTTCTGGTCTGAAGCATTCCTCCCACCTTGGTCTCCCAAAGTGCTGGGATTACAAACGTGAGTTACCATGCCCAGTCTAAATTAGGACACTTCTGAAAATGAAAGAGAATGCTATTAATTATGCTGGAACAACAGATGTAAAGGAACTAGGAGAGACTTGTGATTACCCCTGTATGGTGATGGGGGAGGCAGGCAAGAAAGTGAGTAAGTGAATGATCACATGGAATGTGCTCTGCAGAAATAGCAAGATGTTACGATAAAAGTTACCTAACCTTGGATAAGATGGTTGGTAGAGGACTTTTTGGGCATGTGACACTGAAGGTTACATGAAAATTGAGAAGCTAGCTATGCGAAGAGTGCAGAGAACTGTTCTAGGCAGAGGAAATCACATGAGCAAAGGCCTTGAGGTGAGAAGCAGCCTTGTGTGCCTAAGAAACTTAAAAAAAAAAAACCCACTGGGGCTGAATCCTTGTTATTGAAGGAGAAAAATAGCATGAGATGAGAGGTTAAAGAGATAGGGCTAAATATGGGCAGTCCAGTATTGGTAGCTACAAACTATATGTTGCTGTTGGGCACTGAAAATGTGGCTAGTTAAAACTGACATGTGCTGTAAGTATAAAATACATATTAAATTTTGAAGATTTGGTATCCCCCAAAAAATATCTCAATAATTTTTATATTGGCTGGGCTCAATGGCTCACACCTGTAGTCCCAGCACTTGGGAAGGCTGAGGCCAGGAGGATTGCTTGAGCCCAGGAGTTTGAGACTAGCCTGGACAATATAGTGACACCCTGTCTCTACAAAAAAATTTAAAATGAAAAGAATTAGCCAGGCATGGTGGCATACTCCTGTAGTCACAGCTACTTGGGAGGCTGATGTGATAGGATCACTTAAGCCCAGTAGATCGATGCCGTAGTGAGCTGTGATCTCACCACTGCATTCCAGCCTGGGCAACAGAGGGAGACCCTATCTCAAAAAATAATAATTTTTACATTAATTATATGTTGCAATAA
Organism: Callithrix jacchus; assembly: GCF_049354715.1. NCBI lineage: Eukaryota > Metazoa > Chordata > Mammalia > Primates > Cebidae > Callithrix > Callithrix jacchus. Next base: position 4,540,366 of record NC_133506.1, read on the forward strand.
CAACACATTGGTTGTATTAAGTGAAATAAATTATAATTAATTTCATCTGTTTCTTACTGTGGTCTCTAGAAAAATTTAAATTGCATGTGTGGCTCATACTGTATTTCTGTTGAACAGTACTTGGCTAGGTAGATAATTTGAGGCCTTGTAGAGCCTGTTAAGAAGTTTGGTTTTTATTTCCAAAATAGTGGGAAGCAATGGACCTGTTTTAAGCAGAGGATTGATATGAACCTGATGTCCTTTTCCAGAACAGTATTCTTTCTACTTAGAATGTCTTAACAAGTTTGGTATATTAATAGTTCCCTTCCTTTGGTGGAAACCCTCATGACCTGTGTTCTCTTTCTCTTTTACACCTGATTCTTAGAGGCAAGCTAGAGCATCTGGTAGCTCCCAGTGATTATTTCCTTTTTGGTAGGATGTTTGTTTCCTGTGACCAGCAAACCTTCTTGGTTAAAATAGACATAGAAAGCTGACCTAGGCTGAGTGTGGTGGCTCATGCCTGTAGTAATCCCAACACTTTGGGAGGCCAAGGCAGGTGGATCACGAGGTCAGGAGATTAAGATCATCCTGGAAAACGTGGTGAAACCCCATCTCTACTAAAAATACAAAAATTATTGGGTATGGTTCCACGCGCCTGTAATCCCAGCTACTTGAGAGGCAGAGGCAGGAGAATCACTTGAACCTGGAAGGCAGAGTTTGCAGTGAGTGAGCCAAGATCACGCCACTGCACTCCAGCCTGGCGACAGATCAAGACTTCATCTCAAAAAGGAAGGAAAGAAAGAAAGCTGCCCCATATCAGTGACAGGACAGAGGAGACTGCAATGCCTCATTAACTTTGTGCTTTACCATCTGACCCTGTGAATCAGAACCCTGCAATATAGAAGGACTTAAGTGAGTGCAGCCTTTCAGCTCAGCGGCCACAGACTAGTTATATTTTAACTCTCCACAAGGTGGTGCCCTCTTATAACAGTAGTCAAAATTTTGGATTAAGTGCAGGAAGCATTCTGTAGCTTGTTTCAGACACCTTTTTTATCATTGGACCAAGTAAGATTTAAGTTGCCTCTAAGTTTACAGTCTACTTAATTGGAATACTTCTAGTAACATTATGAGGGTATTGTGAAGCTTAAATAAGATAAAATTTTAAATCCTATACATAGCTGGACATGCTGGTATTTGCCTATGGTCCCAGCTACTCAGGAGGCTGAGGCAGGAGGATCCCTTGGGCCCAGGAATTTAAGGCAGTGGTGAGCTATATGATTGTGCCACTGCACTCCAGCCTGGGTGACTAAGTGAGACCCCATCTCAAAAAACAAAAACCTGTAGAAATATTGGTCCTATCATCATGTGTTTCAGAAAGTAGATTTGTAGCACCCTATCTCCTCTTCATTGCATGATTTTTTTTCCTGCTGGAAATATGTTTATATTGCAGTTATTGAAAGGAAATGGTATTTTGTTCACAAGTGTTAGTGTCCCTGCACCAGTATATGTTATTTCTTCATTAAACCTACTTATATTTAATATATTTCTTCTGATCATAAATTACCAAAAGGAAGTCTAGGATTTTGCAAGTTTTTGAGAACATTTTCTTCCATTACATACACACACCCCACATACAATTGGTAAGATGGCTGAAAATGAATATTCAGAGTTCCAAGATCTCTGTTGATACTAAATATCATTCATAATTGCCCTGCTTCCCTCTTACAAGTAAGAATTGGTTATATCGCCTTGTGCTTCAAGCAACCTACTCAGATGGGTTGAAGAAAGACCCATCTAGATGAAACTTACCCTTTTTCTGCTTTCTATAAACAAAATCTGCATCTTATTCTAAGGATTTCCTTTTTATAACTTGACTGTCATTTTCAGGGGAAGGTGCTATCAACCTGGCTTTGGCTCAGAACCGAAGCCAAGAAGTGAGAATGAATGGACCCACGGGAGCTGGAAATTCAGTTAGGATGGAGGCAGGATTTCCTATGGCAGGTGGTCCAGGTAAGACCTCCCACTCAATCGTATGACATTTTACTAGTTTCCTTTTTTGGCTTTATTTGATCATTTGAGTCCTGCAAGATAGATGAGGGTTCATGGCATACTTAACATCTCTATTTGCTGAATCAGGAAAGCTAGGCATGAGTCATTCCCAGAGTCTAGGGGTCACAGCATGAAGCATCTTTGCAATCTTTTGGTCTCATTCTTAAAGGTTGATGAACACTGAGCCATGCAGCAGACATTTATTGCCTTCTGCTGTGTGACAGGACCTGTGCTAACTGTTGGAAATAGAAATGAGGCCACGCGCGGTGGCTCAAGCCTGTAATCCCAGCACTTTGGGAGGCCGAGACGGGTGGATCACAAGGTCAAGGATCGAGACCATCCTGGTCGACATGGTGAAACCCCGTCTCTACTGAAAAAAAAAATACAAAAAATTAGCTGGGCATAGTGGCGTGTGCCTGTAATCCCAGCTACTCAGGAGGCTGAGGCAGGAGAATTGCCTGAACCCAGGAGGCGGAGGTTGCGGTGAGCTGAGATCGCGCCATTGCACTCCAGCCTGGGTAACGAGCGAAACTCCATCTCAAAAAAAAAGGAAAGGAATGAATGAGACATTTTCTACCCTCAGTATGTTAGTAGTACAATGGAGAATGTAGCTTTCCAACTCCCACTTTCACTGGGGCTAAGAATATCTGTGAATTGAGTTCTTATGTGGAATCTGAAGATGTATATGGGAGAATAGGTGTTTTTATGTATTTTGAATTTGAGAGAGTTGTAAATTGCTTTTTTTCTAGTAATCCTGAAATTTCTTCTTCAGAGATTGAACTCAATATTCTATGAATCTCAGAATATTAGAATTGAGCTGGCTGTCATTTAAAGCTGAGGAAGCTGTGGAACTCACATAAAGGAAGTGATTTCCCCAGAGTCAAGGAGCAATAAACTAATACCACAGATCTTCTAACTACCAGTTCAGTGCTTTTTTCACTGGACTAGTGGCTTTCAAATTTTTTCAGTTGCAGGACCCTTTATTCAAATAAAATAGAAAAGCATAGCTGCTGTGGTTGAAGCAGAGTAAGAACCTGCTTACCCAGTCATTCCCCTCCCACCCTACCAGAGTAGCTCTTAGAGAAATGCAGCAGTATAGAGGAGCTCAATTATAAATCTTATAAAGATGCTATTCTTGGCCGGGCGTGGTGGCTCACGCCTATAGTCCCAGCACTTTGGGAGGTTGAGGTGGGTGGATCACCTGAGGTCAGGAGTTCAAGACCAACCTGGCCAAGATGGTGAAATCCCGTCTCTACTAAAAATACATAAATTAGCCTGGCGTGGTGACAGGTGCCTAAAATCCCAGCTACTCAGGAGGCTGAGGCAGGAGAATTGCTTCAACCTGGGAGGCAGAGGTTGCAATGAGCTGAGATCGCGCCACTGCACTTGAGCCTGGGCAACAGATGCTATTCTGAACTGTAACTAATGAGTTGATCACAAAATTGGAAACAGGGTTTTATTCTGGTTACTACCATTTGCTGGTTACCTCAAGCTAGTTACTGTACTTCCCCAAGCAATACTTTTTTCACGTATAGAATGAAAAATAATACCTACTGTCTTTTGAGCTCATGCTTGAAGGTGGAAGAGCCCTGAACAGTGCAGCAAACATTTCCTAAGTTCTTGTTAGGACTTAAGAACATATAAATGTCAGGACCTGTGCTGTTGGGCTATTGTGGAATACCATATAATAGGTGTAAAATACCCAGCCTATATTGTGTACATAGATGTAGTTGCCCACAGAAGTCTGAGCACTTGGTGTTAAGGTAGCTTTATTAGAAATTATAGATTGACACTGTTACCACTACTGGAAGGACATGGGCCAGAAGCAGAGTGGGAAAAGCCTAGCCAAGTTACCCCTAGTTAATGAAAGAATGAATAAAGCTGGGATGAGCATCAGGAAATCTGGGTTCTAGTCTCAACTCTTGGCCAAAGGACTTAATATTTACTGACCATGGTTGCCTATAAACATCTTTAATTATGTTCTGGAAACAATGCCAGAGATCCCTTCTAGGCTTAAAATGTTAAGACTCCATTAAATTGGAGTCCATTAATTGCTAGTACCCTAATTGCAAGCTCTCTCAGGCTAGTATCTGGCAAATAGCAAGCATGTTTACTAAGTATCTCTAATAAGTGCATTTAAATTATAGTGTGTGCCTTTTTTTTTTTTTTGAGACAGGGTCAAGTGACCCTCCTGTCTCAGCCCTCCAGTAGCTGGGACTACAGGCTCATGCTACCACACCCGGCTTATTTTTTATTTTTATTTTTGTAGAGACAGGGTTTTGCCATGTTGCCCAGGCTGATTGAATTCCTGGGCTCAAGTGATCTTGCCCACCTCAGCCTCCCAAAGTGCTGGGGTTACAGGTGTGAACTGAGCCACCCTACCTGGCCAATTATAGTGCTATAGTTGATTATTGACCTAGGAAACTGAAACGCTTTAGGTTGAAATCAGGTTAGATTGGTATTTAATGAAGGACTTGGATTGTGATAATGTATAAAGTTTCAGGAATAATCAATTAGTAATGACCTATAGTAACAGTAACATTTTAACCCCCAAGATATCTTTCTTTACCGCCAAGCATATTTTAGGATTGCTTTTCTCTGTTGTCTATTGAGACTTGAAGATGCAAACAAAATTTAATATTAGGTTAAACTAAACAGCTAAATTTTCCTAGGGAAAGAGATCTCAATCCCTTCTAAAACAATAAGTAACTTTAGAATTGTGTATCTAGAACACTTGTTTTTTCTTTTTTTTTAAGATGGGGTTTCACCATGATGGCCAGGCTGGTCTTGAACTCTTGACCTCAGGTGATCCACCCACCTCGGCCTCCCAAAGTGCTAGGATTACAGGCATGAGCCACCACACCTGGCCAGTTTTTCAATTATTCTTAGCACTACTTTCTTCTCTTACCATTGGCAATAGAAAGTTAGCCAATAAGCAAGAGTCTTTTGCAACGAAAACTAAATCCATAGCCTATTTTTTTCATAGCCTTATAGAATTCCATGATTTGTGGGGATACCATAGTAATTTAATACAAGTTTCTCAACTTCAACATTATTGATGTATGGGGCCAATAGCTTTTTGCTGTGGGAGGCTGTCCTGTGCGTTGTGGGATGTTTAGTAGCATCCCTGGCTTCTACCCACCAGATGCCAGTAGTACCACTATTCCTTCTCTACAGTTGTGCCACCTAGAAATGTCTCCAAACATTACCAAATGTCCCCCAGGGGACCAAATTTCCCCTAGGTGAGAGGAAATTTGGTGAAAACCTTGGATCTTGTCCAGATTCCCACCTAGTACCGGAATGCATGTTACAGTGTCACTATTGAACATGTAGTCTCAGCATATATTTGAAAACTTCTGGGACTAGGAAGCTCATTATGGACCAAGAAAGCCTGTTTCTTATCTCATGAGAGCGTTTGGGGGGGGGATTTTTTTTGTTTTGTTTTGTTTTGTTTTGAGAGGGAGTCTCACTCTGTCACCCAGGCTGGAGTACAGTGGTGTGATCTCAGCTCACTGCAATCTCCACCTCCTGGGTTCAAGCAATCCTTTCATCTCAGCCTCCCAAGTAGCTGGGATTACAGGTGTGCACCACCATGCCTGGCTAATTTTTGTATTTTTAGTACAGACAGGGTTTCACCATGTTGGCTAGGCTGGTCTCGAACTCCTGACCTCAAGTGATCCACCTGCCTTGGCCTCCCAAAGTGCTGGGATTACAGGTATGAGCCACCACTCCCAGCCTGTAACATTTAATATGTAGCTGGGCTTGGAAGAAAGCAGAGGGGTGGGAAGAGAAAGTAGAACTCTTTCTAGGGAGGGAAAAAAAACTGTCAAAGGTGAATATTTAATGGCAGTAAACAAATGAGATCCAGCGGGATCCAAGGCATTTGGGCTTTAATGGCCAAGAAGGAATAAAAGATGAAGCTTTGGGTCCACATGAAGAAGCAAATTAGAATTCAGAATTCCTCATGAAGCCAGAATTTTCAGTGAAAGATAAGAAAATGTCACCCTTTCACATAGGAAAACTAATGGGAAATTTGTCTGTGTTCGCTGGGGCTCTAGATGTGAGGTGGGAGAAGGGGTGTTGTGGAACTGTCTTGTCTACCCTCTTAAATTTTGGACATTTACTATGTTGGTGAATACTCATGAACAGCCAGGCTAAGTTATTAACATTAGGTGGGTCTAGACTGGTGATAACTGTTGCAGCTGTGGAGGGGCATATTCCCAACCCAGATCATTGCAGACTTCTACTTAAAGCCTGATATAAACAAGCTTAGATTCCAAATTTATACAATTTAGGATTAGCCTCCCTCCCTCCAGAATTTTAGGTAACAGGAATATCAGAGTATTAACACGACAATCATAAGAAAACAAGACACTATTAAATCATAGGAGAGATGGGGGAACAGAACTTATAGAAATTTAAAAACCATTGAAGTGAATAACTTATTAAGCAAATTAGAAATAGCTGGATTGAAAGGTGAATTTGAAGAAACCACTCAATGCAGCAGAGAAAAATAAAGAGATGGAAATATGAAAGAAGTCAGGAGACACGAAGGATAAAATGAGATGGTTTAACACGTTTGAAAAGAGTTTGTGAAGAAGATAAAGAAATTGAGGGATGACAGTCAAAGAGAGTTTTTCAGAACAGATGAAAGGCGTAAGTCTGCAGATTCAGAAGCCCAGTAATCCTGAGCACTACAAAATAAAAATAAATCTACATCTAGACACAATATCGTAAAACTACAGGACACTAAAAAACAGAATGTTAAAAGCAACCCAAAAGAAAAGACCTATTACTTACAAAGGAAAGGCTATCAGCTTTTCTTGATTTCCCAACAGCAGCATTGGGACAGGAAGCATTGGAATAATTTTTTCAAATTGCTAAGAAAATAATTGATGGCCTAGAATTTTAAACATAGCTATACTATCAAGAGTAGTATGAAATAAAGAGCTTAAAAAAAAAAGAAATAAAGAGCTTTTCAAAGAGAGTAAGAGAATTTACCATTAACAGATCTTTGCTAATTGAACTGCTCAAGGATGTACTTCAGGAAGAAGAAAATTGAACCTAAGATGGAAGAAGTAAGATCTAAGAAGGAATGGTGAGCTAAATAATTGATAAGCATGGGGTAAATCTAAATAAGCACTGACTTATTTAGTAATAATGATGATCATATATTGTCTTTAGTCAGTCAAGTATGTCTGTTGACATTTTAAAGATACCAGTAAAATAACCTGAATAGAATATATAACTTCTAAACTAGCAGTGGAGGATTAAAGAAGAAGACCATGATGAAAACAAATCCAGTAAAATTCAGGAAAAATAGGAAAACAGCACTAAAAAGGAGGGTAAATAGAAATCATAAAATGACAGAATAAATCAAAATATACTTGTAGTTAACAATAAAGGTAAATGGATTACAAACTGACAAAAAGGAAATGATTAATCAGAATAGTATTGTCAGGTTTACCTATGTACAGTTACAGGAAACACATAAAATATAAGGACTCAGAAGGTTCAAAGTTAGAAAGATAAAAGATTAACAAGGTGACTTTTAACCAAGAAAAACAGGTATAATATTTTTATCAGATAAAACAGACATTAAAATTAAAAACATCACTGAAAGTAAATAGGGCCACTATATGATGTAAAAGGAGAAATTCACCAGGAAGTTGGTAAACTCTTAGGTACTTAACAACCTAACCTCAAGACATTTTTAAGAATTACATGTACATAGCAAACCTTAGGGGAGATTTAACAGACCTCTGAGTAATTGATGGGCTAACTTTGTAAAAAATTAGTAAGGATAAAGGGAAGCTTGAATAAACAAAAATAGTTTTTATATAATTGACATTTTAGAAGTCATAATTCAAGAATTCTTAACATTTCTGAGCATAAATGGAAAATTTATACAAATTGACCAGGGATTATTCCAAGAGCCAGTTTTAGTAAATAACAAATATTAATATCATATTAATATCACACAGATCCTGTTCTCTGACCTCAGTGCTTTTAGGTTAAGTCAGTGGCAAAAAAAAAAAAAAAAGAAAAGAAAAGAAAAAGCCTAACCAAAACATCCCATAGTTTTGGAAATGTAAAAATGCATTATAAATACTCAGTGATTTTTAAAAAGCAATCCTGATGGAAATGAGACAATATTTAGAATGGAGTTATGAGAATAATATATACTAAAATGTGTGAGATGTAGCCAGTACAGCACTTGGAAGAAATTTCAAGCTTTCAGAAATTTGTGTTAATGAAGAAGGAATACCAACTGAAAATTAACAAGCTAAGTGCCTGACTTAAAAATTGAGAAAAAGAACAGCAGGGAAATAAGTTAGGAGGGAAATAATAAAGATAAGAGCAGAGATAAGTAAAATATGAATCAAAAAAACAACAGAGCAGCAAAACTGAAAGATGTTTCTTTAAAAAAGAAAATTTTTTTTTGTCCCAGTACTACATTAAAAAAAAAAAAGAAAAAAAAATTTTTTTTTTTTTGGTTTTTTTTGAGACAGAGTTTTGCTCTTGCTCCCCAGTACAATGGTGCGATCTTGGCTCACCACAACCTCCACCTCTTGGGTTCATGCAATTCTCCTGCCTCAGCCTCCCAAGTAGCTGGGATTACAGGCATGCATCCCAACGCCTGGCTAATTTTGTATTTTTAGTAGACACAGGGTTTCTCCATGTTGGTCAGTCTGGTCTTGAACTCCTGACCCCAGGTGATCTGCCCACCTCAGCCTCCCAGAGTGCTGGGATTATAGGCATGAGCCACCATGCCCGGCCTTTTTTCTTTTTCTTTTTTTTTTTTTTGAGAAGGAGTCTTGTTCTGTCATCCAGGCTGGAGTGGCTCACTGCAACCCCTGCCTCCCAGGTTCAAGCAATTCTCCTGCCTCTACCTCCTGAGTAGCTGGGATTACAGGTGCCCAAAACCATGCCCAGCAAATTTTTGTATTTTTAGTAGAGATTGGAGTTTCATGATTAACTTTATGCTAGTAAATTTTTAAGTGTTGGCAAATTAAAATTTAATAAAAATTGACTTAAGATATTGAAAACTTGAAAAGTCTATAACCATTTAAGAAATTGAAATAATTAAAAATGTTTCCCAGTAAATCAATTAGTATAATCTATAAGTCCAGATGGTTTTACAGGAAAGTTTTATGAAACATTTAAAGAACAGATGCACACACTCTTCCAGAGCATAGAAAAAGAAGAAAGGTGCTTTCCAACTTATTCTGAGGTTATTTTCATCTTGATGCCAAAAATCAAAGATGTCACAAAATCTGCCCTTCAAGCTAAATGTCATTTTCTTTTTAGAATTTTTCATTGTTCTATCATTCATACCCCAGCATTCCTAAAAGTGTTCTTTGGCCTACTTAGTCCTGCAAGAGTCTTCATGAGAATTCTGTAGCCAAAGAAAGGAAGAGAGAGTAAGGAAGGCAGTTGTCACTTTTTTTTCTTGAAGACAAGCTCTTGCCCTGTTGCCCAGGCTGGAGAGGAGTGGCATGATCATAGCTCACTGCAACCCGAACTTCTTGGGCTCAAGCAATCCTCTTGCCTCAGCTTCCTAAATAGCTAGTAATCCAGGCGCTCACCACCACACTGGCTGATTTTTTTTATTTTTTGTAGAGACGGGGTCTTGCTCTGTTGCCCAGGCTGATCTCAAACTCCTGGCCTCAAGCAGTCCTCCCACTTTGGCCTCCAAAAGCTCTGGGATTACAGGCATGAGCTATCATGCCTGGCATATTCTCATTTATGAGCATAGATGGTTATTCTGAAAAGTCTAACAGTTTCAGAAATTTTCAGATGTGGAGAAAGAGGAGTTCTCAAACTGCTAGTTTGAGTATAAATTGGTATAACCACTTTTTAGAGCAGTTTACCAATATCTAGTAAAATTAAAGATGCTTAGACTTTAAAACCTAGCAATTCTAAGATATAGTCTAAAGATACGCTCACATATCCATAAGAATTCATGACAAATACACAACATTGCAAAATTATAAGAATAAGGGAAAAATAAAACCTTAGTATTCATCAGCAGAAAGGTAGCTATATGGTTCTACAGTGGAGCCCTTGTAACAGCCGAGAGAGATAATCTCAAAAAATGACATTAAGTAAAAAAGGAAGCTGATGAAGAATGCATAAAGTACCATTTATACAAAGATTAAAAGCATATAAAAAATGCTGTTTACCTACAGAAAAAGTGCAGTTTACCTACAGATACAGAAAAGGTTAATAAACATGCATGGAACTGTTGTTAACCCCAATTGCAATAGGAGGGAGAAAGTAGAATGGAAGGAGCAGGGGCTTCTGCTCTATCTACATTATATATCTGAAGGAGATAAGAGCAAATTTTTTAGATTTTAAAAAGGGAGATGATGGGTGTAGATATTTCCAGGCCAGGTATGGTAGATCACACCTGTAATCCCAGCACTTTGGGAGGGAGGATCACTTGAGCCCAGGACTTCAAGACCAACCTAGGCAACATAGTGACCCCATCTCTATAAAATATAGAATGATTAGCTGGGCACAGTGGTGTGTGCCTGTGGTCCCAGTACCACATGCCTGTAGTCCCAGCTACTTGGGAGGCTGCCTCAGAAGGATCACTTGGGCCTGGGAAGTCGAGGTGGCAGTGAGCTGTGATTGTGTCGCTTGGCAGACTGGGCAACAGAGTGAGACCCTGTCAAAAAAAAAAAGAAATTTCCCTTATCTTTTTGTATTCTTGAAATAGTTCACTAAAAAACAAAAATCGTGCCAATACCAGTACTCTATTCTAGGGATTTTTTTTTCTAGGAATAATAAGGATGAACAACCCTGCCACTGTTATGATACCCCCAGGTGGAAATGTGTCGTCTTCCATGATGGCACCAGGCCCCAATCCAGAGCTGCAGCCCAGGACTCCTCGCCCTGCTTCTCAGTCAGGTAATGACTTCCAATCTTTGAGGATTGAAGAGTCTGAGACTTCCTGCATAGATCATTATAAAATTCAGTTATCTCTGATGCTGTATTTCTAATTTCTGAACTCAAAATGTCACCTTTACAAAATCTGACCTGGTTTCTTCAAGCCAAATGTTATGATTTAATTTTCAGAATTTCTTACTGTTTTCTTATCAGTTATACCCCAACATTCCTAAAAGTGTGCCTTGGCCTGCTTAGTCCTGAAAGATGCTCATTACATAGAATTCTGTAGTCAAGTAAATTTGGTAAATGCATCATACTTTACCCTCCCTCCTGGAGATTCACAAGTAACATATTGGAGGCACAGAAAGTCCTGCAATGGAGAAATCCATCTAGGGCGTTAGATTCAGTGTTTCCCGAACCTAATTGTTTTGCTTTCTTATAACACTAATTAACATAGTTCTCCAGAATACGATTTGGTAAATACTGCTCTCCATGTTCTACGTTTCGCTCTTATGTCCACTACTGACCAAGCTCCAAGCTCCTTTTAAGGATTCATCTATCATCTTGGTGTGCTGCTTCACACATAGAAGGTATTCACGGCCGGGCGCGGTGGCTCACGTCTGTAATCCCAGCAGTTTGGGAGGCCGAGGCGGGTGGATCACGAGGTCAGGAGATGAGACCATCCTGGTCGAAATGGTGAAACCCCGTCTCTACGAAAGATATAAAAAAATTAGCTGGGCATGGTGGCGCATGCCTGTAATCCCAGCTACTCTGGAGGCTGAGGCAGGAGAATTGCCTGAACCCAGGAGGCGGAGGTTGCTGTGAGCCGAGATCGCGCCATTGCACTCCAGCCTGGGTAACAAGAGCGAAACTCCGTATCAAAAAAAAAAAAGAAGGTATTCACAACCATTTATTTTATTGAATAGTACCAGCAGATTTTACTCTATATATCCAGAATTGCAAAGGTCACTGCTCTAGGATCTAGATTGCAGTAGGTTAATTATTGCTTTGTTGACTATCTTTAAACAGATGCAATGGATCCACTCCTCCCTGGGCTCCATATACAGCAGCAAAGTCATCCCTCAGGATCTTTAGCTCCCCCGCACCACCCAATGCAGCCTGTCTCTGTGAACAGACAAATGAACCCAGCTAATTTTCCCCAGCTGCAGCAGCAGCAGCAACAGCAGCAACAGCAGCAGCAACAGCAACAGCAGCAACAGCAGCAGCAGCAGCAGCAGCAACAGTTGCAGGCAAGACCCCCACAGCAACATCAGCAGCAACAGCCACAGGGAATGCGACCCCAGTTTACTGCCCCAACTCAGGTGCCTGTTCCTCCAGGCTGGAACCAGCTGCCTTCTGGAGCCCTTCAACCTCCTCCAGCCCAGAGTTCTCTGGGCACAATGACTGCAAACCAAGGGTGGAAGAAGGCTCCCTTGCCTGGCCCAATGCAACAGCAACTCCAGGCAAGACCATCCTTAGCCACGGTACAGACGCCTTCCCACCCTCCCCCTCCATATCCCTTTGGCAGCCAGCAAGCCTCACAGGCCCACACAAACTTTCCTCAGATGAGCAATCCAGGCCAGTTCACAGCTCCTCAGATGAAGAGTTTGCAGGGAGGGCCCTCTAGGGTCCCAACTCCCCTGCAGCAGCCCCACCTCACCAACAAGTCTCCTGCCTCCTCACCCTCCTCCTTCCAGCAGGGATCCCCTGCATCCTCCCCGACGGTTAACCAAACTCAGCAGCAGATGGGACCAAGGCCATCTCAAAATAACCCACTTCCCCAGGGATTTCAGCAGCCTGTCAGCTCTCCGGGTCGGAGTCCTATGGTTCAACAGGGAAATGTGCCACCTAACTTCATGGTGATGCAGCAGCAGCCACCAAACCAGGGGCCACAGAGTTTACATCCAGGCCTAGGAGGTGAGGAACATGGTAGCAGTTTGTGTTGGTAACTTTACTGGAGGTAGACCTTAGCAGAACTTCAGTTTTTAGACTTAATGGAGGGAGTGGAATAAGGATGTAATTATTTGGTTTTGTGGATATGGTGGTGACACTTGATATGACTTAGTTAACTTGATACATTATGCAGCATCTTGTTGGTTAAATTTAAGCTAGCTCTCTGGACTAAAGTGCAGGTAAAATTCAATGTAGAGATGTTCATTTTGTTTTTCAAATTATTTTTGCTTGATCTTGTAATAGTAAATTAAAATGTCCAGAAGAAAAATGCATTTTGTTAACAATTTTAAACTTCTCAGTTGTTGAAAAATTAAGATTATTCAATAGAGCAAAAATGACAAGAACAGGGTCTCATTGAAGAAAAGGCCCTTCTAGTTATCAATTTTGATAATCCTAGTTAATAAAATAGTAAGCATGGTACTTGTTAAGTTTGATTAAAGTATTAAAGGGGAATAAGTTCAGAAATCATTGACTTTTATAGTTTTATAATGCCAATGCCTGCTCCTTAGAGAGGGAATTCCACCAGTTATACCTAAAGGAGATTTATTTATTTATTTTGTAAGGTGCCTCTTGTATGAAGAAAAAGCAATGGAGCTTAATGTGTGAGAGGTAAAACGATTACAGTAAAACTTATCCATCTCCATGTTTATTATTTATTCTTATTAATCATTGATCTAGTGCACATGAATGTGCTTGGAGCTTTTCAGTAAGGTATAGAGAGTGTCAGTTAATACTGTCATCTGATAAACATACCCCCCACCAAAAGACACCCATTGCCTACCCAGAAAAAAACCCTTGCATCTTTAGTACAACATAGCAAAGGCATGTTCCCATGGTTTCTGGTGAAGTTAAGTTGCTCATCAGTCTTTCACTCTCTTATAATTAATTTCGCTGACATGCAGGCTCTAATATTTGAATCCTAAGAAGTTCTTAGAAAATGCAAGAGTGTTTCAGCTCCAAATTTCACTGTTCTGGGTATCTAGCCCTGGATCAGTGGAAGCTGGGTAGTCCCTCCTGCAAATGTGATTACTGATTTAATTACAGTGGGAGCATGCAAATGGGACTTGTCACTGTTAAAGAAAGGACAAATGCGTATTTGTCTACAAAGAGCTTTTCAGGGCACTGAAAATTTGGCCCTTAAAAAATAAATGGGCCGGGCGCGGTGGCTCACGCCTGTAATCCCAGCACTTTGGGAGGCTGAGGCAGGCGGATCACCTGAGGTCAGGAGTTCAAGACCAGCCTGGCCAACATGATGAAACCCCGTCTCTACTAAAAATACAAAAATTAGCCAGGTGTGGTGGTGCACACTTGTAATCCCAGCTACTTGGGAGGCTGAGGCAGGGAGAATTGCTTGAACCTGGGAGGCGGAGGTTGCAGTGAGCGAAGATTGCGCCACTCCAGCCTGGCCAACAGAGGAAGATTCCATCTCAAAAAAAATTAAATAAATAAATAAATAAATGGATGAATATAATAAATTTTTAAGTGAGTTTAGGTCTTGATGCTTTCATAGAGCAGATGATATGCTCACCTAGGTGATCTGGCCACATCAAGGCCTGTGTTGTAAATGATAAGTGGGTTCTGAGATTCTCCTTATTATAAATTTGTTTTCTAAAATTAGCCCTTTCCAAAAGGAACTGATACCTGAGAAAGATTCCAGTAGAGTATGGTTTTTGGTACCAAAGCTGTCAGAATCACAGCAAACCTTATGAGCAGAAAGCATAATGATTTAATATAACATCACTTTGAAGCTCCCGTGAACTGTTTCTAGTCTCCTGTCTCTTCCAAAGAGACAAGTGCAATATTGAGGGGAAATTTTCTGCAAAGGAGACTCTTGTCACCAGTTTCCCTCAAAGGAAAAAAAAAAAAATCACCAATCTATCCTTAATATCAGGACCCAGTTCTTTCTTTTATACTATTTCACATCAATTTGTTTGAAATGAGAGAATTTAGCATATTCCTTTGGTGCCTGTGTTAAAGTATGTAAAGTTTTGAGGTCCATTGTTAACAATTACAGAGAAAAGTGAGCCCTCAAACCTTGCTGTGGCGTGGCCTCATCACATTTAGGGAGCAGATTGCCATCTTTTCCTTGGCATGTTCTAAGTGTAAATTTTTTAGTATTTATTTTTCATTAATGCTCATATAAAAGATTGTGTTGATTTTTTTAACCATCTTTCCCAACCTTATTATTAAAGATCCTACCAGTGTGACAGAGAGAGCTAAGCCAGTGGAGACTTCATGCAGCTCATCCTTCCTTATTCATTCCATATCTAAGCAAGAGTATAAATTTGCTAGGTAACTGCCTTACTCATTGTTTTCTATTAAGGAATGCCTAAACGCCTCCCACCTGGCTTCTCACCAGGACAGGCCAATCCGAACTTTATGCAAGGTCAGGTGCCTTCGACCACAGCAACCACCCCTGGGAATTCGGGAGCCCCTCAGCTGCAAGCAAATCAAAATGTCCAGCATGCAGGTTTGTTTTCTGTGATTTGTTCAGCCAGCATTTATTGAGCATTGCGTAGTAACTTGATAGACAACAGAAATACATAGATAAATAGTAAGTCTTGATCTCCCCCCTTAAGTTCAAGCCCATAAATAATTATTCTTTCAGGGCAGTAACATTTGTCAGTATGTCAAAAGTAGGTAAATGTCACAGGAACCCAGAAACATCTAAGAGAGGGAGATGGAACTTGAGTTAGAGCAGGAATCAGCAGGTTTTTTTTTTTCTCTGAAGGCCCAGATAGTAAATATTCTTGGCTTTTCAGGTTATATAGTCTCTTGTTGGAGCTAATCAACTCTGTGATGGTAGCACAAAAAGTGGCCATAAACAGTACATAAACAAACAAGCTTGGCAGCATTCTAAACACTTGTTTATTTACAAACCAGTAGTCGGCCATAGTGTGCTGACCCCTGAGTTAGAGCTTGCTCAGGTAGTAAAAGGGATAAAGGAATTTCTGGCAATGAAAGCTATAGATAAAAAGGCATGGAGGCATGTTTGGACAATGGTAACTTATTAAAGCTCTATGTGGTACATATTAAGCTTTGTTCATGCTGAGTGTCTGAATTCTGGTTTACAGTGTGATATTTTTCAGACTTGATTAATTCAGATTTAATACCAACAGTATATTGTAAAAAAGAAGAAATTTTGGAGAAGAAATAAGATACAGGGAAATGGCTAAAAAGTATTTGCAAACCAGTAATGTATAAGCTCAAACTTCATGTTTCTGGTTGCTGAAGGAGCATGTGACTAATCCTCTTACCCTTTCTCACTGAAGCAGTTTGGACTGAGATTCTGAATTCCCATCCCCACAATTTAGTAATTTGACTCCAACTTTAATCAGAAAGCACTAAGGAATGAGAAAAAAATCTGACTTTACAAAAAACATTGACACTATTTCTGGCAGGGTGAGAGAAGGGTAGAGCAAACTTTGAATTGCCCTATCTGCTAATGTGAAACTGCATTCCTGAGTTATGTGAATTCATGTTTTTTTAGTAGAAAGTTTTACAGACTGGGCACAGTGGCTCACGCCTATAATCCCAACACTTTGAGAAGCCAAGGCAGAGGGATCACTTGAGGTCATGAGTTCAAGACCAGCCTGGCCAACATGGTGAAACCCCATCGCTACTAAAAATATAAAAATTAGCCAGGCATGGTGGCTCATGCTTGTAATCCGAGCTACTTGAGAGGCTGAAGTGGAAGGATCACTTGAACCTGGGAGGCAGAGGTTGCAGTGAGCCGAGATTGCACCCCTGCACTCCAGCCTAGGTGACACAGCAGGACTCCATCTCAAAAAAAAAAAAACAAAGTTTAAAACAATGACAAAGTCATTTCTTATTTCTCCACTGTATCACAGCTGTTTTGTGTTTTCATATAGTACCTTCCACATGTACTTTTTTGTTTTGTGTTTCACCATGTTGGCCAGGCTGGTCAACATGGTGAAACCCTGCCTCTACTAAAAATACAAATATTAGCCGGAGTGCTGTTGTGCATCTGTAGCCCCAGCTACTGGGGAGGCTGAGGCATGAGAATCACTTGAATCCAAGAGGTGGAGGTTGCAGTGAGCCAAGGTTGTATCAGAGCAAGATTCTGTCTCAAAAAACAAAACAAAAAGTGAAAAATAAAAGGGATAAAATGAACTACAAAGTTATTCAGTTAAACGGGGAGATAATGCAAGTAGCTATAGGAAAATCCCAAAGACCCAATAAATAAATATGCACTACAGCAAGTCAGGTAGCAACTTTTGTCTAAATTAGAAATCGCTGAGAAGACTAGAACATGTGCCACGTGATCCACCAGGGACTGCGCAGGGTGGAGCCACTGAGGTTTTAGCAGCTTCCAGGTGGATCATCTAGTCAGTTGACTCCCACCAGAGGCTCAGCTTCCAGATCAAAATTAACTACTTTTTACCACATCAGAGCAAAGGAAACTAAGTGCAGTATCCAGATATCACACACATAGCCTTTGAGAGTCATTATTACTAAAGTTTTCCAAGAAGCATTTTTTTTTTTTTTGAGACGGAGTTTTGCTCTTGTTTCCCAGGCTGGAGTGCAATGGCACGATCTCGGCTCACTGCAACCTCCGCTTCCTGGGTTCAGGCAATTCTCCTGCTTCAGCCTCCTGAGTAGCTGGGATTACAGGCACGTGCCACCATGCCCAGCTAACTTTTTGTATTTTTAGTAGAGACGGGGTTTCACCATGTTGACCAGGATGGTCTCCATCTGTTGACCTCGTGATCCACCCGCCTCGGCCTCCCAAAGTGCTGGGATTACAGGCTTGAGCCACCGCGCCCGGCCCCCAAGAAGTATTTTTAAATGTCTTCTCATCATTGTTGAGGTTTTCCTAAGAGGACACTTCATATTCTTTGTTTCCCTGGCTCATTTATAGCAGGGTTATTTCACTAGTCCATAGTGCTTTTTAAATTTAATTTAATTTATTGAGACAAGGTTTCTCTGTCATCCAGGCTGGAGTGCAGTGGCGTGATCTTGGCTCACTTCAACTTCCACCTCTCAGGCTCAAACGATCTGCCTGTCTTAGCCTCCCAAAGTACTGGGATTATAGGCATGAACCCCCCGAGTCCAGCCCCTACAAGTCATTTTAAAACAATGAGTTGCTACCTTTCTCATTATTTAATCTGAAAGAAAGTAAACTTTCTTGATCTTTGAAATGTTAAATCTTTAAGATACCATATGGGAGTATAGAAACTGTTTCTCCTTCTCTGTTGTGTGGTCATTGGGAATGTAAGCAGTTATCTCACAGCCACATCTCTGTAGTTTAGAAAACTCACAGGAAATAGTATGTCATCATCACATTTATGTTGGTCAGTGGATATATGAGTGATGGATGTCTTGCTAAGTAATATAACTTGAGTATCTTAATGCCAATAAGATAAAAATATTTCTTTCTGAAACTTTGCCTTTTTTTTTTTTAAGGTGGTCAAGGAGCTGGTCCTCCTCAAAACCAGATCCAGGTGTCCCATGGGCCACCAAATATGATGCAGCCCAGCCTCATGGGAATTCATGGCAACATGAACAATCAGCAGGCTGGTAGTTCTGGGGTTCCTCAGGTGAACCTCAGCAACATTCAAGGCCAGCCCCAGCAGGGCCCACCATCTCAGCTAATGGGCATGCACCAGCAGATCGTGCCCTCCCAGGGCCAGATGGTCCAGCAACAAGGAACCTTGAACCCTCAGAACCCTATGATCCTTTCAAGGGCCCAGCTTATGCCACAGGGCCAGATGATGGTGAACCCTCCGAGCCAAAATCTTGGACCCTCACCTCAAAGGATGACCCCACCCAAGCAGATGCTCTCCCAGCAAGGCCCACAAATGATGGCGTCACATAACCAGATGATGGGGCCTCAGGGGCAGGTTTTGCTCCAACAGAACCCAATGATAGAGCAGATCATGACCAATCAAATGCAGGGGAATAAGCAGCAGTTTAACTCTCAGAACCAATCCAATGTCATGCCGGGACCAGCACAGATAATGAGGGGACCAACTCCGAACATGCAAGGAAATATGGTGTTTACGGGACAGATGTCAGGACAGATGCTGCCCCAGCAAGGGCCTGTGAACAACAGTCCATCTCAGGTTATGGGGATTCAGGGGCAGGTCCTGCGGCCCCCAGGGCCCAGCCCACATATGGCTCAGCAACACGGTGATCCTGCTACTACAGCAAATAATGACGTCAGTTTGTCTCAGATGATGCCTGACGTTAGCATGCCACAAACCAACATGGTCCCCCCCCATGTGCAGGCCATGCAGGGAAACAGTGCCTCGGGAAACCACTTCTCAGGCCACGGGATGCCTTTCAATGCACCTTTCAGTGGAGCTCCCAATGGAAATCAGATGTCCTGTGGTCAAAATCCAGGCTTCCCAGTCAGTAAGGATGTCACACTAACAAGCCCATTGTTGGTCAACTTATTGCAGAGTGACATCTCTGCAGGCCATTTTGGGGTAAACAATAAGCAAAATAATACCAACGCAAATAAACCGAAGAAGAAGAAACCCCCTCGGAAGAAGAAAAATAGTCAGCAAGATGTAAAGTAGGTTGTGATGGTTTTGCCTCAAATTTTATTTGTTTTCTATGTGGACAACTTTCTTTGATGGAAAAATTTACATAATATTAAATTAGAATAGTATAATGAAATCCCCCTGCTTCAACAATTATCAACTCATAGCCTATCTTGCCTTCATCGGTGCTCTTTTCTATTAGCCTCTTGAGTATTTCAAAGCAAATTCACTTGGTAAATATTTCACTGTATGTCTCTAAAAGATAAGGACAGTTTTTAATATCCCCTCCCAATATCATTAGCACATCTGGAAAACTAATACTTCCTTAATACTTTCATATCCAATGTTCAAACTTCCCTAATTATCTCACATTTTTTTCTTACAACTTATTCAAATAAGGATCCAAGTAAGATTCAGATGTTGGAATTGGCTGGTAAATCTCTTAATTCTACAGTGTCAGGGGGGTTTTGGCAATCAGAACCTGAACAAAGCACTGACTTTAGGCCTGTGATGGCTGTTGGGGAACCAGAGAGGCCAAATGTGTTTTGGAAATTAAAACTACTGCTGTCTCTCAAATAGAAATGGTTTTTTTGCACAGGTGCCTTTCCTTTAAAGGCTCTTTATCATCCCTAGAAGCTTAAAACCCCACGCTAAGATGATTGGACCTTTTAAATCAGTTACCCTTTCAGTAAACATTCTCCAGGTGAGTTATTTTGCAAGATCACACCAGGAAAGGCAATTAACAATTTGTATTTCACTTCCTGAAGCTAAGTATTAATTTGTTTTGGGGTGTAATAAAATGTTTCCAGAAGGAATATTGATTGAGCTAGATTTTCTGCCTTTAATCATAAAACTAAAATTTAGAGACATTTATTATGAGAAAATAATGACTAATGAATGTAAAACAAGTTAATGGAAATAAATTGCTAGAATCATAGAAGAATAATCAGGGAACTTTATTTATACAAGCTTAAATGTTCAAAATAAAATCAACTACCTTTATCCCAGCCTTCCCACAACATTCTTTGATCGTACTGTATTATATCATGCTCACTTGCTGCTGCTTGAATCTTTTACTTTAAAAGCTAATCATGGTATATTATTAATATTAACCTATATTTTCCTGAATTCAAACTTAATAAGTCCTTTAATTATCTAATTATCTAATTTTTCTGATAGCGCTTTCTCAGTTAAATTCTTTATGAGTCTCAGCCTGTGGGAATAATTACTTAATAAATATTTTATTCTCTCAGTAGTCTGGGAGTAAACTTGCAAGGTTATTCAGTTGCCTCTGGTGTGCGTTTTTTGCCATCTTCACCAGCCCTTAAGGAAATTGCTTACTTAGGTCTACAAATTGTGAAAGGGACCTTATACAGCATCAAGACTCCTAGGAAAGAGAGACAGTGGGTTTACAGGAAAAGTACTTGCTTCCAGCTCTACCACTAGTTCACCGTGGAACCTTGGGCCTGTCTCATATACCTTTCTGGGCCTTTGTTTTCTCTTTCATAACATGAGGATGCTCGACCGGATATCTGAGATTTTTTAGTAGTGCAGTTTTCTGAAAGTAAAGGTTACCACTGAATCCTTGCCCATAATTTAAAGTGAGAGAGAAGTTTTACAAAGAGCAAATTATCATAGGGGTCTGGATGTGCTGAAGATCTGCTTCAGGTTCGAAATTTCCATGTGCTGGGGCTTTTAAAATGGATTCTGGTGGCTTATGAAACTATAAAGAGTATAATGAGACAAAACTACCTAAAAGTGGGTGAACGAAATCAGGGCAAAGGAAAACTAAGGTAGGAAAGAAAAGTACAATTAGGACTGAGATTACAAACAAAATGAGGTCTGTGAGCAGTCTTGTTTTCTGAAATTGTGGGTGTTAGTAGCTACATTTTCTTCATTTTTTTTCTTCCCCACTAAAAATATTAAGCTACATCCAGGTAAAAGTGAAGGCATCTCAAAGCCAATGGAGATGTCTGCAAAGACTCATTCTGCAGCAAAATTTTTGTTGTGGTGGTCTCACTCTTTCTTTGTTCTCTAAATACCATTTCCATCAGCCAACCTATACAACCTTTTGCAAGGTGTTATGAATTGAACACCCACTGTTATATCCACAAAAAAGAAACAGTCAGACCCCCTAGTTGAATTTGATTGCCACATTGAAGATAAGTGGTTTCACAGGAACAGTACCTTATAATGTTGATAGGTCTATGATCAGGTCAACATCTAAAGAACGGGTAATTACATGACAATTACTGCATCAGGATTTGTGGAAAGCATTTTGAGTAAATACAGTGCTGTTAGTTTAAGCAGATTTTTAACATTTAATGACATTGCCCGATTATTTTTATGCCAATAATTAATATCTACACTAGAGAGATATGAATAATGGTAATGCAAACATTTTAGTTCTTCAGAAATAGTGGAAGGGTTAAGCTAGTTTTGTGTATTTTCTATACAACTTATTCTAAAATAATTTAATTAATTTATTTATTTTTAGCACTGCAGATACTCGCCCAGCTGGTCTGGAAGAGGCTGATCAGCCACCGTTGCCTGGAGAACAAGGAATTAACTTGGATAACTCAGGCCCTAAACTGCCAGAATTTTCAAACCGGCCACCAGGTGATAAAATGTTAGCTAGATTGTACACTTAACATCACATGTGCATGCGGCATTACAAGACTTCTTTGTCTTTGAGGAAACAATAGGATTTTATTTTATCTGCTAACTAGTCTACTTTAATATGTCTGGTATTTGGACTTTTGCCTTGATATTAAGTAAAAATTTCAAATAATACCTTTTGAAGGCACATACACATATACATTCTATCCAAATTTATCTTTGTTATTTTAAGTCCTCATAAAATGAGCCACATGAAATGTGGCTGAGCATGCTGGCTCATCCACCTGTAATCCCAGCACTTTGAGAGGCCAAGATGAGCAGATCGCTTGAGCCCAAGTGTTCAAGACCAGCCTGGGCAACATGGTAAAACCTCGTCTCTACTAAAAAAAATTTTTTTTAATTACCGGGGTATGGTGACATGCACCTATAGTCCCAGCTACTCAGGAGACTGAAATGGGAGCATCACCTGAGCCCAGGAGGTCGAGGTTGAAGTCATGTCACTGCACTCCAACCTGGGCTACAAGGGTGAGACTCTGTCTCAAAAAAAAAAAAAAGAAAAGAAACTGAAATGTGAAATGCCTCTTTATTCTTGTCATTGTCAAGGTTCTAGTTGGCATCAGAATAGGATAAGATTAAATGGAGAGATGATTTCACCCTAATCCTGCTTGCCTGCCTTTCCTGCAGCATTTCTTTCTGGGGCTTTCTCAAAGCAGGGGTTAAAGTCTTTTTTAAACCAGGGTTTAAAACAAGGTGATCTTTTTTATAGAAGTTTCATTATTGAGTCTTTAAAATATAAAGAAGATATAAAGAATAATAAAAGAGACACCCGTGTATCTACCACCTAGGTTAATAATTTATAATAAATAGGACCAATGTTAGAAGCCCCTTTGTTGTACCCTCTCTGATTACAAAATGATACTATCTTTTACATGTTGAACAATTATGTCAAAGATGGAAAAGCTCCTAAAATTGATTCATTCAAACCTAGATATTATAGAACCAAGGCCAGCTGCCATAATATCTCTATACCTGGTTATCTTGGCCTGAGCAATGACTTGTAACTTTATTCCCCTATGACATGGATGAAGATGCACAACCCCTCACACATAGGTTACTCTCCCCTTTGTGTGCAGAGGATATGTTTTGTTTCTTCCTCACTAGTTATTTCAACTCCTTTTTGGCATGAAAAGTGACATTATTTTAGAAATAAACTTCAGTCTACCCCTAACTTATGTATTTTAAAAGTGAATCTAAAAAAAAAAAGCCAAATCCATCATGATGTCAATACTTTGTGTTATTTATTACAAATTGTTTGGGCATACCACACTCCCCATCAGTGAGATGCAGCAGCATAGCTAAGACTGGGAGGTCATCAGTCTTTAGGGTATGTGTCCAGAAGGCATTGTAAGCAGGAACGTGCCTTCTTGCCTCAAATACTTCTGAACACTTCTTACGTGAATGCTAGGGGTCTTTGTATACATTTATTGTCTTCTTTCTGCACACTGGGGGCCTGCAGGCTATAATGGGTTTGAGTTGCTATGCAGTCTTAAACAAAAGTCCGAATTTAAATGCCTTTAAAGAGGGCATCTTCTCTGCAGTTTGGCACTGTTGACAGGACACCTGCTGTCTTATACCAGTCCACTTCTATTCTCTATTATCTGCCCAGCCCCTAAAGGCATAGGAGTTTGCATTCCCTGAGTAATAAATTTGGTTTGTGATTGTGTTATGGGCACTGTGTGTGTCCTGGCTTTCCCTCTTCACCATTCTGTCATGTCAACCCCAATCTGTCTTATCATTAGTACCTTTTGGACTGCTGCCTCCAGCTTCTGGACTCTGTAGCAGCCATGTCCTTAACTGTTACTTTTGAGAGGCTGCTGTATTGTCTGTGCTGTCCTCTTTGGTATTTACTGTACTATATGGTGGGCTGGTTTTAAAAATGAAAGGCATCCATGTCATACCCCTGACATCAATGGGCTTTTGCAGAAATTACAATTTTCTTAATGTGAGAACCCCAGACTGAATGTGAAAAATAAGGACCCACTATATTTGACTATGTAGTTGAAAGGACAATTGAACCATAGAAATGCCGTATGTTATTGGCTTTATAAAGGTCAAGAAGTTACTCAGGCCTAAAATAAAAAAGGATTTTTTAAAAAACCTTCAAAACTGGATTCTACACATTGTATTCATTAATACCATGGGAATCTTTGGCCAGAAGACATTAATTAGCTATTGATTACTGAGTCTGACCCAAAAAATTTGGTAGCTGCATGAAAATGTTGAGTCTGCATTGCTTTTGACTGCCAGAGCCAATTGTTCTTATTCCTACACCTTCCTAAAACCTCTCTAATGTACTTTTCATGCAACAATGGAATAAATCTAGCTTGTGCAATCGAAATTGTATTCCATATATACCCAGCTGTATACCCACTTTTTCCCACTGAACCACTGTTACTCTTGGTTTGCATATCTTTTTATCCTTTCTGATTGTCAAGTTTTGGTTCTAAAATGCCAAGTAAAATCTTTACAAAAGAGAGAATCATTTGAGATGTTGCCCTCTGCATATCTAGAAGACATTGTCCTTCAGGTTTCTTTTCCCAAAATTATTTTTTATTCCTGAGGGCTATGCTTCTGTCTTATTCTCAAGCTGTGGATTCATGGAAACTATTTCTCCAAATAGAGATTTGCATGTAAGAAAGTAAATGGAAATTAATAACACTTCAGTGCCCTAGTTTTATTTTCAGTGTGTATATCAGCTTCTGTTAGCTCCTGCTATTTACCAAACTGATTTACGTCTGAGGGGCAATTTTAATTCAGTTGGTTTCCCCCAAAGGATTAAGCCTCAAGGATGCGGCATAGTGTATGAAGCCAATGAATTGGAATAATTTTAAATCTTTCTTAAGGAACTGAGTCCTAGAATTTTATATTTTACTTCTGTTGAAAGAATAAAAAGCCTGTCTTCAATTCTGCTATTTTCAATAAAATCACATCTTTTTAAAAAATTATTCCTGTTCTAACAGAAGAAGTGAATCCTAAATGCTTTACTTCATTCACAAGTACATTGAAATATTGATTATGTCTACATGAGACCTGAATCCTGGGTGGCCAGGCACTTGCTGTTGATGGAGTTTTTTTCATTTCACCTGAATGTTTGGCTGGTATAGGCTCAGTTATTTTCAGTGCATAGCACAGAAAATCAGGCTGTGAGTACAGTCATGGTTCATTCAGACCCTGCACACCAAGGAGCTCTAGGTTTTTGATGCTTTGCTTTTTGCTTCCTTAAGCACTGTGTCCCTTTTGCTTATATCACATAATGAGGGGCTGCCCCATGCCACAGGAGTGGGCGTGCCTGAGCTGTTTGTGCATAATCTGTGCCACCTAGATGAGTATTGCTTGGCTATACTCTAAAGGTAGCAACATTTTCTTGCTGAAAAATCTAACTTCCCTGATTTGGGGGGCTTGTTTTAGGTTATCCTTCTCAACCAGTTGAACAGAGGCCACTTCAGCAGATGCCTCCTCAACTCATGCAGCATGTGGCACCCCCACCACAGCCACCACAGCAGCAGCCACAGCCACAACTGCCTCAGCAGCAGCAGCCACCACCTCCCAGTCAGCCACAGTCACAGCAGCAGCAGCAACAGCAGCAGCAGCAGCAGCAAATGATGATGATGCTCATGATGCAGCAGGATCCCAAATCAGTTAGGCTTCCAGTCTCTCAAAGTGTCCATCCTCCAAGAGGCCCCCTGAATCCTGACTCCCAGAGAATGCCCATGCAACAGAGTGGCAGTATGCCTGTCATGGTCAGTCTGCAAGGACCTACCTCCGTGCCACCATCACCTGATAAACAAAGAATGCCAATGCCTGTGACTACTCCTTTGGGAAGCAATTCAAGGAAAATGGTCTATCAGGAGAGCCCGCAGAATCCTTCCAGCTCACCACTGGCGGAGATGGCCTCACTCCCTGAAGCAAGTGGCAGTGAAGCACCATCTGTCTCAGGAGGCCCAAACAACATGCCGTCACATGTAGTACTTCCCCAAAATCAGTTAATGATGACAGGGCCAAAACCTGGACCATCACCCCTTTCAGCAACTCAAGGTGCAACCCCCCAGCAACCCCCTGTAAATTCCCTGCCCAGCTCTCACGGCCACCACTTTCCAAATGTGGCCGCACCAACCCAGACATCTAGGCCCAAAACACCAAACAGAGCCAGCCCCAGACCCTATTATCCTCAGACACCCAACAACCGCCCTCCCAGCACAGAACCTTCAGAAATCAGTCTGTCACCAGAAAGACTCAATGCCTCCATAGCAGGACTCTTCCCTCCACAGATTAATATTCCTTTACCTCCTAGGCCAAATTTAAACAGGGGCTTTGATCAACAAGGCCTAAATCCAACAACTTTGAAGGCCATTGGGCAAGCACCTTCAAATCTTACGATGAATCCTTCCAATTTTGCTGCCCCACAAACTCACAAGTTAGACTCTGTGGTAGTGACTTCTGGAAAGCAGTCTAATTCTGGAGCAACGAAACGGGCAAGTCCAAGCAACAGTCGCAGGTCTAGTCCTGGGTCCAGTAGGAAAACCACTCCAAGCCCTGGAAGGCAAAATTCTAAAGCCCCTAAACTTACTCTGGCCTCTCAAACAAATGCAGCCCTGTTGCAGAATGTGGAGTTGCCGAGAAATGTATTGGTCAGTCCCACTCCTCTGACCAATCCCCCTGTGCCGGGAAGCTTTCCTAACAACAGTGGGCTAAATCCTCAGAATCCTACTGTGTCTGTGGCTGCAGTTGGGGGTGTTGTTGAGGATAACAAGGAGAGCTTGATTGTGCCTCAGGACAGTGATTGCCAGAATTCCCAGGGTAGGAAGGAACAGGTAAACGTTGAGTTAAAAGCAGTCCCTGCCCAAGAAGTTAAAATGGTTGTCCCTGAAGATCAATCCAAAAAGGATGGGCAGCCTTTGGATCCTAACAAACTTCCCAGTGTTGAAGAGAACAAAAATTTGGTGTCTCCTGCTATGAGGGAAGCACCAACATCGTTAAGTCAACTTCTTGACAACTCTGGAGCTCCTAATGTGACGATTAAACCCACTGTGCTTACAGATCTGGAAGTAACACCTCCAGTAGTTTCTGGGGAGGACCTCAAAAAAGCATCTGTCATTCCCACATTGCAGGATCCGTCTTCTTCTAAAGAACCCTCTAATTCCTTAAATTTACCTCACAGTAATGAGCCGTGTTCAACCCTTGTGCATCCCGAATTGAGTGAGGTCAGTTCTAACGTTGCACCAAGCATCCCTCCAGTAATGTCAAGACCTGTTAACTCTTCCTCCATTTCCACTCCCTTGCCCCCAAATCAAATAACTGTATTTGTCACTTCCAATCCCATCACAACTTCAGCTAACACATCAGCAGCTTTGCCAACTCACTTGCAGTCTGCATTGATGTCAACAGTCGTCACAATGCCCAACGTGGGCAGCAAGGTTATGGTTTCTGAGGGACAGTCAGCTGCTCAGTCTAATGCCCGGCCTCAGTTCATTACACCTGTCTTTATCAATTCATCTTCAATAATTCAGGTTATGAAAGGATCACAGCCAAGCACAATTCCTGCAGCCCCACTGACAACCAACTCTGGCTTGATGCCTCCCTCTGTCGCAGTTGTTGGCCCTTTACACATACCTCAGAACATAAAATTTTCTGCTCCTGTACCGCCTAATACCCCCTCCAGTAGTTCTGCTCCAAACATACAGACAGGTCGACCTTTGGTCCTTAGCTCACGAGCCACCCCTGTTCAGCTTCCTTCCCCTCCTTGTACATCTTCTCCAGTTGTCCCTCTTCATCCCCCTGTCCAGCAAGTGAAAGAATTGAATCCAGATGAGGCTAGCCCTCAGGTGAACACCTCAGCAGATCAGAACACTCTTCCCTCTTCACAGTCAACCACAATGGTTTCTCCCCTTTTGACTAATAGTCCAGGGTCCTCTGTCAACCGGCGAAGCCCAGTCTCATCTAGTAAGGGCAAAGGAAAAGTGGACAAAATTGGCCAGATTTTGTTGACCAAGGCATGTAAGAAAGTCACAGGCTCTCTTGAGAAAGGGGAAGAACAATATGGTGCAGATGGAGAGACTGAAGGCCAAGGGCTAGACACCACAGCTCCGGGGCTCGTGGGAACAGAGCAGTTATCCACAGAGCTGGACAGTAAAACCCCAACGCCCCCAGCGCCCACTCTGCTAAAAATGACCTCTAGCCCTGTGGGCCCGGGCACTGCCTCAGCAGGACCCAGCTTACCTGGCGGTGCTCTCCCCACCAGTGTACGCTCAATAGTAACCACTCTGGTACCCTCCGAGCTCATCTCCGCCGTACCGACCACAAAAAGCAATCATGGTGGCATAGCATCTGAGCCACTTGCGGGTGGCCTAGTGGAGGAGAAGGTGGGATCCCATCCAGAACTTCTACCCAGCATAGGTATGTACTTGGGGCTTCATCATCTCTTTATGTCAGTTTTTTGATGACCTAATCCCACAAGAGAAAGCATGACTCCATTTCTACTTGGAGGAAAGAGAATGGGCTAAATGGCAATAGCAGTAGTTTTATTTATTGAAAGTATGTTGGAAAATACACTTTTAAATCTCATATTAAGTTTGCATTCATTAAAGAGAGCTGAGGGCCAGGCGTGGTGGCTCACGCCTGTAATCTCAGCATTTTGGGAGGCCAAGGCGGGAAGATCACTTGAGGTCAGAAGTTCAAGACCAGCCTGGCCAACATGGTGAAACTCCATCTCTACTAAAAATACAAAAATTAGCCAGGCATGGTGGCACATGCCTGTAATCCCAGCTACTTGGGAGGCTGAGGCAGGAGACTCGCTTAAACCTGGGAGCAGAGGTTGCAGTGAGCCAAGATCATACCACTGCACTCTAGCCTGGGCAACAGAGTGAAACTCTGTCTCAAATAAAGAGAGCTAAGGCTCTCAAAACAAAGAGCTCCTGAAATAATCATACCTTTCATTTATGTAAAAGTTTTCCATTTACAAGGAAGCATTTTTACATATGTTGTCTTGCATCATCTGTATACCAACCTTGTCAGATATTCTTAACTCCATTGTATGGGTAAGAAGATTGAAGCTCAAAGAAGTTCAGTGTTTGTTCAGAGTCTGTACTGTGAACCACCCATTTAACACTGTACCTTAAGTATGAACGGCAGCTTCTGCAAATTCCCTTTACCATGGTGAAGATTCGCTCATGACTTTCAGATCAGTCGGCCCTCATAGCCCCATTCTCATTGTACTCCATCTCAGGAACCATTGTTTTTTTGTCTGGGCTACTCCAGAGGGAAGCTGGAAGAAAACCAGGTTTCATAATAATGGACACAGTAGAAACAAAGTGGTCAAGAGCCAGTAGGCTTGGGTTTGTTACAACACCAGCATTTAGCAGCTGTATGGGCTTGGGCAAGTTACTTGACCACTCCAAACTTCGGTTTCCTCCTTTGTCCTGTGGAACAATAATAGTTTTAAGAATTCAGTAAGGTAGTATATATAATATTCTTAGCATAGAACCTAGCATATAATTATTATTCAATAAATGGTAAAGATTGTTCTTTCCAGTTTCTTTTTGATGTAATTTCTTTGTTGTTTGGTGCATTCTATTTGTGTATATCTAGTTCAGGCTATTTCCTATGTACTGTTAAGATGGGCTAGTGATGGAAGCATAGGTATCCTTACAACTGCCCTTCCTTCCCTTCCCCGATATGTTCCTCCTGTGAGGCTTAAGTGAAGAAGCTGTTTTCCCAGAGTTGAGTCAGTCACTCACTGCTAGAGCTGGGAAAGACCTGTGTGATATCCTAGGCCAGCTAATTAAGTGCCTATCTTATTTATGCAGCTAAAATGCTTCGAGTGCCTGCCACTGAGTGGTAAGCACCCAGGAGGAGAGGCAGAAAGAACACAAACTTCAGGGTAAGATCAGAGTTCAAATTCTAGCCCGTAGGTTCCTTAACCTCTCCTAAGCCATGTACTTCACTTGTAAAATGGAGGTTGTAATTTCTGCCTCCCAGAATTTAGGATTCTGGCAGAGTACTGAATGGGAGGATTTGTCAGGTGCCAACACACTGCCCTGAACAGAGCTCTGGAAAGGTTAATTCCCCTTCTCTCTGCCTCTTCACCTCAATATTAGAGATATAGGGGCAGGATAAAGGCCTTCAAGCAGATTGAAGCTCTTGCAGGAACAGTCGTCACAAAACTGGGTGCTCAGTGTATCTTGCTCTAGTTCTGTTGGTATAGATGAACCCTAAGAATTAAAAGGGAACCTGGTATAAATTAAGTATATCCTTCACTATTAAATATTTCCATTTATCCTTTCAGGAGACTTTTTCCTCTGGTATCGAGAGAAAAATGATTAAGTAATTAAAAATATTTTTATCTGGATCATATACTAGAGAAACATGTAAGCCTTGAGGAGATGAACCAGCACTTGGAAAAAGTTCTCAGTTTTAGTTAAGAATACTCACTTTGCTTATAAGTGATTGCTTCTATTCTTTTTCAAGGGGCTTCTGTGCTTTTACTTTGAAAATGTGAGAAATTGGCCAGGTGCAGTGGCTCGCATCTATAATCTCAGCATGCTGAGAGGCCAAGGCAGGTGGATTGCTTGAGCCCAGGAGTTTGAGACCATCCCAGGCAACATGGTGAAACCCTGTCTCTCCAAAAAAATATATAAAAATTAGCCAGGCATGGTGGCATGCACCTGTGGTCCCAGCTACTCAGGAGGCTGACAGGGAGGATCGCTTGAGCCCAGGAGTCGGAGGTTGTGGTGAGCTGAGATCCTGCCATTGTATTCCAGCCTGGATGACCAGAGTGAGACTTTGTCTCAGAAGAAAAAAAAAATTTTTTTTGAGAAATCAACACTGAAGTTAAGAGTAGAAGTTAAGATATAGTTTCAAGCCTTATCAGATAAGCATTCAAAATAAATTCTTAAATGAATAATTGACTGCTTTACTAAGCAGGAGGGAAGTATACAAAATTCACAGTTTCCACAAGAGAGTAAAATGTATTGTTGCAGAGTTTATCTAGGATTTTAGACTGAGGGGTCAGGATATGACTGTGGCATATTTGTGCCATAATCTTTACCTTACCTTCCAGGATGGTTCCCTTCTAGAGTGCATTATGTATTTTATTTTATTCCGTAAGGGCCTAAATTCTCTGTGTCCTTTGAAGCCTGATTCTGATCTTTCTCCCTTTAATGTGCCTTCAGATTTTTCAGCCTAGAATTGTTCACCCTTGCTTTGGACTTTTGTAGCACTTTATACTTTGTGACTCCTACATATGACATCATAGATGCACTCAGTGCGTCACATGTATGTATCTTATCTTTAATACTAGACTGAGTTCCTGATGTGCAAGAGAATGTAGTTTGGTCTCTCAGGGTACCTGGCACAGTGCCTTGCCCCTAGTAAGTTCTTTGCAACTATTTGTTAGAAAAGTATATAACATATCAAATTGATTTATTTATTATGTATAAATCAAATACCTGCTTTATGCCCATCACTTTTGCTAAGTGTTGTAGAAAAGTACAAAATTATGTGACCATTTCCACTCTTACAGAGTATAGTCTTTAGGAAGTGAGACTAGATTTTTTAAATGCTGAGGAATGGTATAGTTGTACCTCTATGGTTTGGGTTGCCTACTAAGGTATGCTTTGGGGCATTTTCAAGTAGTGGTCAGAACCTGACCCCAAGAAGCAAAAAATATAAGTGCTATGTTCTTATAGCCATCTCCTTCCCTTATTACTATACATACAAAAAGGAAAAACATAATATCCCTAAATGGTAGTCATTGGTACTGGGTGTTACGGTAATTAATTTTTTTAGTAAGTTTTAAAATGTAATTTTGAGGCCAATTTTAAGTACTGCCCTTTAAGCGTGTACTGTTTCAGCAGTTACTTAGCCCTTGATTAGGTTAATGCTTTCTTTTTGTTTAGAAAAGAAAGTAAAAGGCCTGTAATTTTTTTTTCCTTGTCTTAGCCCCATCACAGAATTTAGTCTCAAAGGAAGCTTCATCTACAGTACTGCAGGCCTCTGTTACTAGACCAGGTAAGGTGTACTTTGGAAAATCTTCTTGGAGTGGGATGGGTTCCATGTGAAGAAACTACTGCTGTCCTCAACATCACATGTTCTTCTGCCAGGAAGTGGCTGGAACTATCTGATCTGTTTGCTTCAGAGCAGACTTTGGTCGAGTGGCAGAGCTTGTGCAGTTCTACTTGAGATTCTTTTCCCCTGACCAGCTTGCTCTCTTATGCATTCATAGTGTCAGTTAGAGAACTCAAGAAGGGCATCTCAGTGCCCATTGTCCGTTTGCCATCAGTCATGGGTTTCTATTGTGGAGTTTTCCCTGTTCTATGACGCTGGCACTCAAGATTGGCAGCTAAATAGCTGGCATATAGTGACTTACTGAGTTGGGTAGCATTAATGCACTTTGTGGTTTTATTATTATGACAGTAGTGGAGTCTTGTTCAGAGAATCCCTGCCACAGTGGTAGCCATTCCTCCAGGAGGCAGAGTCATTATAGTCATCTGTCGATGGCATTAAGTTTCTCCCCATGACTAATATGTTGTAAATAGCATGAGGGATGATATATCTGGAAGTAGGTACCTATGGTAATCTGACAGATAACTGCTGTGGGATCAGGGTCAACTCAGAATACATGAGGATGATGGCAGTAACAGCCCTGTTCTGCCTTTATAGACTGTGGAAGCAGATCAGTATCACAGATACGGTACAGTTTAGTCTCGCCTGGTTCTTTTATCACTGTAGATCATTGAGGGGTTAAAAAAAGTATATGAATGATTCCCACAGAGGTAAGAATCTCATTGAAACTATAATTCACATACTTGACAAAGTTAGTAAGAAAAAACAATAGTAGCCATGCATAATTTTGTGAATCTGAGCCAGTAAAACTAAGGTATAAGTTGTGATTATTTTAAAACCTGCTTCAGAATGCTACATCCTATGTAATGGATAGGACTTTCTACTGCACACTCTGAATAAAATCAGGCCTCTGAAAATAGTGTGTGAGCAAAAACCATTTCAGCCACCCAGATTCTTTCTTTGCCACCAATTGCCCACATGATACTTGACATTGTGTTGGGTATTTGAGAAGGGTAGGGATGGAGTACATTATTTAAAGGAGGGGTCATACAGCCAAATTCATTTTTGGTAAGAAAAGGAGAAACTATAAAGGGAGAGGGAATTCCATTTCCTGCCTCAGCCTTACTCTAGAAAATAGGATTTAGCATATCATTGTCCCCCTTCTCAGAGTAATTGGCTGAAGAATTCTGTTCCTTTTTGAAGTTTGACGTAAATGAATCTCCTTATCTTTAACATACTCTCAGAGCCACTGATTACCTTCATCAGACCACATTGATCTCCACTTGTGAATCAGCAATGATAGTGTTAAAATTCTCAAAAACATCAACCTTTTTCTGGTTTTAAAAGAGCAAACTAGGGCTGGGCAAGGTGGCTCACGCCTGTAATCCCAGCACTTTGGGAGGCCAAGACGAGCAGATCACCAGGTCAAGAGATTGAGGCCATCCTGGCCAACACGGTGAAACACCATCTCTACTAAAAATATAAAAAAAATTAGCTGAGCATGGTGGCATGCTCCTGTGGTCCCAGCTACTTGGGAGGCTGAGGCCAGAGAATCGCTTGAACCCAGGAGGCGGAGGTTGCAGTGAGCCGAGATTGCGCCACTGCACTCCAGCCTGGTGACAGAGCAAGACTTCGTCTCAAAAAAAAAAAAAAAGAGCAAACTAGGCCAGGTGTGATGGCTCATACCTGTAACCCCAGCTCTTTGGGAGGATTGATTGAGCCCAGGGGTTCAAAACCACCCTGGGCAACATAGTAAAACCCCATCACTGCTTAAAAAAAAAAAAAAAATTTTTTTTTTTTTAGTTGAAGTTTCACTCTTGTTGCCCAGGCTGGAGTGCAATGGTGAAATTTCATTTCACCGCAACCTCCACTTCCTGGGTTCAAGCGATTCTTCTACCTCAGCCTCCCAAGTAGCTGGGATTACAGGCATGTGCCACCACACCCAGCTAATTTTGTATTTTTTAGTAGAGATGGTGTTTCTCCATGTTGGTCAGGCTGACCTCGAACTCCTGACCTCAGGTGATCTGCCCGCCTCAACCTCCCAAAGTGCTGGGATTACAGGCATGAGCCACTACACCTAGCTTACAGAAAATGTTTAAAAATTAGAAAAAATAAAAATAAAGTAAAAAATTAGTTGGGCAAGGCATGCATGCCTGTAGTCTCAGCTACTTGGGAGGCTGAGGTGGTAGGATCACCTGACCCCAAGGAGGTTGAGGCTGCATTGAGCTGTGATCGCACTGCGCTCCAGCCTGGGAGACACAGTGAGACTGTCTCAAGAAAAAATACAAATAGGCTGAGCATGGTCTCAGAGACTCCAGAGGCTGAGGCAGGAGAATCGCTTGAACCCGGGAGGTGGAGGTTGCAGTGAGCCAAGATCACACCACTGCACTCCAGCCTGGGGGACAGAGTAAGACTCTGTCTCAAAAAAATAAAAATATAGGATGAGTACCTCTTTTGACTTGAGTCATTTTCATTTTTGAGCACACATTACCTGAGTTTATATGTTCCAGCCAAGCCAGCAAAGTAGCAGAGACTCAGTGAATTGGTGTCTATTTCCTGTGGATGCGTTTTCAGGCTTTGTGGGTACAAATACAAGAGGCTAACGAGCAGTGAGAAGCAAAGCTTCCCTTCTGCTAGCACCTTGCATTAAAGGCAGAGTAGCCCAAGCTCCTTACATGAAAGGCTGTATCAACATGATCTTCATAGCAATAATAATAGCTAATAACATTGAGTTATGACTAAGTGCCAGGTATCATACTAAAATTTTTATGTGCATTATTTCATCTTAACTTTGAAGTGGTTATTGTGGTTATTCTCATTTTTTTAGATAAGGCATTGAGCATAGAGATGTCAGATAATTTATCCAAGGTCACATGGCTAATAAGCAATGAAGTCAAAAATTTGACCCAGGCACTCTGACTTCATTGCCTTTAAGATTACCATGTAAATAGTAGGGTAGGTTAGAAATGTACCCTGAGTAATGAGGTGCTAAATTCCCTCAATGGGGGAACAGGTATAAGGCTGTGGGAGGCCGAAGGCAGGATAGATCACTGCTATCTGGTACTGCCTAAAGGCACATAATAGAGAAAGCAGATGTTTTTCTGCTGGTGCTGAGAAAGAAGTACTAGTAAACCCAGAGGGTGCTCATTGATGCAAAATCCTGCTAGACAAATTACTGAGATTTTCCTTGCTTGGAGGGCATTGCTGGGAGGTTGAGAAAGGAGTAGAATGGGGTCTAAAGGCAGTATCTGAAGGCAAAGCACTATGCCGTCTAAAACTCAGCGAGGAAGTCCTTTGGAGGAGACTGCATCCTTAATGGATATTCAAGACATACTTGAAGATTGCTTTTTTTTTTTAAATAAGGGCCAAGAAGGTGGAGATTTTTTGAAATGAAAACAGTTTCTTCCACATGAGAGGAAGAGCCTTATTTACTAACCTAGTTGTAACTGAATGAAATATGAACAAGGAAAGGTGAACTTAGTTCTCTTAATCCAAACAGGTTATTTCACAGTGTGGAGTAGAAATAAAAATAGACCAAGTGTCTTGTGTCCCAAACAAACCAAGTTGTATCTGTGCCAGCTTTGTCTCCATACCATGTAGGGTGAGAATCCTGCTGGGCCCAGGGACACTTTAGCCTAAATAGGGCATTGAGAATTCTTGTAGACTCCTAGCTTCTCTCTGTCGCAGCCCCCACATTTCATTTCTGTTCTTTACATTTTTTACAGAGCTGGAGGTAAATGCTGCTATAGTCTCCGGACAAAGGTAAGATGATCATTTCTGCAGACGTAGCATGAACACAGCATAAGCCTCTTTGAAAGGTATCAACTTTCTCAGTCTTTAAACCTCTCCTCACCTTGTCCTTTTCCTTCACTCTTGCCCCAGTCTGTTTTTTATACTGCTAACCTAGAGAGCTGTCATGAGTCCTAATCCCTCAGAGGTAACATTTCTGTTAATAAAACTTGGAGGCTAAGTTTCTGCCTTTTATGGTTGTTTTCAAAACTAAATGAGATAACATGTTCAACACTCAGCACAGTGAGGAAATAGTAAATGTTCAATATATGGGAGCTGTTGTTACCATTGTAACATTAATAATAGTCCTTGCAACTCTCTTCTAAAGAACAGTTGTTTGATCCTCAAGGCGAAAGGAGGAGAAACCCAGGCAGGATCTAACCCAAAACCTATGCTTTTTTCTGTTACATTGTGCTGCTCCACATAACCCTACAAAATGAAATACATCTGTGGCTTCAATTTCATTAGCTCTATGGAGAGGAGTATTACCATTTTCCAAAAGTCATGCCTTTTTTGGAGACAGAGTCTTGCTCTGTCACCCAGGCTGGAGTGCAGTGACACAGTCTCGGCTCACTGCAACTTCCATCTCTGGGGTTCATGCAATTCTTCTGCCTCAGCTTCCTGAGTAGCTAGAATTACAGGCATGTGCTACTATGCTGAGCTAATTTGTAGTAGAGACAGGGTTTCACCACGTTGGCCAGGCTGGTCTTGAACTCCGAACCTCAAGTGATCCACCCATCTCGACTGCCCAAAATGCTGGGATTAGAGGCATGAACCACCAAACCCAGCCTTGCCTGTTTTAGGGTAGGAATGTACTGAATAATATTTTAAAGAATTTCTCATAATTGTACAGCAACTTCATAAAACACTTTCACAATAGCTTTTAATTTAATCTTCATATCATCCCTGTGAGGAGGTAATAGCCAACATTTATTTGAATGTTGTTCCATGCCTGCATCCTTAATAGATTGGGCTACAAGTGCCCTAAGTGTACTATCTCATCTAATTGTCACAGTGTCTATTAGGAAAATAAATTCTGTCTTACAGATGAGCAATCTGAAGCTCAGGAAGGTTAACTAAATTGCCCAAGGTCACAGAGTTAGTAAATGGTGAAGGTTAGATTCAAACCCAAGCCTTCTGACATTTAACCTATTTATTGCAACAGACAAGATGGGACTTACAGATCAAGAGTTTAGAACAAGGCCGGACGTGGTGGCTCACCCCTGTAATCCCAGCACTTTGGGAGGCTGAGGCAGGCGGATTATTTGAGGTCAGGAGTTTGAAATCAACCTGGCCAACATGGTAAGACCCTGTCTCTAATAAAAATACAAAATTACCCAGGCATGGTGGTGCATGCCTGTAATCCCAGCTACTTGGGAGGCTGAGGCAGGAGAGTCACTTGAACATAGGAGGCAGAGGTTGCAGTGAGCTGAGATTGCACCACTGCGCTCCAGCCTGGGCGACAGAGTGAAACTGTCTCAAAAAAAAAGAGAGAGAGAAAGAAACGAAGGGAAGGGAAAAGGGAGGAATGGAGGAAAGAAAGGGAGAGAAAAGAGATTCTAGAGCAACCAAGCTCAGTGGCTCATACGTATATTCCCCAGCACTTTGGGAGGCTGAGGTAGGCAGATGGCTTGAGCCCAGGAGTTACATAGTGAAACCCTGTCTATACAAAAAATTAGCTGGGCATGGTGGTGTGTGCCTGTAGTCCCAGCTACTTGGGAGACTGAGGTGGGAGGATCACCTGAGCTCAGGGAGGTCGAGGTTGCAGTGAGCCATAGTTGTGCCCCGTGCACTCCAACCTGAGCAACAGAATAAGACTCTATCTCCAAAAAAAAAAAAAAAAAAAAAGTCTAGAACATAGAGCATTAAATAGCATAGTCAATAAATGCGTAGTTAAGACTTGACCCCTGTTTATCTCATTCCAAATTCATTGCTACTCCTACTATACCACTCTGCCTGTCTGCTTTTATTTGGATTGGGCTAATGTTTAAATTCATCTGCATTTCTCAAGCATACACCAGCATTTTGTCTAGAGAAAGAAGCTAATCAGACCAAAAATACCTTTGGGGTATTTGTTTCCAGAGATACCTGAGCATTGACCTTAAAAAAACAGGATAGTCTTGCTGTGGCTTTTGTTTTGCCAGGAGAAAGAGACACTTTCATTAGGAATCATCTAGCCAGGTGCAGTGGCTCATGCCTGTAATCCCAGCACTTTGGGAGGCCAAGGAGGGAGGATCACTTGAGTTTAGGAGTTGCCCAGCCTGGACAACATAGTGAGACCCCCATCTCTAAAAGAAAAAATTAATAAAAACTTAGCTAGTCATGGTGGCACTCGCCTGTAGTCCCAGCTACTCAGGAAGCTAAGGTGGGAGGAGCACTTGAGTCTGGGAGGTCAAGGCTGCAATGAGCCATGATTGCACCACCCACACCCCAGTCTGGGGGACAGAGTGACATTCTGCCTCAAAAAAAAAAAAAAAACAAACTTTTTTTTAAAAAAGAATCTTCTTTCCTCAGAAGCTTTGACCGTTGTCTGGGCTGCTAGCCAGAAAGCTATCTTCACTACCTCTAAAAGGAAGTGTAAATTCCCCTGACTTGTAATTCCACCCCACCTCCAGCCTCACCTCTCCTTGACTTACCTTGGCTTGTGGTTGGGTGTGGGGCAGCTGTTACACATAATGCTATGGGAGTGAACAGCGTGGCCCAATTCCCAGCCATAGTGCTACTCGCAAAGGGTCCTCTGGCAGGAGTGAACAGCGGAAGGGTAGGGATAGTTGACAATCAGGTTATGGTCTGTGTCCTTAAGAAACTCACAGTCTAGTTGAAGGCACAAAATATTAAAATAGAACATGATGTACAATCTGATGGGTGTTCTAGAATGTCAGAGACTATGAACCCAAGAGACAAAAGAGTCAACTCTATTTGGGAAATGAGGTCATGGAAGACTTCCCAGAAGAGGCAGCTTTTTGACCAGTTTTGTTTTATTTTGTTGCATTATTTTTGTTATGTAATTTGTAAGCAAATTTAATTTTCTAAAGAAATTTTTTTCTAATCATTTTAACATGCATTTTTAAACCATGAAAGTAGTAAAAAGTTTATTAAAGAAAACCAGAAATTCAGATCAGAGAATTACAAAGAATAAACCCACCAAT
Source organism: Callithrix jacchus (assembly GCF_049354715.1). NCBI lineage: Eukaryota > Metazoa > Chordata > Mammalia > Primates > Cebidae > Callithrix > Callithrix jacchus. Next base: position 4,579,427 of record NC_133506.1, read on the forward strand.
AAAGCAGTATTCCTACAACTCAACAATATTCACTGTACATATATTTTAGTTCATCTGCTTCTAGTCTTTTTCACACAGTATGCACCCAGATATATTGTCAGATTTATGTGTATAGGGCTGGGCATGGTGGCTGACACCTGTAATCCCAGCACTTTGGGAGGCTGAGACAGGTGGATCATTTGAGGTCAGGAGTTCAAGACCAGCCCAGCCAACATGGTAAAACCCATCTTTACTAAAAATACAAAAATTGGCCAGACGCGGTGGCTCCCAGCACTTTGGGAGGCTGAGGCAGGCGAATCACAAGGTCAAGAGATCAAGACCATCCTAGCTAACATGGTGAAACCCCGTCTCTACTAAAATACAAAAATTAGCTGTGCATGGTGGCACACACCTATAGTCCCAGCTACTCAGGAGGCTGAGGCAGGACAATTGCTTGAACCCAGGAGGCGGTGGTTGCAGTGAGCTGAGATTGCACCACTGCACTCCAGCCTGGCACCTGGTGACAGAGCAAGACTCTATCTCAAAAAAAAAACAAAAACAAAAATTAGCTGGGTGTGGTGGTGCATGCCTGTAATCCCTGCTACTTGGAAGGCAGAGACAGGAGAATTGCTTGAACCTGGGAGGCAGAGTTTGCATTGGGCCGAAATCGTGCCACTGCACTCCAGCCTGCGGGACAGAATAAGACTCCATCTCAAAAACAAACAAACAAAAATTTATGTGCAAAAAGCTTATATTTATTCATATCTGTTACATATATACTCAATATATATAACAATGAAAATGGGATTATACTGTTTATTATGTTGGTAAGTTTTTCCCATTTGGTAATGTGTTATGAAAAATTTTTGTCATTAAATAATCTACAACATGATTTTTCATGACTCCATATGGGTGCCATGATTTAGCCAACTAATCTATCATTGGGCATTTAGGTCTTCTGTTTTCACTAATACAAATAAAACGTTTTAACTTCCTTGTGTGTAGATCTCTGTAGAAAGATGTATTTTCTTAGGGACCTAGAAATGGGATTGCTGAGTCAAGGGTTACACCAGAGTTTCTCAGCCTCAACATTATTGACCTTCTGGGCCAGACAATTGTTTGTTGTATGGGGCTTATGTTTAGTGGCATCCCTGGCCTATACCCAAAAGATGCCAGTAGCACCCTTCTTCCCAAGTTGTGACAATCAAAAATGTCTCCAGACGTTGCTGACTGTCCCCTAAGAGGCAAAATTGCCTCCTTTTGAGAACCACTGGGTTACACAATTTATACTGCAATTAGGAGTATATGAAAATGTTTTTTTTCCTGTATCCTCAGTAACAGTGAATATTACCAATTTTAAATCATCATCTACTAAGAAAAGGGGGTTGGGGTGGGGACAATAAATATACCTAGCAGTATATCATGAATTATTCCCATACTGTGACTTCTAATATGCTGTTATCTAACCATACCAGGATCACTAGTAAATGCAAATATGTTAATTTCCTAGGCTTATATACAATTTTGAGTTAGTAGCAATTTGCAGACATATTAAAACCTTTTTTATGATTCTAAAAAATCACAAAATCCACATTTAATGTTTATATTTTGTTTTTTGTTTTTTGAGACAAAATGTCGCTCTGTCACCAGGCTGGAGTATAGTGGCACTATCTTGGCTCACTGCAACCTCCACTTCACGGGTTCAAGCGATTTTCCTGTCTCAGCCTCCTGAATAGCTGGGACTACAAGTGTGCACCACCATGCCAGCTAGTTGTTGTGTTTTTAGTAGACACAAGTTTTTATCATGTTGGCCAGGATGGTCTCGATCTCTTGACCTCATGATCCACCCGCCTTGGCCTCCCAAAGAGCTGGAATTACAGGCATGCGCCACTCCGTGGCCGTAATATTTTATTTTTATTTATTTATTTTTTTTTTGAGACAGAGTCTTGCTCTGTTGCTAGGCTGGAGCACAGTGGTGCAGTCTCAGTTCACTGCAACCTCTGCCTCCTGGATTCAAGTGACTTTTCCGCCTCAGCCTCCCAAGTAGCTGGGACTACAGGCGCGTGCCAAACGCCTGGCTAATTTTTGTATTTTTAGTAGAGATGGGGTTTCACCATGTTGGCCAGGATGGTGTCGATCACCTGATCTCGTGATCCACCCGCCTCGGCCTCCCAAAGTGCTGGGATTACAGGCCTGAGCCACTGTACCCAGCCAATCTTTTAATTTTTGAAGAGGAATATTACTACCTTAAGAAAATGGGTGAGGGGCCAAGTGCAATGGCTCACACCTGTAATCCCAGCACTTTGCGAGGCTGAGATGGGTGGATTACTTGAGGTTGGGAGTTCAAGACCAGCCTGGCCAGTGTGGTCAAATCCCACCTCTACTGAAAAGACAAAAATTAACAGGGCATGGTGGCACATGCCTATAGTCCCAGCTACTCGGGAGGCTAAAGCCGGTGAATTGCCTGAACCCAGGAGGTAGAGGTCAGTCACAGTGAGTTGAGACGGCACCAACAGCATGAGGCTGTGTCTGAAGAGAAGATAAGAAAATGGTTGAGGAAGTTTGGGGAGTTTTGTTCCAAGTTTTTTATGTCTTTTACCAGTTTTTCTACAATTTCACCAACATTATGCTTTACTCTTTTATTTTGACTAATGCAGTAAGCTAGATTCACTTTTAAACTCCCAGTAATGTAGAAGGCAATAGTGCTTATTGTCCCAGGTTGAAGTCCTTCCTCTCCAGAATAACTATGTAGTTCTTAGTCTCCTACTTTATGAATGAAATTATCTGAAGAGCCCATTTTTTATGTGGACTGATTCCCTCACCTCCTTGGAAACTTTTTGCTTCCCTCTGTCAGCAGCGAGCCCAAAGAAATAGTTGAAAAGTCCAAAACCCCAAGCCGAAGAAACTCCCGAACTGAAGAACCAGCTGTGGCTTCTGAAAGTGTGGAAAATGGACATCGTAAACGATCTTCTCGACCTGCTTCAGCCTCCACCTCTACTAAAGGTTAGCAGTGGGATGTGGGTGCTATTTGTGGGTCAAATAGAGGAATAGAGTCCTTATCACAGTGGCAGAAGACTTTGTCCTTCATCTTTGCTTCTATTCCTGAATAATGTCAGGTGTCTTTGTCTTCTATTACTTGTTTGGACTTTCCTTTATTTGTTCATTTAACTGTATGTTTTCTGTGTGTGTACACAAGTGCAACAAGCACTGCTGGAAAAAAGAACATAATTGGGCAGACTTGTTCCACTGGTTTTTTGTTTGTTTTTGTTTAGTTGTTTTTTTGTTTTGTTTTGTTTTTTGAGACAGGGTCTCACTTTGTTACCTGGGCTAAAGAGTGCAGTGGCACAATCACAGCTTACGGCAGCCTCGAATTCCTAGGCTCAAGTAATCCTCCTACCTCAGCCTTCCAAAGCTGGGATTACAGGGATGAGCCACCACACCTGGCCTCGATTCCACTTTTTTTTTGAGATGGAGTCACATTCTGTTGCCCAGGCTGGAGTGCAGTGGTGTGATCTCAGCTCACTACAACCCCACCTTCTGGGTTCAAGTGATTCTCCCGCCTCAGCCTCCCAGGTAGCTGGGATTACAGGTGCATGCCACCATGCCCAGCTAGTGTTTCTGTTTTTAGTAAAGACAGGGTTTCGTCATGTTGGCCAGGCTGGTCTCAAACTCCTAACCTCAAGTGATCCGCCCACCTTGGCCTCCCAAAGTACTGGGATTACAGGCTGAACCACCATGCCCAGCTGATTCCACTTTAAATTTATTATCACCCACTTCACATAGGTCCTGAATATGGCCCAGGTATCTTTCTTTTTTTTTTTTTTTTTTTTTTTTGCATGCACTTAGGGCATAGGCCCAGGTATCTTTCATGTTTCCATGGTCAACTCCCTTTCTCACTCTCTACTTTTTTTAAACCTCTAGTATAGACTTATATAGTCTATACTTCTTCCACTCTCTCTTGGTGGAACCCTTACCTCTTCACAGAGAAAATAGAATTCCCTCAGCTTCCCACTACCAAGAAATAAATCTAACAGTATCCTCCTTTGCACTTACTATAATGGAGCAGCCATCCTTCCTCAAGTCTAAGGCTGGTTCCTCCATCCATGCCTTTTATCCTATCTCTTCTGACCTTTTCAAGAACTTCACCCTGTGAGTGTTCTCTGTTGACTACTATCTCCTTTTTGTATTAACTCTTCCCTTGGGTTCTGTGACCAAGAACTCTCTGTTATTTTCTGCTACCACCTCTCCAGCTGCTCCTTCTCAGTCTCCCTTCCCAACCATTAGATGGTGACCTTCCTCAGACTTTGATCCTGAGTCACCTTTTCTCTTCAAATTTGTATTTTCTTTCTAACGGATCTCAGTCATGCACCTCTTCTTTGGTTACAACCTTTCACAGATGACTTGCAAATTTGTATTTCTCTTTCTAGTACAGACCCCTAGAGATCTTAGACAACTGTATGCACATCCTTATTGGAACCTGACTCAACATGTCTAAAACCAAACTTGTGATTTTTACCCCCAACAATGAGGTCCTCTGCCATTGTTCCCCATCTCAATAAATGGCACCACCATCTATCCATTAGGCAAGTCCTCCTTGATACCCCTCTCCCTCACCCTTATATCAAATTCATAACAAAAAACTGCCCATTTTATCTCAGATGGCCCTTTTCCATCTTCATTACTGCCCACTAGCTTAAAACCCTTCAGTGATTTACCATTGTAATTAGGATTCAAATCCAAAAGCTTCAACCTAGCCCACAAGTTTCTGTGTGGTCTTGGCCCTGTCATCTCCCAGCCTCATCCCACTCCCCTTGGCAGCTTTTGGACATGCTGTCCTCATTCCTCCCATCACAGGCCTGTACATATGTGGCATCTCCTGCAGGAAGTGCTCTTCCCCTTTCCACCTCTCTTCTCCGTAACTTCTAACCTTTCTACTTACCTTAGCTCAGTTCTCATTGTGGTGGGGAATCACAGCACCAGATGCTTCTTTGTAACACCACAGCTATAACTTTATGTCAGTTTGTGGCATAGGTAATTAGTATGTGTACTCGGTTAAGGCAGGAGATTATGTCTGATTTTGCTCAGCACTGTATCCCTGGTGCCTAGTATGGTGCTAAATACAGAGATATACCAATCAGTAATTATCAGATGAATAATCATCAAATGTGCCTAGTATGGTGCTAAATACAGAGATATACCAATCAGTAATTATCAGATGAATAACCATCAAATGTGCCTAGTATGGTGCTAAATACAGAGATATACCAATCAGTAATTATCAGATGAATAATCATCAAATGTGCCTAGTATGGTGCTAAATACAGAGATATACCAATCAGTAATTATCAGATGAATAACCATCAAATGTGCCTAGTATGGTGCTAAATACAGAGATATACCAGTCAGTAATTATCAGATGAATAACCATCAAATATGTATTAAATACTTACTACATGTCAGTCCCTGAGGTTGTAATAGTGAAAAGACAGAGTCTCAGCCAGGTACAGTGGCTCACACCTGTAATCCCAGGATTTTGGGAGGCCAAAGTGGGTGGATCACCTGAGGTCAGGAGTTCAAGACCAGTCTGACCAACATGGTGAAACCCTGTCTCTACTAAAAAATTAGCTGGGTGATAAGCACCTGTAATCCCAGCTACTCAGGAGGCTGAGGCAGGAGAATTGTTTGAACCTGGGAGGTAGAGGTTGCAGTGAACTGAGATTGTGCCATTGCACTCCAGCCTGGGTGACAGAGTGAGACTCCGTCTCAAAAAAAAAGTGTCTTGTCTTCACCACATTGAAAGATGAATTCAGTATTCTGTGTTAAATGTTAAATGCTATGATAGCAAAATTACGTGCATTGTAAGAGCATATAGTTGGGATGCCTTGCTCTTCAAGTCAGAAGGCTTTCTGGAAAAAAAATGACATTTAAGCTGAGACCTGAAAAATGAGGAGGCCGTGACCAGATCATTCTCTTAGGAAATGTGCTGAGCTTGAATAGTTCAGTTTGGATAAGGTAGGAGCTGGGATCCTGGCTGAGTACCTGATATCAGGAGGACTGCTGAGAAACAGTCAAGTACCAGTGGGATCCCAGCCTAAAGACTGGGCAGATTCTGGTGTACCCACACTGGACACTGGACACGGATCTGAGGACTCAGCTGCTGTTGGCAGGATTTGTCTCTAGGTAAGAATGTCATGATGCTTCACAAGAGCCTCTGGGAGTAGGCCACAGGTCTCCAGGTCATATCCAGATAAAATTGAGGTATAGAAAGTACTAGCACCATACTCAGCCTGCTGGAGAGTTAGGGGGCAAGGGTGAAAGGGGCCTTCCTTCTTTTCCAGGAACACTGTGTATACCACAATCAGGGTCCTCTTAGGTACCCTCACTTTGGGTGGAGAAATGAAGCCAATAACTTCCTTCCTCCTCCCTGGGAATCATCTCTAGGCAGAAACTAGTTTGGAAGGAAGCATACTTTTCAGTATATTGAAGTACTAAACGTAGAGCATAAAAGGGGGCCAGGTGCAGTGGCTCACACCTGTAATCCTAGCACTTTGGGAGGCCGAGGTGGGCAGATCATGAGGTCGGGAGATTGAGACCATCCTGGCTAACATGGTGAAACCCCATCTCTATTAAAAATATAAAAAATTTGCCGGGCATGGTGGTGTCCACCTGTAGTCCCTGCTACTTGGGAGGCTGAGGCAGGAGAATCACTTGAACCTTGTAGGCGGAGGTTGCAGTGAGCTGAGATCGTGCCACTGGACTCCAGCCTGGGTGACAGAGTGAGACTCTGACTCAAAAAAAAAAAGGAACATGCCTGGAGTTCTGTGGGAAGATCTGCTTCCCCTCAGTTCTGCATGTTTTTGTAGCCTTTCATTCTCCCAAAGGAGCAAGATCTTCTAGGCTATAGACTGTGGTATATAATTACCTTTAAAGCAGGGAAAAGGTATTGGCCTTTAAAGATAACACACACCAGATCTTTGGAACCTTGACCTCAGCCCAGAGCCTCAAGGTACTAAAGGTGTTATTTATGGGGCACCAGAAAGAATCTTAAGAAGCAGCTGGGACAGTTAAGAAGAGATGCTCAAATTAGAACCACTCTGTAGAGAATTACCAGCCAGGAAAAGATGGAAAGCTAGAACCTGTTTTAGGGGGTGTTAGGGATGGGGAATAAGCCTGTACACTTAAACTGGACATTGTCCCAAGGTGGTATTAATGATGTTGGAATGCCTGGCACATCCATGTTTTGAGGCTTAGCAGGTGGCTTAGAGGAGGGGCATAATGATTCTCAGGCTTTGTGCTCTTGCATAGAGAGGTGTTAAATGTCTCCCTAAAGAATGGTATAGCTAAAAATATTTAAAAAAAAAAAAAAAAGAATGGCATTGCTCTGGCCAGTCCCTGGAATCACAGTCATGTATAGGTCTCTGCATCAGTCTCAAGACCTCAGGCCATCATTCTCTTAACTGTCCCTGGTTAAGTTACCATGTATGAGTAAAAAAACAGACTCGGTTTTCCTGCTATAGTCTCACGACATGCTTCTGACACCAGATGTAAGGTGTTTTATCCCCACGCATCAAGCAAGCAATCAGTTCTGCCACAGACACCAGCTGGGTGTCCTCCAATTCAATTCTGACACTATCTGCTTAGAGATAGTATCAGATCCCAAAGGTTGAGGGCTCAGTTCCACGGGACTGCTGGCCACTTCCAGTGCCAGGCACAAGCCCCAGGTTGTTTTACCTGTGCTTCTGACCAGCTGGCTAAAAACTGGAGTTTCCATGAACCCCTTCTAACCAGGTTCAGTTAATTTGCTAGAATGGCTCATAGAACTCGGAAACATATTTACCAGTTTATTATAAAGCTTTTTTCTTCTTTTTTGGGGTTTTTTTTTTTTTTTGAAACAAAGTCTTATTCTGTTGCCCAGACTGGAGTGCAGTGGCACAATCTTGGCTTACTGCAACCGCCACCTCCCAGGTTCAAGAGATTCTTATACCTCAACCTCCTGGGTTGTTGGCATTACAGAGGGTCACACCACCATGCCTGCCTGGCTGATTTATGTATGTGTGTGTGTTTTTTTAGTAGAGATGGAGTTTCGCCATGTTGGCCAGGCTGGGGTGTGTGTGTGTGTGTGTGTGTGTGTGTGTGTGTATTTTTTTTTAGTAGAGATGGGGTTTCACCATGTTGGCCAGGCTGGTCTTGAAATCCTGACCTCAAGTGATCTACCTGCCTCAACTTCCCAAGTAGCTGGAACTACAGGTGTTCACCACCACGCCTGGTTAATTTTTTAATTTTTTGTAGAGACAGGGTCTCCCCATGTTGATCTTGAGCTCCTGGCCTCAAGTAATCCTCCCACCTTGGCCTCCATATGATAGATTTTTTTTTTAATTTTTACTTTTATTTTATTTTTTGAGGCGGAGTCCCACTCCATTGCCCAGGCTGAAGTGCAGTGGCATGATCTTGGCTCATTGCAACCTCTGCGTCCTGGGTTCAAGCAGTTCTTATGCTTCAGCCTTCTGAGTAGGTCTCACTGTGTCACCCAGGCTGGAGTGCAAAGGCACTGTCATCACTCACTTCAGCCTCAAACTCTTGGGCTCAAGCAATCCTCCTGCCTTAGCCTCCTGAGTAAGTGAGACTACAGGCACACACCACCATGGCTAGCCAATTTTTTTAGTTTTTGTAGAGACAGGACTTACCATGTTGCCCATGCTGGTCTAGAGCTCCTGGGCTCAAGTGCTATCTTCCCACCTTTGCCTCCCAAAGTGCTAGTATTACAGGCGTGAGCCACTATGCCCTGCTGATATTTTAAAGCAGTGCTCCCCAATTTCCAGGCCATGGACTGGTGGGTAGTGGTCTGTGGCCTGTTAGGAACTGGGCTGCACAGCAGGAAGTGAGTGGGGGCATTAGATTCTCATAGGAGTGTGAACCCTACTGTGAACTGTGCATGTGAGGGATCTAGGTTGCATGCTCCTTATGAGAATTTAATCCCTGATAATGAGGTGGAACAGTTTCATCCTGAAACCATCTCCCGCCAACCCCCGGTCCGTGGAAAAATTGTCTTCCATGAAACCAGTGCCTGGTGCCAAAAGATTGGAAACCACTGTTTTAAAGGATATAAATCAACAGCCAAATGAAGAGATACATAGTGCAAGGTCTGGATGGGTCCCAAGTTGTAGAAGCTTCCATCCCCGTGGAGCTGGTGCCCTACCCTCATAGCAGATGGATGTGTTCTTGTTCACCTGCAAAGCCGCCTGAATTCAGTCTTTTTGTGGATTTTGTTTTTTGTAGTTGTTGTATGGAGGAAGAAGGAGAAAGGGAGGTAGGTCCCTTTTAGGTTTATAGGGGGGCTTCATTACATAGGCATGATTAATAAAAGAGTTGGCCATTTGTGATCAACTCAACCTCAGAGCTGTTTCAGGAACCATGGACAAAAGGCCAGATATTTTAACAAAAGATTGTTCAGTCACTTAGGAAATTACAAGAGTTATAGGAGCTGTGAGCCAGGAATGTGGAACAAAAAACAAAAAATATGTAGCATAGTATCACAGTTACCTTTTGAATCAGAATTGAGGACTGTAGCTCTTTTGGTTTTTTAAGTATTAAAGCTCTTGGAGCCAAATTAAAGATTATGTATATTTTTGGCCTGTATATTGTATCCAAAAATGTGAACCAAGTTATAAAATAATGTAGTGTGATTGTATTTAAACCCATACCCAGAATGTGATCACAAAATACTGAGCTGCTATCTAAAATGCATGCATTTCTTCTTCTTCCTTTTTTTGTTTTTTTTTAAGACGGGGTTTCACCATGGTGGTCAGGCTGGTCTTGAACTCCTGACCTCAGGTGATTGGCCTGCCTTGGCCTCCAAAGTGCTTGGATTACAGGCGTGAGCAACCACGCCTGGCCTAAAACTCGTGCATCTCAAATGTGGAAACATATGCAGTGCTGGGTACCTGAAATATGAATGAAGTATCTTCCTGCAGAATCTGTACTTTTTAAAGTTTGGAGGGGGAAAGGGGGCTTTTACTTTTTGCATTTAATAAGAGTTTGGTCACACACATCATATGCAAACAAATGCAGAAACATTCTGTGTTTTTCATGAAAATCTCTAAAGCTGAGAAACATTATGAGCGGTTTATAATGAAAAGTGTTGTTATTTTTGTATTGTTGGAGAACCAGTGACATTAATCATGCTCCTGCTGTGAGAGCTGAGTTTGCTTACGTCATGCTGGCCAAGGCCTGCCAGACTGCCAGATCAGAGCAGGTGGGGAGGATGATTTCTGGGCAAGTCCAGGAAGGCCCACATGGTTTTGGTCATTCTTTGATCCATTGTTTTGGTTGGTTAGGTCACTTTTAATGACAAAAAAATTGACTACCACAAATCATTTTTTAGAATTGCACTTTATTAGATGTGTTGTTTACAAACATGCAAATGAGTAGTTCTCCTTCCTGACATGGTGAATTTGCCACAAAAACACAAATGATTTTTCTGGCTTCCTTTATCATTATTTTCTCTTCCATTTATAATAGTTTTTGTTATATTTTCAACTGGGAAAAAGGTAATTAAAGAAGTGGTTAAAAACATGAAGTTCAAAGCATAAGTTTGAAACCAGGAAAATATGTTAATTTAAGGAAAGTTCAAAGCAACCTGTAATTATCAGCAGCTCTGGGTGTCCATTCTGACAGCACAGTATGTGATAGCCTCACCCTACCCACAGCCAGTGACTTAAGAAGCAACTGTCTAAAGAGATACAGGGCATACAGATATACTGAATTAAAACAGAAGTGTTATCATTGTGGATATGCAAATGAGCATACACTGACAATGTCATGGGAGAAAACCCTGAGGAGCAATCACCTGAAAGTGTACTCTAGCAGCTTCATTTAGAAACCAGCCGTGAAAACTGTGAAGGAAAATTTCCAGAATTTTTTTGTTTGTTTTGAGAAGAGACTTGCTCTGTCACCTAGGCTGGAGTGCAGTGACATGATTTTGCCTCACTGCAACCTCTGCCTCCAGGGTTCAAGTGATTCTCCTGCCTCAGCCTCCCGAGTAGCTGGGACTACAGGCGTGCACCACCACATCTGGCAATTTTTGTATTTTTAGAAGAGACGAGGTTTTGCCATGTTGGCCAAGCTGGTCTTGAACACCTGACTTCAAGTGATCTGCCCACCTCTGCCAATAAAAGTGCTGGGATTGCTAACGCCCTTTTCGGCCTTAGCCCACCTGCACCCAGGTGATTATTTAAAAAAAAAAAAAAAAGTGCTGGGATTACAGGTGTGAGCCACTTGGCCAATTTCAGAATTTTTTTATAATTACTTAGAAGTCTCAGCTAGAAGTAATATAGTGAGGCCAGGCACGATGGCTCACGCCTGTAATCCCAGCACTTCGGGAGGCTGAGGCGGGTGGATCATCTGAGGTCGGGAGTTCGAGACTAGCCTGGCGAACGAGGTGAAACCCCATCTTTACTACAAATGCAAAAATTATGGTGATGCACATCTGTAATCCCAGCTACTCAGGAGGCTGAGACAGGAAAATCACTTGAACCCGGGAGGTGGAGGTTGCAGTGAGCCGAGATCTCAACACTGCACTCCAGCCTAGGTGACACAGCAAGATTCCGTCTCATTTAAAAAAAAAAAAAAAGTAGTAGTACAGTGAAAGACACAATGATGTGAGAAGGTCAAAGTCCATTTCTAAAGCTCCTTGGATGATAGAGGTTACATAAGTAGAGTGTTGTACTGTAGATTTAGTCAAATTTGCTTAAGGTCAAAATGAGGCAACAAGGCTGAAAAATCCCTTTATTAGGTTAAATACAAATTTAAATGTTCCCCCAATGGTACACATGGACAGTCACTAAAAGACTATTATTGACCCAGTTCTTTCCATCTAGTTGGTTCTAAGACATGAATATAAATGATCTGACTACACTATTAGAGTTTGAACTATTTGTCTTTCTGCAAAAAGACACTAATTTTATAAAATCCCTGATGATTAAAAAAATGAAGGTAGGTTCACAGTCAGGCCATGCAGACTTTAAGAACAGTGTGCTGATCAGTCTGAGTGAGGTACACCCTGACTGGATCATTACCTGCTACATCACTTCCCTAGAATGTCTTACCTTAAAAGTAATTTATTGCCAGGCACAGTGGCCACTCCTGTAATCCCAACACTCTGGGAGGCTGAGGCAGGCAGATCGGTTGAGGTCAGGAATTTGAGACCAACCTGGCAAACATGGTGAAACCCCATCTCTACTAAAAATTCAAACATCAGCTGGGCATGGTAGCACAAGCCTGTAATCTCAGCTACTCAGGAGGCTGAGGCAGGAGAATTGCTTGAACCCAGGGGCGGAGGTTGCAGTGAGCAGAAATCGCGCCACTGCACTCCAGCCTGGGCAACAGAGTGAGACTCCATGTCAAAAAAAAAAAAGGTAATTTGCCTATTCATTAGAGTGGTGAAAGTGGTCACATTTTGGAGGGAGTATAAAATTGACTACCAAAACAAAAAAACTCTTCAAAAATCTTTTTTCAGACAATGGAAAGTGACTTTGCTTTATGACTCAGATTGACTGGAATTATCCAGGGAAGGTGATAAAGACTTCAAACTCAGTTTAAATTTTTTTTCCTCATGGAAATATGAAAGTATATCCTTCTCCATGTTCCCTCCCCCCAGCCCCCCAGCATAGTATCTAAAAGATTAGGGGTTTTTTTTGTTTGTTTGTTTTTTGAGATGGAGTCTCTCTCTGTCACACAGGATGGAGTGCAGTGGCGTGGTCTCGGCTCACTGCAGTCTCTGCCTCCCGGGTTCAAGTGATTTTCCTGCCTCAGCCTCCTGAGTAGCTGGGACTACAGGTGCGTGCCACCACGCCCAGCTAATTTTTGCATTTTTAGTAGAGACAGGGTTTCACCATGTTGGCTAGGATGGTCTTGAACTACTGACCTCAAGTTATCTACCCACCTTGGCCTCCCAAAGTGCTGGGATTACAGACAGGAGCCACCGTGCCCGGCCATAAGATGAGGATTTTTAATAGTGTGTTTGTGGGTTTTTTTTGCAGTTTCTAACACAAATCACTTGTTTACTTCTGGTCCCACTCATTGATTCACACTCAGAGGCAGGCTGCCAGTTTATTGGGTGCCTCAGAGCAGTGACAGATGGGAAGGAGCAAGGAAGGAGGGGGAGTCTGAGGTTCCTTCTCCTCCACCCCCTACTCTCCACTTTTTTTTCCTAGCCACATATGTTTCTCAGACACTTGATCCTTCATATCACAACAAGGAAAAAGCTTTCAAGGTTGACCTAATTGTAGGGCCGTAGGGCCCCACAAGGTCGTGGGGTGTCCCTTATGCTGTGCTGAGGTGCAGGATCTGAGAAGTAAAGAGGCAGGACACTGAAGAACTGGTGAAGAACATCGGGACTTGAGGGGCCACGCCACCTGTGAGTGGAGATCGGCGAGAGCCCCAAATGCCCAGAAGCATCTGTATTTATTAGGTACGAGCAGGGGACAGGGTCATGAGTGAGGTCATTATCTATAGGCTTAGTAATAGGGCATACATAATCATGTAAGTCACAAGTGAGGGGGCCACCCCATTATGTCACTTGGGCAGAGAGGTGGGCCCTGCGCAGTAGGGGGCCCCCTCACTTGTGACTCACATGATTATGTATGCCGTGCACAGTAGTAGAGAGTCATGTACAGAAAAGGGGTCCACCCCCATTACGTCACCAAGGCAAGGAGGTGGGCTGTGTGCAACAGGTGTCATGTACAACACTTCTTATCTGGAGGCTGGAGACTTCAAAAGATTTCTAATAGAAGGATACTGTAAGCCAATGCAGTGGGAGCTGACAGACTTGTGCTCTTCTCTTAAGATATTTATGGCAGGGTGATTTGAGCTAGCACAGAAGTGAGAAAATACTGACAAGTGTGTACAGCCGCAGTGACTGGTCACACCAGAGGCGTTCTCCCTCGGTTATTTACGGGATCTCAGGCCTGAGGCCTGCTTTCCACAGGAACTGGATGCAAGGCACTACAACTCCTTTATCAGGAGGAGAGTCTCTTGCTCCAAGCCTGCCATACAGTGTATGCCTTTTCAGGCAGGGACGCCACCGCCTGGGTCTTTGGTTCTTGTCCTGGTCTGGCTGTCTTCCCATATACTGTTTCTGCTTTGTGACTGCTCTAGACATTCCTCCTACTACAGACTATTAAATGGTTATATAGAAGGATTATATAAATCAGCACTAAATGTGTCAGTACAGCTCCAACTACAATACCTATGTATTGTGGGATATTGTACAATACATAGGTATTGTAGTTGGAGATGTAGTATATTGTAGTATATAGGATTAGTGCCTAAGTTATACTTCAGGCACTAATCCTATATACTAATATATGATTATATATAAAGGATTATATAAAGGAAATAGCTGAGTAATAACACTATAAACTAAGATATTCTTCAGGCACTAATTGTGCCTGGGGTCTGGACGGGTCTCCTTCCTCGGTGCCCATGTGGAGTGTTACCCACAATTAATGAATGTTTTTCTGAGGATGAACACTAGCAAGACAAAAACCCTGCCTATTTTTACTGCAGGTGACAAATTTGCTTCAGTGAAAATGAAGCTTGAGAGTCTGACGTGAAGAATTGATTTTAGGGAGTTGTATGGGCTATGTGAGACTCTTAATTTACATGAATTAAAATAAAGAACACCATTATTAACATCCCAGCAGATTAACTGTCCTCTGATTAGTAAAAGACTAATGAGTAAATCAGAAAGACTGATTCTACCACATGGCACAAAAAACACATGACCTCTGAGAAGATAAACATAGTGAAATTTCCATCAGCAGAAGCCTGAAGTTACTGTACTGGTCACCTCTTGGAAAGTCATCTAGGCCTCACTTCTTAGCAGTCACCTTAGCTAACAGAACAGTAAAATTTTTCCTGTTCTCAAACTCTACATATTTATTAACATCTGGGTTCACAAAATATTATGATACAAAAGACAAAGGAAAATTTGCTTAGAATACAACTTAATATGCAGTATCAGAAAACTCAGCCAAGTTACCAGAAATGGGTAAATCTGATTCATCTTTTGTATTGATGTATTAGGTAAAAGCATTTTTTCTTCTTGATAAGTAATTTTAGAACATTATTTTCATATTAAAACCAAAATATGAAATAAAGGTGACCTTTTGAAATCAATATGAGATTCTAAAGAAATGTTTACATTTGGAGAGCTTCACGCTATTCACTGTACTCTGCCATAACTTTGTGTAGATTTTTTTTTTTTTCAGTAGAGACCCAGGCTAAAGTACAGTGGCATGAACATAGCTCACTTAAGCCTTGAACTCCTTCAGCCATGAACTCCTGGGCTCAGGTGATCCTCCTACCTTGGTCTCCTGAGTAGGTGGAACACAGGCATGTGCCACCACACCTAGCTAATTTTTTTCTTTTTTTCTTTTTTTTTTTTTTTTTTTACTTTTTGTAGAAATGAGTTCTCACCATCTTGCCCAAGCTGGCCTCAAAACTTCTTGGCTCAAGTGAGCCTCCTGCCTCAGTCTCCCAAAGTGTTGGGATTACAGGTGTGAGCCATCACGCCTGGCCAAAAAGCTTTTAAGAAACACAGTTTAAGTCTAACATAAGATTAAGATACGGATTGTACAATAGAAACTAAAGAAATTAAAACATAGTCATTTCCCTTTATGTCACTGTCATTCTGTGTGTAAATCACTCAGTTCCCATCTCTTCCATGAAACCTTCAGGCTCACTTGGGCTCAGAGCAGGCTGTTGCATGTTCTGAATTGCATTCATGACTGTATGTATGTGCAGTCTTGATATAACTGGCTGGGCCACAGGAGACACTCATTGACCAGAGTCCATGGTCGTGTTGTTTGACCTTGACTATAGCATGACAAAAAAGAGTTCCTTACTTTAAAACAATAGCTTAGCTTCAAAAGGGATCCTAAGACAGTTATTTTGCACTCTAACACAATTTACCACTTGCTTATGGCATTACTGATTTCTCACCAAAAACACTGTCAGTCTGTCTAGTCACACTTCATTGTATAATGGAAACTGGTGAAGGAAACCATGAGGTTAATTGCCCAGCTACAAAGGCTGTCTCCACCCTGCACTTTCTCTAGTCAGGTGTGCTTCATCTCCCACCACCTCAGTTACATTCCCCCAATTCTGCCCAGTGCAGGGCCACACCCTCTTCCCATGAAAGCCCTCAAGCAGCACCTGCGACTCTCTCCATTCAGAGTGCCCCTCAGACAGCTTCCAAGTCGAATAGGGCTCCCCTTATGTCTGCTCTGCTTGTTGAGCACTGCCTAAGGGCACTGCTGTAAAGAGTTACCTCCACTGAACATGTGCTTTCTTTCCCTCTACAGACATAACCAGTGCGGTGCAATCCAAGCGAAGAAAATCCAAGTAAACAAGCAGGACGGTGACGATACTTGTAAATGTGTGTGACTTTTACAAAGAGCAATTTTGAGCTGTGACTTTTTTAAATCCATTTCTGTACAGTTAGTCATTTTAATAATATGGCCCTTTTCCTAGTCCCTGCAACCTATTTCATAAAGTGCAATGGGGAAAGCAGGATTGTTGAGCCCTTTTGGTGTTGCAAGTTGAAGTTCAAGGTTTCTAAAATGTTTTCTTGTGTTGAAAGGAGCTAATGCCATTATAAATGTTATTAGTTTTCACATTTCCTAAGCAGCCTAGAGTACAGGGTGAGCATTTTTAGATCTCCTAATGACGTACTGTGCCGTGGAAGTACTGTGTGTGAATAGCAGTAGTGGGGGCAAAAGCAATCTTCTCATTTGGAAATGTTGTAAATAATTTTATTATATAGTGTTTTGGATGTATTTGTTGTAGAAATGGACCAGTGAATAAAGAGAATCTAAGGATTTGTACAATGTGAAATAATGTGTTAAATAAATGTCATTGTCATGGAACATAAAGTCATGTTATTGGTAAGGGATTATTGGGTGATAAGCTCTTTCTTTGGTCCTTAAATAAGCAGACACAGCCCTCTTTGTGAATGGGATTCTCATCTGGTCCTCATTGCACCTGAGATGCCCACCTGGCAAGTTGAGGAAAATGTACATACTTGCTCACCTCATTCTTGGCTTTGAAGAAACTAGCTCTGTTCAGCACTGTGCCAGCTACTTTGGTATCTATTGCTCAAATTTCTTTTGGATGCAAGTAACAAAACCAACTTAGAGATCAATGGCCACCCAGGATTTTCTAGGGACAGAAAGCTGTCAGCAGCGGAGATGGCATTTTTCACCACGTCACACTTATCTGCTCCTCCATGTGCATGATGGACTGCTCCAAAACAATTGTGCTTATGTTTCCTACATAGAGGAGATAAGCCCAGACTGGCCTCTAAGATTGTACCAGCATCAAGAATCTAGCCCAGTTTAGGTCAGGTTTCTACCTTCAGTCCAATTCTGTGGTTAGATAGAGCAGCTACCAAATAAAAGGGGTCATTTTGTGTTACATATTTCAGAGATGTCTACTGCATTTCACTCTGGCTTCCCTGCTTTGAAATTTGTATTGCCTCCAAAGCCGGCCACTTCTGCCCCACCCTACCCCCAACTTTCAGGAGACTTTGATGCCTGGGCTTGTCTCAGCCTGGGCTTCAGCCTTCTGCTGCATCTCCCCTAGGGTTAGACCCCATCCTTTCCCCTCCAGTGGCTCCTTGCCCTCGCTGTAACCCAGTGCCTAAGACCAAAAGGATGAGTTGGTCATTCTGTCATGCTCTTACTCTCATCTCTATTCCAACTGTCTTCATGTATGTGTCTTGCATTACAAAGATCCTCTAAAAGTAGTCATTTATGAGTCAGAAGCCATTGTCTGGCTCTGTTCCCAGTAAGCTTATCTACCCTCTTCCTCTTCCGTATGACACACACACCAGAACCAAAGCCAGCTTAATCATAATACTCTATGCCCTACTGTGCTTAAGATTACAAAGTGCTTCTCATACTCAACTCAGGCAGAAAGTATAATGTGCTTTAAATAGATTTTTATTTGTTTTTCTTTATATTAATTTTCTCCCATAGAGGAATAGCATTACAGTCTAACAATCAGAATTCTGTTACACACATACACAGGCATGCCACATGACCCGGTTGAGGTGGTTGTTTCCTTGAGTCTGTCAACACAGTCTCGTTTCAGCCAGTCTCAACAGAGAACACCCAACAGGGACGCACTCAACTTGTTGGTTCCATGTGGAACTAGGTGGAAGGGTGAGAGAGAAAGTAGTAGAAGTGGGCTATGGTGTGTCTGCATTCAGTCCCCTCACATAAAGCCACATGGATCTAGGGGGGCATCCAAGAGCTGTGGTGGGGTCCTTGTTGCACCTAAGACATTACAGGTCAGAGCAAGTTGATCAGAGGGTTCCAGGCAGGGGGCTGGGGAGCAGGCATACTCTAAAACAGCACCAAACTGCATTCATACACACACGCTGCCCTGCTGGGGCTAGACTGGCAAAGGCTGGAAAGACACCCAGCTTGAAGGAACCACTCAGACTTACTAGGGAATAACTGGAAGTCACTCTTTGATGTAACTGGGACTCACTCTAGAAACAGGGGTCCCTCTGACACAGTTTTGGCAAAGTGCTGGTAGTACTGACATTAATACTCACAAATTGGTACAGACTCCTCTAGGGCCACTGAAAACATCAATCAAAACAGACTCTCTAACCTCCTCCTAAGGTTGCATAGGACTTTGTGAACTCTGGTTCCCTCATGTATTCAAGTTCTGTGGTTAAAAAAAAAATCCTGAAGCATGCTCAAAGGTGAAAGGCACGTACACAGTCAATACAGTATGACAAGGTCTGATGCTTCAGGAGTCAGACTAGCAGGAGACTGAGTAGTGTTGGTTCTTAGAAATCTATACACAATTAAAATATTGCCACACTCAAATGCTACAGAATCTATAGGAAAAGTACAAAAAATATGAGCCTTGCAACCAGCCAGGTGAGAGATTAGGTTCTAGAACTACAGGAGCCTCCAGAAATATAGGTAAACACAAGGCCTTTTAAATTTTGAGCCAAATGCTCTATAACTTAAACTCTTCCCCTACCAGAAGGATCATGGGCATCACATAGGACAGAGCCTAGGCGCCAGCTGGCAGTGAGGAGTAGACAAGAAGGGTTGGGAGTTTCAGCTCTTGGAGGTGCCGAAGACCCTAGGCTGGCTGTGAAGTGCCCAAGTGGTAGCTGGAAGAATAAAAGCAACTAGGTTGTAACTAAAGGAGAACTTAGGGAGAGGAGCAAGGCTGTCAACTACTGGGGCCCTAGTGGACTGGTACGGGAGCTTTGATCAATTTTTAGTGTTAATTTGGCTTATTCCCTGGGATAGGAGACCCCAACAGGTCTGCCCTCATCCCAGCATCCCTGGGGATACCCCATTCCTTCCCCACACATCCCCCATGAGGCCTGGGGCTATAGGGTCAGGAAGGGCAGCTGCCTTTGCCCTCATGGGAATGCAGAGTTTTCTCCAAGCCTCAGGTTGGCTGTGAGGCCTGGAACCATAGTTGGGGTGAGGGGAAGACCTATGTTCATATGTACCAAGAAGTCTTAAAAGTCCCAAGGAAGAGTGAGTACACTAGAAAAGGACAGCTAGAAAGAGGAACTGGGAAGCAACTTGGGCATCCCAAGAGGCTGTTGCTGGTGTCTGAGCCCAAAATTCAATCTCCACAAGAAGAGGGAAGCCTCTGCCCCTTCTGTCTCCCCCCAGAGATTCAGGTTTCTGGAGGAGGAGAGGAGAGGGACCATAGGGCACCCATTTCTCCCCAGCAACCTAGAAAGAGAGGCCTATAGGAGAAAATGAGAAGAGGCCCCCTGAAGGCCCTGAACCTGGATAAGAACAATTTGGGGATTAGGACAGTGGGGCTCCTGGACTCCTACTCAGGACTGCTGGCTAGCCATACTGAGCAGGGTGTGAAATACAAGACCAGAGGCAAGCAAGGTGAAGGCTGAGCAGTCAGCCTTGGGATGGCTTCACCGCATGGTGTGTCCTCTCCAGCATCACTGCTCTGCACTCTGACCTAGGGTGAATGACCTTTGCCTGCCTAGAAGCCCTGTGGCCTGCATCTCCCCTAAGCTATTCTAGCACCTTGGGCTTGTGAACAAATGGCCAGGATGGTGGGACCTTGCCCAGCTTCTACTCGGGTGACATGTCAGGGGTAGAGTGGCAAGGTACTAACTAAGCCCTTCAGATTCAAGAACCTGCAGAAGAATGGATTATAGAAAAGGGAAGTAGGGGCAGACTCCAGGCTTTGCCTTTCTGAGCAAGCACAGTGCGAGCTCCCTTGGTGCCCTGCTCCCTGCAGCTTCTCAACATGTCTGTCCTGTCCAAATCTCCAGTAGGCTGCCTCGTTTCCTAGATTCCCTCCGTCTTCTCCCTCTAACTCACTTGCACAGACAGTCCTCTTCTACATACTGTACCTTTCCAGGCCTAAGCAGCTCCACAGAGTACAGCCCCCAAGGCAGAAGGAAGGGGAGACTAAAAGCAAAACCCTGAGCCCTTACTAGAGGGCAATGACAGTGGCCCAGGCTGCACAGGCTCTACCTGGTCAGAGCTGGGCTCAGGGTCCCCACCATTTGGGAGCAAATTACTGGGAATGAAGAATAAGGGAACAGGGGTGAGTGTAATGCCAAACATGGGATAGTGTGAGTCATGTAAGGTGGGAGTTGAAGGTGGGGAATGAGCCAGATCAGGGACTGGAAGAAGCTTTCAGAAATAGGAGCCGGCCAGAGGTAGAGGACTGGAGGGCAAGGGTGAAGGGGAGAGACAGGGATGTGGGCCAGAGAAGAAAGGATGGAAGGGAGAGGAGTAGGGGGTGTGGATGATTAGATGCTGGGGATGGGGGCCAGAAAGAGCGAGGATGAAGGGGGCTTGAAAAGGGGCTCAGGCGGATTAGAGGATCAGAGAAGTTGAGGGGGTCAGGGAAGGAACGGCTATCACCCAACCTCACACGCTTTAAGAAGGGAGGTTTCGGCGTCCAGCCCGAGGCGTCGGAGGGGCCCGACAGGGATCGGTAGTCGGCAAGGGGTTCGTGGCGTGACCAGCAGACGCTCAGTAGTTGAACTGGCGCTGGCACGGCTGGTAGATGAAGCTGCCCTGGTGCTTGGGCCGGCGCGGACGGCTCTCGCGGGCTCGGTTCTGCCGCTGCACCGCCTTGGCGCTCAGCGCGTGGCGCTCCGCCCGCTGCCGGGCCCGCTGCAGCCGCCGCACCTGACCCGCCTTCTCCAGCAGCGCCGCCCGCGCGGGTAGAGGAGCAGCGTGGCGCGCGGCCCGGGGCTCGCGGTGGGCGGGCGCCACCTCCCTGTGGACACAGCGAGGGGCTGGGTCAGGCCGGATAAGCCGGGCGGGAGGCCTAAGGGGAGCTGCCATCTCCCACCCTTGCCTTGCTGCAATTCTGTGTCTGCTCAGATTGGGGTCCCCGACGCCCTTCTTGTGGATACCACCCTGGAGATGTCTCCTCGGTTCTCGCCCCTGACAGGTAAACTGGACCTCGGGGAAGACTAGACTCCCACCCTCAATTCCACCCTTGCCTTTCTGTTTAAGCACAACTCCCACGGCACTCTAGCCACGCTCAAGCCTCCAAATCCTTCCGTGGCCTCTTAGCCACGCCCCTCCCTCCCAAGCCCCACCCCGGCCACGAGGCCACGCATCTCCCACACGACAGCCCTCACCCTAAGTCCCCCTGCTAGCCTCTCCCACCCTCTCTCTCCCACCCGCCCCTCACCCTAAGTCCCCCTGCTAGCCTCTCCCACCCTCTCTCTCCCACCCGCCCCTCACCCTAAGTCCCCCTGCTAGCCTCTCCCACCCTCTCTCTCCCACCCGCCCCTCACCCTAAGTCCCCCTGCTAGCCTCTCCCACCCTCTCCCACCCGCCCCTCACCCTAAGTCCCCCTGCTAGCCTCTCCCACCCTCTCCCACGCCTCTCCCACCCGCCCCTCACCCTAAGTCCCCCTGCTAGCCTCTCCCACCCTCTCCCACCCGCCCCTCACCCTAAGTCCCCCTGCTAGCCTCTCCCACGCCTCTCCCACCCGCCCCTCACCCTAAGTCCCCCTGCTAGCCTCTCCCACCCTCTCCCACCCGCCCCTCACCCTAAGTCCCCCTGCTAGCCTCTCCCACCCTCTCCCACCCGCCCCTCACCCTAAGTCCCCCTGCTAGCCTCTCCCACCCTCTCTCTCCCACCCGCCCCTCACCCTAAGTCCCCCTGCTAGCCTCTCCCACCCTCTCCCACCCGCCCCTCACCCTAAGTCCCCCTGCTAGCCTCTCCCACCCTCTCCCACCCGCCCCTCACCCTAAGTCCCCCTGCTAGCCTCTCCCACGCCTCTCCCACCCGCTCCTCACCCTAAGTCCCCCTGCTAGCCTCTCCCACCCTCTCCCACCCGCCCCTCACCCTAAGTCCCCCTGCTAGCCTCTCCCACCCTCTCTCCCACCCGCCCCTCACCCTAAGTCCCCCTGCTAGCCTCTCCCACCCTCTCTCTCCCACCCGCCCCTCACCCTAAGTCCCCCTGCTAGCCTCTCCCACCCTCTCCCACGCCTCTCTCACCCACCCCTCACCCTAAGTCCCCCTGCTAGCCTCTCCCACCCTCTCCCACCCGCCCCTCACCCTAAGTCCCCCTGCTAGCCTCTCCCACCCTCTCCCACCCGCCCCTCACCCTAAGTCCCCCTGCTAGCCTCTCCCACCCTCTCTCTCCCACCCGCCCCTCACCCTAAGTCCCCCTGCTAGCCTCTCCCACCCTCTCTCTCCCACCCGCCCCTCACCCTAAGTCCCCCTGCTAGCCTCTCCCACCCTCTCTCCCACCCGCCCCTCACCCTAAGTCCCCCTGCTAGCCTCTCCCACCCTCTCCCACCCGCCCCTCACCCTAAGTCCCCCTGCTAGCCTCTCCCACCCTCTCTCTCCCACCCGCCCCTCACCCTAAGTCCCCCTGCTAGCCTCTCCCACCCTCTCTCTCCCACCCGCCCCTCACCCTAAGTCCCCCTGCTAGCCTCTCCCACCCTCTCTCTCCCACCCGCCCCTCACCCTAAGTCCCCCTGCTAGCCTCTCCCACCCTCTCTCTCCCACCCGCCCCTCACCCTAAGTCCCCCTGCTAGCCTCTCCCACCCTCTCCCACCCGCCCCTCACCCTAAGTCCCCCTGCTAGCCTCTCCCACCCTCTCCCACGCCTCTCCCACCCGCCCCTCACCCTAAGTCCCCCTGCTAACCTCTCCCACCCTCTCCCACCCGCCCCTCACCCTAAGTCCCCCTGCTAGCCTCTCCCACGCCTCTCCCACCCGCCCCTCACCCTAAGTCCCCCTGCTAGCCTCTCCCACCCTCTCCCACCCGCCCCTCACCCTAAGTCCCCCTGCTAGCCTCTCCCACCCTCTCCCACGCCTCTCCCACCCGCCCCTCACCCTAAGTCCCCCTGCTAGCCTCTCCCACCCTCTCCCACCCGCCCCTCACCCTAAGTCCCCCTGCTAGCCTCTCCCACCCTCTCTCTCCCACCCGCCCCTCACCCTAAGTCCCCCTGCTAGCCTCTCCCACCCTCTCTCTCCCACCCGCCCCTCACCCTAAGTCCCCCTGCTAGCCTCTCCCACCCTCTCCCACCCGCCCCTCACCCTAAGTCCCCCTGCTAGCCTCTCCCACCCTCTCCCACCCGCCCCTCACCCTAAGTCCCCCTGCTAGCCTCTCCCACGCCTCTCCCACCCGCTCCTCACCCTAAGTCCCCCTGCTAGCCTCTCCCACCCTCTCCCACCCGCCCCTCACCCTAAGTCCCCCTGCTAGCCTCTCCCACCCTCTCTCCCACCCGCCCCTCACCCTAAGTCCCCCTGCTAGCCTCTCCCACCCTCTCTCTCCCACCCGCCCCTCACCCTAAGTCCCCCTGCTAGCCTCTCCCACCCTCTCCCACGCCTCTCTCACCCACCCCTCACCCTAAGTCCCCCTGCTAGCCTCTCCCACCCTCTCCCACCCGCCCCTCACCCTAAGTCCCCCTGCTAGCCTCTCCCACCCTCTCTCCCACCCGCCCCTCACCCTAAGTCCCCCTGCTAGCCTCTCCCACCCTCTCTCCCACCCGCCCCTCACCCTAAGTCCCCCTGCTAGCCTCTCCCACCCTCTCTCTCCCACCCGCCCCTCACCCTAAGTCCCCCTGCTAGCCTCTCCCACCCTCTCTCCCACCCGCCCCTCACCCTAAGTCCCCCTGCTAGCCTCTCCCACGCCTCTCCCACCCGCTCCTCACCCTAAGTCCCCCTGCTAGCCTCTCCCACCCTCTCTCCCACCCGCCCCTCACCCTAAGTCCCCCTGCTAGCCTCTCCCACCCTCTCTCTCCCACCCGCCCCTCACCCTAAGTCCCCCTGCTAGCCTCTCCCACCCTCTCTCCCACCCGCCCCTCACCCTAAGTCCCCCTGCTAGCCTCTCCCACCCTCTCTCTCCCACCCGCCCCTCACCCTAAGTCCCCCTGCTAGCCTCTCCCACCCTCTCTCCCACCCGCCCCTCACCCTAAGTCCCCCTGCTAGCCTCGCCCCGCAGCCCATGGGCCCCCGACTTTGTCTCAAAGGCAACCCTCCCAAGGCCGCTACCCGCTGGAGCGCTTCCTGCCCTGGACCCCCGGCCTCCAAGATCCAACTCCCTGGGCCACCAGGCCCCGCCCCCGGCCCGCTCACCCTTCGCTGAGGTCGCCGTCAGGCAGGGCCGCGTCCGGAAGCGGGGAAGGGGGCCCGGACTCCAGCACTATGGTGCTGCCGGTGACGTAAACGGACATGCTGGGGTGTTCGATGAGGAGGTCCTCCAGGGGGCTGCTCTGGAGGCGGGCGGGACCCAGCCCAGGCCCCTCTGCAGTGAAACAGGCGGGAGGGGTAACAAACCAGCTCTCGTCCATCAAGGAGGGCGCGGGCGGAGGGCGGCCCGCGGGGGCAGGGGCGGCCCCGGGGCTGGGTGGAGCCGCGTAGCTGTCTACGGGGTGCGAGGTGGGAGCCGTGCAGAGGAGGGGAGCAGTGGGGAGGGACACACACACACACCGGACAAGCGGGCGGGGAGAGAAAGGGCATCGTTAGTCAGAACCGCAGCCTGTCCACGGCGCCTCGGGGTACCCACAGGCCAAGAGTCTCGCCCTGCTGCCCGAGGGGTCCTGACTTGCAGCCTCTTCTGAGCCGCCAGGAGAGGGCCCCCGGCTTTCATGGGAAAGGGCCCCGTGACCCCACCTCCAGTAGGCTTGGGGGACCGCCCAATCCCCCAGCCCTTTCCCTCCTCTGCTCGACCATGTGCCCTTAGGATGACTTCACAGGCCCAGGAGGCTGACCCTGGCCTCACCTGGCAGGTCGATGATGAGCCAGCCGTCCACTTCATCCTCCTCCGATACGAAGGCGCGGGGGCAGTCGGGGTCTTCAGGGGCCGGGGGGGTGCTGAAGAAGAGGCTGGTGAGGCGTTGGAACATGGTGGGGGGCGAAGCGGCCTCACGGGGGCGCCCTATGGCAGTGCAAAAACCTGGGAATCATAGAAGGGCGTCAGAGCTACCACTGATTGAGGTTCTCCCCACTCCCGGCCTGGGGCAGGGGACAGAAGATATCACCCCCAGAGCAGGGAGAAGGGTACACAAAACAGGGATGTGTGCGGACGCTTTCGGGGTATGGGCTTTCTTCATTCAAATCCAGGCTTTTTAAAAAAATCTTTTAAGGCCGGGCGCGGTGGCTCAAGCCTGTAATCCCAGCACTCTGGGAGGCCGAGGCGGGTGGATCACGAGGTCAAGAGATCGAGACCATCCTGGTCAAAATGGTGAAACCCCGTCTCTACTAAAGATACAAAAAATTAGCTGGGCATGGTGGCGCGTGCCTGTAATCCCAGCTACTCGGGAGGCTGAGGTGGGAGAATTGCTTGAACCCAGGAGGCGGAGGCTGCCGTGAGCCGAGATCGCGCCATTGCACTCCAGCCTGGGTAGCAAGAGCGAAACTCCGTCTCAAAAAAAAAAAAAAAAAAATCTTTTATATGAATTTAGGAAGTTAACTTATCTGTGCCTAGTTTTCTCATCTCTCAAAAGGCATTGATAAAAGTACCTTCCTCCGGGCTCTTGTAAGAATTAAATGAGCTAATAACAGTATCCTCCTCCAGGCTGTAATAAGAATTAAATGAGCTATACCAAAGTTGTTGAAGGAGAAAAACGGGGGAAAAAAGAACTAAATGAGTGAAACACTTATAAAGTGCTTAGAACTGCGTCTGGGCATATGTTAAACACTCAACAAAGTAATAAATTAGTTATTATTACAGGGTGCTTTAGGAACATGGAAAGAGTGACACATGACATAGCTGTGTCAGGGAAGATCTCCAGAGAATTGGACATCCAAGCTGGACCTTGAGGAGTAAATAGGAGTTCTCCAGGCAGGGAGGAAATTGCCCATATTGTCTACTTGTTATCATCATAATATAGCTAGGCTAGCTGGGCACCATAGCTCATGCCCGTAATCCCAGCACTTTGGGAGGCTGAGGCGGGCGGATCACAAGATTAGGAGATCAAGACAATCCTGGCAAACATGGTAAAACCCTATCTCTATACTAAAATACAAAAAAAATTGGCCAGGCATGGTGGTGCATGCCTGTAGTCCCAGCTACTTGGGAGGCTGAGGCAGGGGAATGGCTTCAACCCAGGAGGCAGAGATTGCAGTGAGCCGAGATCGCACCACTTGCACTCCAGCCTGGCGACAGAGCAAGACACTGTCTCAAAAATGTATGTATGTATTTAGTCAAGCTTGTACCTGAAGCCTGACTGTCTTTCCACACCTATTCCCTAAAGACAGTCAATGGTGACTGGGCACGGTGGTGGCCGAGGCAGGTGGATCATGAGGTCAGGAGATTGAGACCATCCTGCCAGCATGGTGATACCCCATCTCTACTAAAAATAAAAAAATTAGCTGAGCGTGGTGGCACATGTCTGTAGTCCCAGCTGAGGGAGGCTGAGGCAGGAGAACTGGTTGAATCCGGGAGGCGGAAGTTGCAGTGAGCTGAGATTGCACCACTGCACTCTAGCCTGGCAATAGAGCCAGACTCCATCTCAAGGGAAAAAAAAAAAGATGGTCAATGGCAAAAGAGGCAGAAGCAGGTGGATCACTTGAGCTCAGGAGTTTAAGACCAGCCTGGCCAACATGGTAAAACCCCATCTCTACTAATAATACAAAAATTGGGCATGGTGGCAGGTGCCTGTAATTCCAGGCTGAGGCAGGAGAATCGCTGGAACCTAGGAGGCACTACTGCACTCCAGCCTGGGTGACACAGTGAGACTCAGTCTCAAAATAATAATAATAGTTATATAGCTAACATTCATGTTTCAGGCATTATACTAAGCAGCTTTACCTATATTACTTCATGTAATCCTCACAACAACTACAGGAAGTGGATAATAATCACTATCCTTACTTTACAGTTGAAGAAATTGAGGCTCAGAGAGGGTAACTGTCCCAAAGTCTCATAGCTAGTAAGAGACAAAGATGGGATTTGAACCCATGCAGTCAGATTCCAGAAGTAGCACCCAGAATCACTGTATTCTATTGCCTTTGCTGGGTGTCTGTCTGAATTTGATATTTTCAATGTGGTGGCCACGGATCATTGCCCATGTGTATTTTTCTGGGAAAAGGGACCTTGGTTTTCATCATAATTTCCTAAACAGCGATCCTTGACCCCAGAGATTAAGAACCACTCCTGGAGCCTGTGTGGTTTAAAAAGCACTGGCCAGCAGAAATCCCACAGAACTGCTACCATCTTACCATGTGATTTGGCACACCTCAGTTCTGTCTGTCATATGAGGTGTAAAGATGGCATGCCGGCTCCTGTTCAAGGGCAGCATCCCAGGCTAGGAGGAAGATCAGGTTGCTTGGACTCAGGGAGACAGCAGATCAGTGGGAGGTGATGATGGAGGAAGGGAGCTGTCAGATTCCAGAGGCCCTTAAGGATGAGCACTGAGGGTTGGACCTGGACCCAAGCAAGCCCTAAACCAATCTTTCCCTGGGTGAAGATTAAGAGGGAGGCCCCTTGCTCCAGAAATGGTGGTGGCTCTAGATCCACCCCACCTCCCCATGTCAGCCTACCTCAGGACTACAGCTTGGCTGGGGGCTGCTGGCCATACTCCCCAGGATGTACCTGAAGCCTGACTGACTCTCCACCCCTGTTCCCTAAAGATGGTCAGTGTTTTTGCTGCTGAGACACTTGTCACCATTCTGTAATGGTGTTTCCACACTTCCTGTAGAATTTCCTGGGGGCATGTCCAGACTTCCGTTCCCTGGAGGCATTTCTACTCTTTCTGCTAATCCACCTGCAGTATTTCCATGCTTATTGCTTCCTCTCTCTATTCCCTGGGAATGTTTTCACACTTGCTGCAGAATCACCTCATTTCCATACCCTGAGAATATTTCCACATTTGCAGGCGCACAGTAGGCTCAAGATGCTGGCTTCCCTGGTGGGATTGGGGTGGGAGATCTACAGGGGTTATGAAGGTGAGGCCACCCCCAACTAGTGTCCACTCAGCACAATCCACGTATCCTAACTCATCTGTAGCCACAGGGAGCTAGTGACTCCATTGCCAAAAGCCCAGAAAGTTTGGCCCCTCTTGAAGGAAGGGAATATTGAGGACTTGATAAGGCACATCCTCTTTCCAAGAACATACTACTTCATGGAATATGAAAGAGAAGTTAAGAGCTATTTCAAGGACCATCATATTCACCCAGCCCATTTTACAATCTGATGATCAGAAAGAGGACATAAGTCTATCCAAAAATACATGGCTAGATAGTGGCAGCGAAGGCCTAATCCCAAGTTACTGAGCATCCAGTCCAGACTGTACACAGGAAAGACTCCGCAAACAATCCCCAAGAATATAATGATGAAGGAGTACAGGGAGGTCAAAGAGACACCTTGACCTAGCCACACCACCCCTCACCTAGCTACAAAAGGATGTGGAGTTCCTGGCACCAAGATTTAGCATGCATTTACTGAAAGAGGCTCAGGGGAGAAGCTCCCTGCTTGAGGTCACACAGCAAGTCAGTGACAGCCAAGAGTGACAGCAGCACCAGCCAGCCAGTGCCTGCCCCCTCTCCTGACCACTTGGGGAGCCTCCCAGATTTTCTTTCCCAGCCCTGCCAGCTTCCTGGTTCTCACATTCCCAGTTCTGCTCCAGGGAGAACCATTCCCTTTAATAACTACAGCAGCTCTGCCCAGAATAGCATTTGAGCCCTAAGCCACCCCTACCTCCAGCCTATCCTTGAGCAAACTCCCAGCTGCAATGGAGTTCCTAGTTCTGCCTCTAGGCCCCATCCACTTGCTAAGACATAAACTCTCCTTTTCCAATCTCTTCTCCTATACTCTCTGTGGGCAGAAGGGGTTAGGAGGGAGCAAGAAAACACTTGCAATTGTCTGCACTAGGCCAGGTTAGGTCCTTCTTGGCTTAACCTAGGGAGTTTGGGAGGTAAAGGGCAAATAGAGGGAACCCTCACCCCACCCTCCACCCCAACATCAGTCCTGGAGACTCCTGGAGGCAGCCAATGACTCACCTCTCTGTGATCAAAACAGCTGGGAGGCAGCGATTTTATTGGACTCTAGGACTCCAAGGTATAGTGAGGACAGAAGGGGTCAGAACCACAAAAGGTGAACTTATTTCCAGAGATTCCCTGGAAAAGGGTCCAGGAGTAAGGAGACCTAGGAGCTTATCAAACCGGGATGATGCTGAGCCCAAGATCGGGTCCCCAGAGGAAGGCAGATATGTATCTTGTCACTTGTATTGAGCCCCTGCTATGTCTATGCCCCTGGCTAATAATGCGTCTGTCACTCAGTGAGCATGACTCTAATTGGCTGTGTGACCTCCAGTGAGCTAAGCCTCCTCTCTGGGCCTGTTGCCCCTTCTGTGAACTCGGGTCTAAGACCCCTCATTTTGGGTCTGGGAGTGACATCAGCTAAGGCACTGCACACAAATCAGGGATTAGGAGGATGTTATTCTGTTAGTCTCTGGGGGCGGAGTCTGAAGCCAGAGGGAGGGGATCCTACCACCATCTGGCGCTGTCCCAAAGACCTAGAGTCCGAGGCAGCCCTGAACTCCTGACGGCCCCCTCAACCTAGGCCCAGCAGCGCCGTCCGATTCCTCAGGTTGCAAAGAGAAAGTAGGGGATCAGAAGCCTGACCCCAGCCCCTGGATTAGCCTAGGAAATCGCCGACCCCCCTGCAGTCCCCTTTGAATGGCAGCGTCTGACCCAGGGCCCAGCCCCGACACAGCGGCTCCGGGTCAAGGGAGGACAAACGACCCGAGCCCGTGGGGGCGGTGCCGGCCTTGGTGACGTCTCAATGTCATATGCAAATAGAACAACGTCATGGGCTACCGGGCGTGCGGCAACCAATCGGGAGCCGGGAACGCGGCCCCGGCGGCCGCCGGCGGAGACAGACAAAGGCCCGGGCGCAGGGGGCGCAGGGCGTGTCCGTGGCGGGGGAGCCCCCAGGCCCACGCGGGTCGGGACTCACCTGGGGGCGGGGGCGGGAGGCGCGGCGCTGAGGTAGTTGGGCGACGGGGCGTCCCAGGCTCGCCGCCGCTCACAGGCCCCGCCGCATCGCGGGGGCTCGCGGGGGAGGCGGCGGGGCCGCAGTCGCTCCGGGCTGCTGCGCTCGCCCGCTGGGGCTTTGAGTCTGTGCGGCTGCTGCGGGGCTCACGGCACAAATTGGAACGTTCAAACAGCTGATTGTGACGTCACAAAGGGGCCCGCCCGCCTCGCGTCACCGCCCGGCGGGGCAGCGACCAATCCAAGGCTGCGGATCCCCCCCGCCCCGCCCCTTCCCTCCCGGTTTGCGGGCCGGGCCCTCGGGCTGGGCAACGCTCTCGGAGCCGGGTCTGGGGTCGGCTGCGGGGACCTGGGAGCCCTGCGCCGCGGCGAGCTCTCCGCTAGGAGGCTCTGCACTCCCTCCTCCGGGCTCCTCATCTTCCTGCCTCTTCCCGGATCGCAGCGCCCTCGCCTCTCCCACTGCCCCCCAAATCCTTTTACTGCATCCTATATCCAAGTTCCCCGATACACACCACGTCGGTGCACCTCCATTCTCCCCACTGCCCTTCTCCTCGCTCCCTCCTCTGCCCTACACACTTTCTGTTTACCCAACCTGGTTTTTCATCAGCTTGGCAGGCTTGAGAAAGGGGACATTCCCCCCCATCCGCGGTTCCGGGGAAGCATCTGGGAATGTAGAGAAGTTAGTGAAGCTGACGGGAAATTTCGCAGAGTGGGACTTGGAGAGGAATTGCCCTGGGCTGAGTAAACATTGACCTGAGACGGGCTCTGCACTTGAACGTTTACACGGTTTATTTAATCCACGTTGCTACTGGGGCTGTACAGAAGTGGCGGAACCAGGACTGATTATGAGTCCTGATTTACACGTGAGGAAGCTGAGTCTCACAAGCTCACTGTTAGCGTGTGAAGTCGTATTCAACAATGCATTCAACATTTATTGGGCACCTGCTGTTGCCCCACCATACCACTAGCAGACGTTTATCGAACACTTACTGTGTGCCGCGACCTGTGCTATGGTGCTTTATGTATTTCTTGTTATCTTCACAACAACCCAAAAGGTGGATATTTTCCTCGTTTTACAGTTGAGGAAACAGACTCTTGAGAGCTCAAGTGACATTCCTAGGTCACAAAAGTAGAGTCAGTGGAGCCAGGATTTGAACCCATAGCTCCCAGCCCTGACCCTCTCCATTCTCTCCATGCACCAGATGGTCTAAACCCCAGGGTGCTTCATCCTCCCCAGGACTGGCTTTCAGTCCTGACTGTGCCCTAGACTTGCTGTGCGACCTCAAGTCATGTTACCTCTCTGGGTCTCAGTTTGTCAAACAATGCATCCAGGCTTCCTTCTAAAGCTGCCATTGTAAGATTCTTCCAAACTCTCTGCCCTCAGGATTCTGCCCACCCCATACTCTAGGCCCCAACTCTCCCAGTGGCCTGGGAGATGCCTGAGGAGAGACCACAAATACACATCTCAATCTCCAGGGCCAGAAGTTCTAGGTCAGCAGAGCAGGGCTGGTCCGGTCTGAGAACTGCCCATCTTGCCCAAAAGGAGGCTGGAGGTGACCTAGGCCAGAGCTTAATGCTCTAGCAGTGATAAAACTGTCCCAGCCTCATCTGAAACTCCCAAGGGACTCCTTAACCCTAGTGACAGAGGAAGAAGCCAGAAAAAACCAGAGCCTGAGGGGTGGGGAGTGGCATTGTGGCCCTTGGAGTGTTATACCCAAAGTGTCCTCATGCCATGCAATTCTGAGCCTCTGCCCATCACAGCCACTTCCTGCTAACCTCATATCCTCTTAGACCTACTTGCTGACTTTAAATAATCCCAAACATGTCTCTCCTGTCACAACACTTGTTTGTTCTAAAACCTGATGTGGCTCCCAAAGCCCCACACTCCTAACACAGCACTCATGCCCCGCCATTCTCCAGCCCCGGTTCTCTCCAGCTTCACCTCCCCTTCTCCTGCACGCGCCTTGTGCTAAAGTCAAACTCCTCATTGTCTCTTCAGTACTCTCTCACCTCCACCCTTTTGCTCAAGCTGTTTCCCTTGCCTGGAATGCCTTCTTCAGAACTTTCTGAAATCCTGATCTTTCTGGTCTTCAAGATTCTACTTGGGCAGGTATGGTGGATCACACCCGGAATCCCAACACTTTGGGAGGCCAGGGCAGGAGGATTGCTTGGGGCCAGGAGTTTGAGACCAGCCTGGCCAACAGTCTTACAGAGAGACTGTAAACCCCTTCTCTGAAAAAAATGAAAAAATTAGCCAGACGGCATTCACTTGTAGTCCCAGCTACTCGGGAGGTTAAGACGGTCACTTGGGTTTAAGGTTACAGTGAGCTATGATCAGGCCACTGCATTCCAGCTTGGATGACAGAGCCAGACCCTGTCTTTTTTCATTTTTTATTTTTGTATTTTTAGTAGAGATGGGGTTTCACCATGTTGGCCGGGATGGTCTCAATTTCTTGACCTCATGATCCGCCCGCCTCGGCCTCCCAGAGTGCTGGGATTACAGGTATGAGCCACCTCTCCCAGCCCAGACCCTGTCTCTTAAAAAAAAAAAAAAGAAAGATTCTAGTCACTCTTTTTTCATATAGGTAGCCTTCCTTGTTCCTACCCACGTGTTGATAGCTACCTTGACAGATAGTCATTTATTTGTTCAATAAACAGTGAGTGATGATGATTCATTGTATTTGAATGTGTCTTCTTAAGTGGATAGTTGGCATCCCAAGGGTGGGGTCCTTGTCCATGTATTGCCCCCACCCAGATTGTGGGGGTCTTGCATAGAGTAGACCTTCATTAAAGGCTCAGTAGTTATAGCTTGAAGCTCCAGAAGGGTGGCTGGTACAGCAGCATACACCTGGATCCTCTGTCCTGTGTACAGGCAATGGTCTGTTGAGAGGTTCTGGTTCCCCAAGCCCAGAGAATGGGGCTCTTGGCCACATTCTGGTACCTAAGTGACCAGCTTCTGTTCCCAGCATTAGCTGAACCCCATTTCTAGGCTGCTACGTCAGATCTCAGTGTTCCAATTCTCTATAGAGTCAGAGGTACCCATGGAAGTGGGGGACAGTAGAGGCCCCTCCTGAAACCCCTAGGACCCATTCCTCCTGTCCACTACAGAGATTTATTATCTGGGCTGGAGGAGACCCCTCATTTTATAGGTGAGGAAACTGAGGTGCACTGAAGGACACACAGGTCAAGATACTTGCTTAGAATCATACAGCAGCAAAGCCATCTACTGACCCTGGCCCCAGAAAGTGGGCTTACTATTCTGAGACCCTGGTCTGAGCCTGCAGACAGTAAAAAGAGGCAGTGGGGCCAGGCAAGGCAGTGCAGGCCTGTAATCATGGCACTTTGGGAGACCAAGGCAGGAGGATCACTTTAACCCAGGAGTTCAATACCAGCCTCGCCAACATGGCAAAACGCTGTCTCTACTGAAAATACAAAAATTAGCTAGGCATGGTGGCCAGTGCCTGTAGTCCCAGTTACTTAGGAGGCTGAGGCAGGAGGATCAATTGAGCGTGGGTAGTTGAGGCTGCAGTGTGGTGTGATCACACCACTGCACTTCAGCCTGGGCAACACAGGGAGACACCATCTCAAAACAAACAAGGCGCTGTGCGTCATGCTTGGGGTAACTCTGGAATCTCACTTCCAATCAGACAGAAGGTGCCATTCCTATGCACATACATGGATAATCATGGGTATCTGTGCATACAATGAAAGCATCCATATATAAACATATACACACATGCACATGAACTCATACTCAGAGTTAATAGGGACCCACATCCATCTAACCCATGCCCAGGTATGAGTACCTGCCCGACTTCATGGGCTCCAGGACTGGAGGTCAAGAGGCCACCCTTCAGGCTGAGCACGGTGGCTCATGCCTGAAATCCCAGCACTTCGGGAGGCCAAGGCAGGATCACCTGAGGTCAGGAGTTTGAGACCAGCCTGGCCAACATGGTGAAACCCTGTCTCTACCAAAAAATACCAAAAAACTAGCTGGGTGTGGTGGTGCATGCCTGTGGTCCCAGCTATTCAGGAGGCTGAGGCAGGAGAATTGCTTGAACCCGGGTGGCAGGAGTTACAGTGAGCTGAGATTGTGCCACTGCACTCCAGCCTGGGGCCACAGCAAGGCTCCATCTCAGGGGGGAAAAAAAAAGGCCACCCTTCCATTCCTTGGACTTTCCCTCACCAAGCCCTGGGGCTCCCCACTGGTTTGCCACTTCCTGCCATCTGTCGCCCCCCACTTAAAGAGATGTGTCAGCCTGGGTGCCTGGGTATGTCACTCAAGGGACCTTGCGTGTTCTTCCAGGTATGAGCCAGTCTGTGTGCTTGGCTGGAGAACTGGCTCACCACTCCCCTCCCACCCCACCCTTTCCCCTCACCACTTTGAGATAGAGAGTGAGGCTGAGAGGAAGCCCTCTGACATAGATAATAAATTCTTCCTATCTTAAACCAGTGAAAAAACTGAGACAAAGAGGGGAAAACATCAAACTGGTAAAGCCAGCTAGAGCAGGCATAATCCTCAAATACCCCCCACAGATAGCCCTACACATTATCAAGAGGCCATATCCCAAGAACTTCTACTCAAAAAGCTTTGTTGTAGGCCAGGTGTGGTGGCTCACACTTGTAATCCCAGCACTTTGGGAGGCTAAGGCAGGCACATAATGAGCTCAGGAGTTCGAGACCAGCCTGGCCAACGTGGTGAAACTCCATCTCTACTAAAAATACAAAAATTAGCCTGGTGTGGTAGTGGGAGTCTCTAATCCCAACTACGTGGGAGGCTGAGGCAGGAGAATCACTTGAACCCAGGAGGCAGAGGTTGCAGTGAGCTAAGATGGCGCCACTGCACTCCAGCCTGAGCAAGAGAGCAAGACTCTGGCTCAAAAAAAAAAAAAAAAAAAAGCTTTGTTGTTCAACCCACAGATACCTAAATTTGAGAATAACTTAAATTGTGGGGTGTGTGAGTGTGTGTGTGTGTGTGTGTGTGTGTGTGTGTAAATCCCTGACCTGATTGTCAGATTTCAGTCTTGGTCTGTCCTGGGCTCACTGCCTGAGCCTGGGCAAGTCACTTCCTTTCTCTTTGCCTCAGTTGTTTCCCCATCTGCAGAATGGCTGGCTCCATGCTCCCTTAACATACCTCCCAATCTCAAACTTAAGGCATCGTGGCTTGTTTGTGTGAATTATACTTAAAGCCCCCGTCAGCAAGGAGGTGATGGTCAGGACACGATTCATTTCAAAGAGAAGAGGCAAGTGGCAGAAAGCCAAAAGCCTGGCTTAGGTTGAGTCCATCTGCCCATGGTGTGAGGGTGGGACAGTGACTCTGGGGTCCTGAGGGTATGTATGTGAGTGTGGACAAGTTCCCAAGCGAGCTGCTCTAGTTGAGTGCCCAGCATGGTTTACCACATTTAGAACTTAATTTTTCTAATTTTGTTTTAGACACAGGGGTCTTACTAAGTTGCCCAGGCTGTTCTCAAAATCCTGGGCTCAAGCAATCCTCCTACCTCGGGCTCCCCAAGTGCTGGAATTAGAGGCATGAGCCACCATACCCAGCCCCACATTTAAAATTTGAAAGAGAAAATGTTGTATCCCTCCTTGACCATAGGTCATTAGAAGGGATAGCTTTGGGGCCATCCAGGAGCAGAAGGAAAGGAACTGGCGTCTGGAGTTACACCCTGTCTGTCTTGCCCAGATGGGGCCAGATTCTGCAACTCCCTCCTGGGTCTCTGTTTGGGACTGGGTCCTTAGCAGGCTTTGAGGCTAGAGAAGAGAGGGTGCACAAGAGAAGGGGATTCCCTCCTGCTGCATCAACCACATGGTGAAACTCCATCTCTACTAAAAATACAAAAATTAGCCTGGTGTGGTAGTGGGAGTCTCTAATCCCAACTACTTGGGAGGCTGAGGCAGGAGAATCACTTGAACCCAGGAGGGGAGCAAGTAAACTTCCGAAGCTCAGACCACTTCCCTCTCCGACTCACAGCTCTTCCTTGGCTCCTTCCCACTCCCAGGCTGAATTCACACTGCTGGCCGGGCACCCTTTCATGATACTAAGTACACAGTAAGCATCCAGTAAATTCTGACTGGAGGGATAAGCAAAGCTATGTCCACCTACTCTTTCAGCATTCTCTGTACACCCGCACACACACACCCTTCGCAAAAAAACCTCCAGCGTTCCTGCTTCCAGGATTTTGCTCATGCAGTTTCCTCCACATAGGGAACCCTGCCTCCCACTCATCTAATCTCTCTGTGCTAGACTCAGTCTATTCATTGGAACTAATGTAGGCAGAGCGTGATGGCCCATGCCTGTAATCCCAGCACTTTGGGAGGCAGAGGCGGGTGGATCACCTGAGGTCAGGAGTTCGAGACCAGCCTGGCCAACATGGCAAAACACCATCTCTACCAAAAATACAAAAATTAGCCAGGCGTGGTGGTGGGCACCTGTAATCTCAGCTACTCAGGAGGCTGAGGCAGGAGAATTGCTTGAACCCAGGAGGTAGAGGCTGCAGTGAGCCGAGATTGTGCTACTGCACTCCAGCCTGGGCAACAAGAGCAAAACTCTATGTCAAACAAACAAACAAACAAAATGAATGTAATCAGCAGCTTAAATTGATTATTTCATGTGCCTGTAACTCTCCATGGTGGGCATTATTGTTTTCCCAGCTTTACAAATAAGGAAATGGAGGCTCAGGGTGCTTGAAGAAACTTGCCCACAATCACAGAGCTGAAGAGTTGATGTGTAGCCGGGCGCAGTGGCTCACACTTGTAATCTTAGCACTTTGGGAGGATGAGGTGGGTGGATCGCCTGAGGTCAGGAGTTCAAGACCAGCCTAGCCATCAGGGTGAAACCCCATCTTTAAGAAATAAAAATTAAAAAAAAAAAAAAGAGTTCACTTTGGGAGGCCGAGGTGGGTGGATCACAAGGTCAAGAGATTGAGACCATCCTGGTCAACATGGTGAAACCCCGTCTCTACTAAAAATACAAAAAATTAGCTGGGCACAGTGGCACGTGCCTGTAATCCCAGCTACTCAGGAGGCTGAGGCAGGAGAATTGCCTGAACCCAGGAAGCGGAGGTTGCGGTGAGCCAAGATCACACCATTGCACTCCAGCCTGGGTAACAAGAGCGAAACTCCATCTCAAAAAAAAAAAAAAAAAAAAAAAAGAGTTGATGTGTGTTTAAAAAATGTACAGTATTTTTACTTAACAGAATCATTTTTTCAAGCAGTGGCACTCCCATGAAGGACCAAACTGCCATATGTGTGGAGAGGGCCGCTGACTTTTGGAAGGCCAGCCTTCCAAAGTGTTGGACCCAAGAGGGACTTCTACAAGGTGAGAGTGGTCTCCTGCCAACAGAAAGTGAGAAAACAAGGCCTCAGTAGTATGATCACAAGAAAATGAATTCTTCCAGCATCCAGAGGGAGCTTGGAAGTTGTTCTTTCTCTAGCTGAGCCTCCAGATGAGGACATACCTGGCCGACACCTTGATTTCAGCCTTGTGGGATCCCAAGCAGAGAACCCAGATGAGCTGTGCCCGGACTTCTGACTTAGAGAATTGCGAGCTAATAAAGAGCTGCTGTCATGACCCCTAAGTTTGTGGAAGTTTTGTTACACAGCATAGAAAACTAACATACGCAGGCTTCACATCTGTAATCATAGCACTTTGGGAGGCCAAGCTGGGAGGATTGTTTGAGGCCAGGAATTCAAGAGCAGCCTGGACAACACAGTGGGACCCCTTCTTTTTTTTTTTTTTTTTTTGCCCCAATCATGGGATCCCTTCTACACCAAGAATTTCTTAAAAATTGGCCCAGTGTGGTGGCTCACACCTGTAATCTCAGCACTTTGGGAGGCAGAGGCAGGCAGATCACCTGAGGTCAGGAGTTCAA
Source organism: Callithrix jacchus (assembly GCF_049354715.1). NCBI lineage: Eukaryota > Metazoa > Chordata > Mammalia > Primates > Cebidae > Callithrix > Callithrix jacchus. The sequence continues at coordinate 4,617,775 of NC_133506.1, forward strand.
GACCAGCCTGGCCAACATGGTGAAACCCTGTCTTTAAAAAATAAAAATAAAATAAAAAATAAACAAATAAATAATTAAAATTATCCAAGCCTGCACCACCATGCCCGATTAATTTTTCTTTTCTCTCTTTTTTTTTTTTTTTTTCTTGTAGAGATGAGCTCTCATTTTGTTGTCCAGACTGGTCTTGAATTCCTGGGCTTAAGCAGTCCTCCCATTTTGACCTCCCAAAGTGCTAGGATTATAGGCAGCCACTGTATGTGGCCTTGACTTTTTTTTTATTTTTTAGAGGTGGGGTCTCTGTCACTCAGGCTAGAGTGCAATGGTATAATCATGGCTCACTGCAGCCCTAAACTCCTGGGCTCAAGCAATCCTCCTGCCTCAGCCTCCTGAGTAGCTGGGACTACAGCACACACCTCCATGCCCAGCTAATTTTTAATTATTGTGTAGAGACAGGGTCTCACTATGTTGTCCAAGCTAATTTCCAATTCTTGGTCTCAAGCAATCTTCCTACCTTAGCCTCCCAAAGTGCTAGGATTATAGGCGTAAGCCACCATAGCTGGCCTGCCCATCACTTTTTAAGGCGAGTTCTGTCTTGTCTGCCTGCTTTCTAGGCTTTTGAAATATGGAACTGAGATGACCAGGCGACAGAGACAGGATGGAGAGGTGAGAGGAGAAAAGAAGAAAACAAGGCCTGCGGGAAAGGGCCTAGGAGTACAGATTTTGATGGAGTGCAACAGGTTTGGTGAGTGAAGGCCACTGAGACGCACTGGTGGGATGTGAGAGATTGGTGAGAACCAGAAGGATTTTAAGGAGTGGTTGGCATAGATCGGAAACCTTTTTATTTATTTTCTTTTTTTTTTTTTTTTTTGAGACAGAGTCTTGCTGTGTCACCCAAGTGCAATCTTGGCTCACTGCAACCTCCATCTCCTGTCTCAAGCGATTCTTCATGCATGCTGAGTATACAGGCATGCGCCACCAGGCATGGCTAATTTTTGCATGTTTACTAGAGATTGGGTTTCACCATGTTGCCCAGGCTGGTCTCAAACTCCCGGGCTCCAGATATCCACTTGTCTCAGCCTTCCAAAGTGTTGGGATTACACGCCTGAGCCACTGTGTCTGGCCTTTTCTTTTCTTTCTCTCTCTCTCTCTTTTTTTTTTTTTTTTTTTTTTTGGAGAGAGAATCTCTCTCTCTCTCTCTTTCTGTTTTTTTTTCTTTTTTCTTTGAGATGGAGTCTCGCTCTGTCTCTCAGGCTGGAGTGCAGTGGCTCGATCTCAGCTCACTGCAACCTCTGCATCCTGGGTTCAAGCAATTCTCCTGCCTCAACCTCCTGAGCAGCTGGAACTACAGGCATGCGGCACCACACTCAGATAACTTTTTGTATTTTTAGTAGAGACAGGGTTTCACTGTGTTAGGATGTTATCGATCTCCTGACCTTGTGATCCACCTGCCTCGGTCTCCCAGAATGCTGGGATTATAGGCATGAGCCATGGCGCCTGGCCTCTCTCTTTAAAAAAAATTTTTTTTAATTTTTTTCATTTTAAAAATAATTTTTGAAATAGAGATGGGGTGTCACCCTGTTGGCCAGGCTGGTCTCAAACTCCTGACCTCAGGTGGAACTCCTGATGCACCCATCTTGGCCTCCCAAAGTGCTGGGATTACAGGCGTGAGCCACCGCGCCTGGCCTTTTAAAAAAATTTTTATGTCTATTTATTGATTTATTTTTCTCAAGGTGGCACAGACAATCTTCTTTTTAATTAGAGATGGGGGTCTCACTATGTTGTCCAGGCTGGACTTGAATTCCTTGGCTCAAGTAGTACTCCAACCTCAGCCTCTACAGCCTTTTCATGTAATATCTCATTATAGCCTCGCAACAGTCCTATAAGGAGCTACTTTTATCTCCAGCTTACAGATTTGGAAATTGAGGCACAGAGAGGTTATTTGTCAAAGGTTCAACAGCTGCTAAGTGACAGGAATCTGTCAGCCTGCAGCCTGGCTCCAGTGCCCATCTCCCTTTTTTTTTTTTTTAAGATAGGGTCTCTGTCACCCAGGCTGAAGTGTGGTGGTGTGATCACAGCTCACTGAAGCCTCAGTCTCCTGGGATCAAGCAATCCTCCCACCTCAGCCTCCCCATTAGCTAGGACTGCATGTGTGTGCCACAATGCCTGGCTAATTTTTTGTTGTTGTTTATAGAAATGGGGTCTCACTATATTGCCCATGTTGGTCTTGAGCTCCTGGGCTCAAGCAATCCTCCTGCATGGGCCTCCCAAAGTGTTCTGATTACAAGTATGAGCAACGGTGCCCAGCCTCAGTACCACGTTCTTAAGCCCTCTGTGGCACTGCCTATCAACGTGACTGAAGAGTGATAGCAAGGCCTTTCTGCCTCAGGATCTCTTCTTCACTAGTGCCAGGAATTTCATCATTATTGTGTCTTCCCTCATAATTAAGCATCGCCCTTTTTAGATGCCTCCTAAAATACAGTTAATGTGGTAACATTAAATCCCTACACATCTAGTTGGATGGGTTTTTCAGATGACTTCTCTCCACTGAATGAGATGAAATAGAAATATAAATTTGGGTATGATGGAAAAGGTAGTAGAGTATGAAAGGGAAAGAATATTCCAAGTAACCGCTAAACTCTAAAAAAAAAAAAAAAAAAAAAAAAAAGCAGGGCTTCAGGGGAGAACAGAGGTCAGAGGTCAGAGGCAGATGTTCCATTCTTCCTGGGCAGGCTCTGCCCAGCCTGACATTGGTGGCCTTCTGGAACTATAACCCGATAGTCACTCTGTGCTGGTCCTCAACCCAGCCCAGAACATTGGTGACAGGGAGCCAAGTGGGTAAAAGGTGACAGGAGAGGCTCTCTGGAACGATGCCAGGAGTAGCCCTGGTGCCTACCTTGAGCCAGGCTGTTCTTGGGAAAGGCAAGTGGGACAAAGGGCACAATGTGAATCCTTCCCTCAGAAGGAGGAGATTCAGCTCATTCCACTGCTAGGCTGTGGTTGTATTCCATCCACCTGAATCCTACTTTTAAAGATTAAAATGGATTGTTTTGGTTTTTTTTTTTTGAGACAGAGTCTTAGCTCTGTCGCCAGGCTGGAGTGCAGTGGCGCAATCTCGGCTCACTGCAACCTCCAGCTCCTGGGTTCAAGCCATTCTTCTGCCTCTGCCTCCCGAGTAGCTGAGACCACAGGCACATGCCACCACACTCGGCTAATTTTTGTATTTTTAGTAGAGACGGGGTTCCACCATGGCCAGGATGGTCTGGATCTCTTGACCTGGTGATCCGCCCACCTCAGCCTCTGAAAGTGCTGGGATTACAGGCATGAGCCACCACACCGGCCTTAAAATGGATTTTAAATGATGTAACAGGCTGGGCAAGGTGGCTCATGCCTGTAATTCCATTGGTTTGGGAGGCTGAGATGGGTCAATCACTTGAGGTCAGGAGTTCAAGACCAGCCGCCTGGCCAACATGGCAAAACCCCATTTCTACTACAAATACATATATCAGCCAGGCATAGTGGCAGGTGCCTGTGATCTCAGCTACTTGGAAGGCTGAGGCAAGAGAATTACTTGAACTCAGGAGATGGAGGTTGCAATAAGCCAAGATCGTGCCACTGCCAGACTCCAGCAAAAAAACAAACAAACAAACAAAAAACAGATGTAACAATTAGCAGAAATATTATATAAAAATCTAAGGGGTTGGGCACAGTGGCTCATGCCTATAATCCCAGCACTTTGAGAGGCAAAGGCAGGCGGATTACAAGGTCAGGAGTTGGAGACCAGACTGGCCAACATGATGAAACCCCATCTCTACTAAAAATACAAAAAAAAAAAAAAAAATTAGCTGGGCATGGTGGTGGGCGCCTGTAATTCCAGCTACTTGGGAGGCTGAGGTAGGAGAATCATTTGAATCTAAGAGGTAGAGGTTGCAGTGAGCCAAGATCACGCCACTGCACTCCAGCCTGCACGAGAGAGAGAGAGAGAGAGAGAGAGAGAGAGAGAGAGGGGCCAGGCATGGTGGTTCACACCTATGATCCCAGTTCTATGGGAGGCTGAGGGAGGAAGATTGTTTGATCCCAGGAGTTCAAGACCAGCCTGGGCAACGTGGTTAGACCCCCATCTCTACAAAAAATAATAATACAAGCTGCATGTAGTGGCATGATTCCGTAGTCCCAGCTATTCCGGAGGCTGAGGTAGGAGGGTTGCTGGAGCCTGGAAGGCTGAGGCTGCAATGAGCTGTGATCACTCCACTGTACTCCAGCCTGGATGACAGAGTGAAACCCTGCCTCAAAACGATAAACAAAAAATCAAAACAAACACAAAACCCCAAAGCAAACAAACACAAAAACCACAGCAAGACACTGTATCTTAAAAAAAACAACAACCCAACAATGACAAGATAAAGTCAAGGTCACCCTTGACCACTGTCTTTCCTTCATCCAATCCCAGAGACCTTCTGCCACCAGTATCCTTTCCTTTTTCTACACAACATGTGTATGTCCATATAGAAAGTGTTTTGTTTTGTACAGCTTGTTTTGCTTCCAGTTTTACAGTTGTGGTTTAATATTTTTTACTTCCTTACTTAATTGTAAGGAAATACTTCAAAATTACAAAGATTCGTACCTGGTGTGGTGGCTCATGCCTGTAATCCCAGCACTCTGGGAGGCTGAGGCAGGTGGATCACCTGAGGTCAGGAGATCGAGACCATCCTGGCTCACAGGTGAAACCCCGCCTCTACTAAAAATACAAAAAATTAGCCAGGCATGAAAGCGAATGCCTGTAGTCCCAGATACTCAGGAGGCTGAGGCAGGAGAATCCCTTCAACGTGGCAGGTGGATGTTGCAGTGAGCCGAGATCATGTCGCTGCACTCCAGCCTGGCGTTGAAAGGAGATCCCATCAAATAAATAAATAAATAAATCAAATTTCTGTAGGGAGTACAGTGAAAAGCAGGTGTCCTTCCCTCCCCAGTTTCCAATTATTGGTCTCCTTCCTGGAGGTAACCAATTCCAGTTCCCTGTGATCCCTTCCAGAGAAATTCTTCGCATTTCAAATCTGATGCAGACTGGGCATGTTGCCTCATGACTGTAATCTCAGCCCTTTGGGAGGCTGAAGCAAGGGCATTACTTGGGCCCAGGAGTTCGAGACCAGCCTGGGCAACATGATGAAACCCCGTTTTCACAAAAAATACAAAAATTAGCCAGGCATGGTGGTGGAGGCCTGTAGTCCCAGCTAGTTGTGAGGCTCAGGTGGGAAGATTGCTTGAGCCCAGGAGGTTGGGGCACCACTGCACTCCGGCCTAGGCGACAGAGTGAGATGCTATCTCAAAAAATTAATAACATCCTGAGACTAACTCGTCTCATAAAAAATTAATAATAAAATAAAATAATAAAATTTGACATATAATACATGTATTTTTCATAAAAATAGGGACACTAAAAAATAATAAAATAAAAATAATTAAAAAAAATAGGGACACTATGCTGCACCTGTTTTTCATCACTTCATACTCTATCTTGCAGACCTTTCCATATCAATATGGAGAGCAGCCTCATTTTATTTCAAACCTGCACAGTATCCCATCAAATGGATGCACTGTATTTATCCAGCCTCATAAGGAGAAAAAGTTTGTTTCCAATATTTTGTTATTGCAAACAATGTGGCAATATTTTTACCCATTATTTTGCATATTTATTTGTAACATAAATATCTATTCATGGGGATTAGTCAGTTGAGGTTATTTTAAAGGTTTAAATAGGCTGGGTGTGGTGGGTCAAGCCTGTAATCCCAGCTACTAGGGAGGCTAAGGCAGGAGAATCACTTGATTCTGGGAGGCAGAGGTTGTGGTGAGCTGAGACCACACCACTGCACTCTAGCCTGGGGAACAGAGTAAGACCTTGTCTCAGGAAAAAAAAATAAAAGTTTAAATAGCATTCTAAAAGTTGACAGGCTGGGCACGGTGGCTCATGCCTGTAATCCCGTCACTTTGGGAGGCCAAAGGAGGGCAAATCATGATGTCAGGAGTTTGAGACAAGCCTGGCCAACATAGTGAACCCCTGTCTCTACTAAAAATACAAAAGTTAACTGGGCATGGTGGCGAGTGCCTGTAGTCCCAGCTACTTGGGAGGCTGAGGCAGGAGAATCACTTGAACTTGGGAGGCAGAGGTTGTAGTGAGCCAAGATTGTGTGCCACTGCATTCCAGCCTGGGCGACAGAGTGAGACTCCATCTCAAAAAAATAGGTGACTGATATTACTTAATAGCCTGCATGGTGTAGCAGTTTATACTGCTAGTAGGTTTTCTTGTTTTCTTGGTATTATATACTCTGTCTTATAGAGTCACAGCAATAGGTCTTAGAATTCTACTTATGTCAATATACATAGATCTACCCTATTAAGAAAAAAAACATAGGCTGGGTGTGGTGGCTTACACCTGTAATCCCAGCACTTTGGGAGGCCTAGGTTGGAGGATCTCTTGGGCCCAGGAGTTTGAGACCAGCCTGGGCAATATAGTGAGACCTCATTTCTACATATAAAAAAATAAAAAATAATTAGTCAGGTGTGGTAGTGTGCACCTGTAGACCCAGCTACGTGGGAGGCTGAGGTAGGAAGATCCCATGATCCGGGAAGGCTGAAGCTGCAGTGAGCCATGATGGTGCCACTGCAGTCCAGTCTGGGTGACAGAGTGAGACCCTGTCTCAAAACAAAAACAAAATTGAAAGCCTCACAGTTTTCCGCTGTATGACTTGACTATAGAGAATTTATTGGAGGGACTCAAGATGGCGCGGTGAGAACAATCCAGGATTGAAGCTCTCGGTGAAGGCGAGGAGGGTGAGTCAGGGCCACATTTCCAGACGGATCTTTGTTGCCCACAGAACGGGGAAATTCCCAGGTATAAAAGAGACGCGGGACGCCAGGCAGAGGTTTTGGCTGGCGCAGCCGCAGGTGCAGCCGGCTCCACAGCGCTCGGCACAAAGCGCACTGGTCCGGGTGCCCTGTTGAACCGGCAATCTGAGACTTGAGAGGGCTGAACTTGAGACTGAACGGGACTTGGACAGTGAGCCAGGCCAGGAGATTCCAGGGAAACAGCGTTTGGGGTAGCGCAGTGGGACAAACAAAACAGCGATTCCAAACGCTCCTGGTGCGGGCACAGCTGAACCCAGGACGGTGCAGCTCCGTGGGGGAGGGGCGTCCGCCAGAATTTATTTAGTTACTCTTATTGACAGTCATTTGGGTGGTTTTCAGTTGTTTGCTGCCACAAATAATGCTACAGTGACTATCCTTGGATGCACAGAATAGTTTCAGAGCAGTGAATTGCAAGATTAATAGGTACGTGCATTTCAAATTTAACAGATGCTGTCGAGTTACCCTCCCAAAATGCTGTACCACTTTAGACTCCACCAATGGTGCATGAGAGCCTTAGGATATCATCTGGAACCGCCCATGTGTTTCCTTCTGAGTCGAAGCTCAAAGCCTCAGTTATCACTGGGATGTTTAAGCCCTGAGCCCCCCTCTGCAGAATCTGGATGGACAAGGTGAGTGTTGGGAAGGTTGCCCCCATACATGAGGGGCAGGCTGTCCCCTATTAGCCAGGTGGTCACTCAGGTAACACACACATTCTCTAAAGGAAAGCGGCCACCTTGGGAGAAAGTGAGCTCCCCAGGACCAGCGAGGTGGCTTACGCCTGTAATCCCAGCACTTTGGGAGGCTGAGGCGGGTAGGTCACAAGGTCAGGATTGAGACCATCCTGGCCAACATGGTGAAACCCCATCTCTACTAAAAATACAAAAATTATCTGGGTGTGGTGGCACACGCCTATGGTCCCAGCTACTCCGGAGGCTGAGACAGGAGAATTGCTTGAACCCGGGAGACAGAGGTTACAGTGAGCCAAGATCACGTCATTGCACTCCAGCCTGGTGACAGAGTGATATTCTGTCTTAAAAAAAAAGAAAAGAAAAGAAAGTGAGCTCCCCATCATTAGAAGAGTCCAAGCGAAGGTTCAGTATCAACAAATGCACTGAGCTTTACTTTGTGCCAGACCTTGGGCCTGGTGTTTTGTCCCAGAGATGAGTCAGCCTTCTTACTTCCTGACCTCCCAGAACTTGGCTCTCACGGAGAAAATAGACAAGTAAACAGACAGTCGTGCTAAATAGAGTTGGACTTCCTTTTCTGACAATATCTCAACTTCCTCCCACACAACCCAAGAAGGTGCTGGAAATAAAAAAAGCAAACATCCTTTCAAATGCAATAGCTTGGTTTTTTATTATTTTTATTTTTAATTTATTTTTTAATTCAATGTGCCAGAACATTGATTATTATTATTATTTTTTATATAGAGAGACTGGGTTTCACCATGTTGGCCAGGATGGTCTTGGTCTCCTGACATCGTGATCTGCCCACCTCAGCCTCCCAAAGTGCTGGGATTACAGGCATGAGCCACCTCGCCTGGCCTATTTTTTAATTTTTTTTTTTGAGATGGAGTCTTGCTCTGTTGCCCAGGCTGAAGTGCAATGGCACAATCTCAACTCACTGCAACCTCTGCCTCCCGGGTACAAGCAATTCTCCCACCTCAGCCTCCTGAGTAGTAGATGGGGTTTCACCATATTGGCCAGGCCGGTCTTAAACTCCTGACCTTGTGATCTGCCCACCTCCACCTCCCAAAGTGCTGGGATTATAGGTATGAGTCACCATGCCTGGCCAATAGCTTGAGTTTTTGAACAAACATTTGAGGAGTTGAAGCTTTGGGCTTATATGAATTGGGGGTTGCAACTGAGACCCTTAATAAATCTAGGACCCTCGAAGGGCTGCAACCACAGTGAAAGAACAGACCAGGAGAAAAACAAACACCTATTAGCAAAAGGAGACAAAAAGGATGTGTCCATCTTGATCTGGTTTTTGGGTAGAGGGGAAAGAATGATCTCCTGAGAATTTGAAACCACGTGCCCACTCTCCACGAGTCTGGCTTCACATTTACATCACCTGCATGGCTGGGAATCTCGAAGCTGAAAAATTAATATAAAAAGAGACCCACTCTGGGTGGGGCACAGTGGCTCACACCTGTAATCCCAGCACTTTGGGAAGCCAAAGCGGGTGGATCACGAGGTCAGGAGTTCAACACCAGCCTGGCCAACATAGTGAAATCGTGTCTCTACTAGAAATACAAAAATTATCCTGGTGTGGTGGCACATGCTTGTAATTCCAGCTACTCGAGAGGCTGAGGCAGGAGAATCGCTTGAACCTGGGAGGCAGAGGAGGTTGCAGGGAACTGAGATCATGCCACTGGACTCCAGCCTGGGTGACAAGAGTGAAACTCCATCTCAAAAAAAAAAAAAAAAAAACAGGAATGGGTCTTGAAAGGTAAGCAGAACTTTGCCAGTTGAAGATAAGTGCTGCTGGGGTGGAGGGAGGGGTATAACACAAAGAATGTACCAAAGGAATCATTATTGGTCATTTATTTTCTCAGATGCAAATGAGGCAACAAAGTGGAGGATGAGGCAAAAGAGTTAGGCAGGTCAGATGATGCTCAGCCTTGCAGGCGGGCCATCCTAAGATTTTGGTTCTTTGAGCCTGGGAAGTCAAGGATGCAGTGAACCCTGATCTTGCCACTGCATGCCAGCCTGGGTGACAGAGCAAGACTGTCTCAAAAGAGAAAAATAACAAATTTTGGTCCCAGGCTGGAATGCAGTGGTGCTATTACAGCTCACTCCAACTTCCAGCTCCCGGGTTCAAGCCATTATCCTGCCTCAGCCTCCCAGGAAGCTGGGACCACAGGTGTTCACCATCACACTCGGCTACTTTTTTTGTATTTGTTGTAGAGATGGGATTTTGCCATGTTGCCCAGGCTGGCCTCCAACTGCCGGGCTCAAGCAATCCTCCTGCCTTGGCCTCCCAGACTACTAGGATTATAGGCATGAGCCACTGCACCCAGCAGAATTATGGATCTTAAATTAAGTACAATGGAAAGCCAGTGAATAGTTTTTTATTGTTGTTTTTTACAGTTCAGAGGTCTTTTATTTATTTTTTAACACCTATTATGCCATGAATTCATAGGGAATAGGTTCCAGCAGCTCAGGCTCTGTAGGGTTGTAGGGCCTCACAGGGTTGTGGGGTGTCCCTTATGCTGTGCTGAGGTGCAGGATCCAAGAAATAAAGAGACAGGACACTGAAGAACTGGTGAAGAGCATCTGGACTCGGGGCCACGCCACCTATGAGCGGGGACAGATGAGGCCCTAAATGCCCAGAAGCATCTGTATTTATTAGGCACAAGCAGGGGGAAGGGTTGTGAGTGAGGTCATCTTCTATAGGCTTAGTAATAGGACATACATAATCATGTAAGTCACAAGTGAGGGGGCCACCCCATTATGTCACCTGGGCAGAGGTGGGCCATGCGCAGTAGGGGGCCATGCCTTGTGCAGTAGTAAAGGGTTGTGTACAGAAAAGGGGTCCACCCCATTATGTCACCAAGGCAGGGAGGTGGGCTGTGTGCAACAAGTGTTGTGCGCAACACTTATTTGGGGCCTGGAGATTTCAGTGGATTTCTAATAGAAAGCTACTGTAAGCCAATGCAGTGGGACCTGACAGACTTGTGCTCTTCTCTTAAGATATTTATGGCAAGGTGCGGTGGCTCTTGCCTGTAATACTAGCACTTTGGGAGGCCAAGGTGGGTGGATCACCTGAAGTCAGGAGTTCAAGTCCAGCCTGGCCATCATGGTGAAACCCCATCTTAAAAAAAAAAAAAAGATATTTATGGGAGGGTGATTTGAGCTAGCACAGAAGTGAGAAAAGACTGACAGGGTGTACAGCTGCCATGACTGGTCACACCAGAGGGGTTCTTCTCCCTCGGTTATTTACGGGATCTCAGGCCCGAGGCCTACTTTCCACAGGAACTGGATGCAAGGCACTACAACTCCTTTATCAGGAGGAGAGTCTCTTGCTCCAAGCCTGCCATACAGTGTATGCCCTTTCAGGCAGGGACGCCACCGCCTGGGTCTTTGGTTCTTGTCCTGGTCTGGCTGTTTTCCCATGTACTGCTTCTGCTTTGTGACTGCTCTAGACATTCCTCCTACTACAGACTATTAAATGGTTATATAGAAGGATTATATAAATCAGCACTAAATGTGTCAGTACAGCTCCAACTACAATACCTATGTGATTATATGGAAAGATTGTATGGAACTAAGTATGAATATATATATAAGCTAGATATAGTAAGCAGGGAGTTATGCTTCAGGCACTAACTGTGCCTGGGGTCTGCACAGTTCTCCTTCCTCGGTGCACATAGGGGTGTTACCCACATAGGGGTGTCACCCACAAGGCTCCTTCCCACTGGTTCTCACAAAAAGGGCTTCTCTGGGTGGAGCAGGCTGGCACTTCAGTTGAACCCAGGTACCTTTCTCTTTGGCTTCTTTCTGTTTCTGATAATCTTCTTTCAGGAAGCTATCACAGCTCTTAGTGCTTAATGTGCTCAACACGCACATTAATTCTCTTGGCAAGAATCTTGCCCTTAACTTGCTTGTTTACAACAATGCCAACAGCACGCTGGGTAACACTGTAGACTCCCAGTTTTGCCATGGTAACACTTGTAGGGCATTCCTTTTGAACAGTACCGGCCTGCTTGATGTCTACAATATCACCTTTCTTATAGATCCACATATACGTGGCCAAAGGAACAACTCCATGTTTTCTAAAGGACCTGGAGAACATATGTCGGGTCCCTCTCTGGCCCTTCGTGTTTGTCATTTTGGTGAATTACTGGAAGATGGCGGCTCCGGCTAGAAGCCAGGCAAGAGTTTTAAGTGAGGACTTAAGATATTCATTCATCCATTCAGCAAAACTTTGAGTTTCTAGTGGATGTCAGGGAAAGGGGTAATGGATACAAGGAAGCCAAAAGCAAAGCCCACCTGTCTCCTTTCTTAGAGCAGGGAAATGTGTGCAGATTTGGGGGAAAGGTATGAGAGGCCTGGATGCTCAGTTTGTATTTGTGTGTGTGTCTCCTGGGGAGTGAGAGGGGTTCAGAGAAAGCTTTCCGGTTTTAGGTCAAGTTTACATCTTGGTCTTGTTGCTACAACATAGCTTTTACAATCGTGGATATTGGTGGGTAGGGGACAGGAAGGAAATTGGTAGGGCTGGAGACAGGGTTTCAGAAATCTGCCCTCAGGACATTACGTAAATCCCATCCTCATTCCTTTTGGGCCCTTACAATACTTGGGTCTCAGATTGAGGAGGCAGATGGTATGGGTCTCCCAGTGGGCCTCACTGAAGACCCCAGCCCAGGAACAGGAGGCCATTAGTTTAGGAGGCCGACAGTGAGAACCCTGGTTTCTAGGCCAAGTGCCACTGTTGACTTGCCGTATGACCCTGGGCCTGGCGCTGCCCCTCTGGGTTCTTTTTTTTCCCAATCTGTACAATAAACTAGATCAGGCCCTTTCTACTTTTGCGATCTCAAAGAAGCCTTTAATGACCTTTTCATACATGCTACTGACTTACACACACACACATAGTTGTTACTGTTTGTTTTTAAGTTTTTATATAGTTTATTGTCTTCTGGTAAAAAATCTGCAGTCATGCAGATCACGCCTTTGCTGGTTTTTTTTTGTTTTTTTTTTTTGAGAAGGGTCTCACTCTGTCACCCACGGTGGAATACAGTGGCACCATCATGGCTCACTGCAGCCGCGACCTTCCAGGCTCAAGTGATCCTCTCACTTAAGCCTCCCAGGTAGCTAGGTCTACAGGTGTGCACCACCACACCTTGCTAATTTTTTTTTTTTTTTTGTAGAAACATGGTTTTGCCATGTTTCCCAGGCTGGTCTCAAACTCTTGGGCTTAAGCAATCCTGCCTCAGCCTCCAAAAGTGCTGGATGACTGGCATGATCCACCATGCCCAGCCTTAGTGGCATATTTTTAAACTTTAAATGATGATTATATTCCAACATAACCTGAAACGCTTCTGTGCACTTCCCATTTCTTAGAATAAAAATCCAACTTAGCACTGTGGCCCATCAAGGCCACCTGGCCCTTGCCTACTTCCGCAGTCTCACCTCTTGCTCATCTCACTCTAACTACATTGGCCTCCCTCACTGCAAGCTTTTTGTAACCTCCATCCCCTCCTTCCAGTACATACCACTGCCAACTCTATATCAATGGCTCCTTCCCATCCTTTGGATGTCCATGGAAATATCACCTCTTCAGACAGGCTTTCCTTGACCATCCAATCTACAGTAGGTCCTCCATGATTCATTATCATTTTTCCTGATCTTTTGCCCTCAAACTCCCTACTTATTTTGGTGTGATGGCAATTCCTAATGATTTTGTTTGCTTCTATTTTGTATGACTCTCTGCTAGACTATAACTTACATCGGTGCCTAGGTCTTTTTCATCACCATTTTTGTTTTTTTGAGCCAGAGTTTTGCTCTTGTTGCCCACGCTGGAGTGCAGTGGAGCAATCTCAGCTGACCACAACTCCCTCCCAGGTTCAAGTGATTCTCCTGCCTCAGCCTGCCGAGTAGCTGGGATTACAGGCACCTGCCACCACGCCCAGCTAATTTTGTATTTTTAGTAGAGATGGAGTTTCTCCATGTTGGTCAGGCTGATCTCAAACTCTCGACCTCAGGTGATACGCCCACCTCAGCCTCCCAAAGTGCTGGGATTACAGGAGTGAACCACCTCGCCCAGTCTTTCATCACTATTATTATTAGTGAGTATACAAACCTAGATGGTAAAACCTACTACACACCTAAGCTATATGGTATAGCCTATTGCTCACAGGCCACAAACCTGTACAGCACGTTACTATACTGGATACTACAGGCAATTGTAACACAATGGTAAGTACTTGTGTATCTAAACATAGAGAACGTAATGCGTTATGCCACGATGTTATTGATGGCTACAGCATCACCAGACGAGAGGAATTTTTCAGCTCCACTATAATTTTAGGGGACTGCTGTTGTATGTGCAGTCCGTCGTTGACCAAAACATCCGTATGCAGCACAGGACTGTATTCTTTTGCCTTCCTCGAACTGACTTCACCCAATTGCCTTTAGTAGGGTGCGCTGTCCTAAGGCAAATACGGTAAGTTCATCATCTGACTTCTCACATACATTTTTCTTGATGATTAAAATGAGGTGCAAACCCTAATCTTTTTTTTTATTTCTTTATTTATAAAAAGCCTACAGCACCCAATATTCCCAGGCGGTCTCCCTTCCAAGAACTAACCAGGCCTGACCCTACTTAGCTTCCAAGACCAGACACAAACAGGTGCATTCAGGGTGGTATGGCCATAGAGGTAAGACCTCATCTTAATCAATTTCATACTTTTTCCAAGAATGCTACTTCTTGAATGAAAAGATGCAACGTCATTAAAAACTGCAATTCACTCATTCCAGTGGTTACTTAGTATCTTAGCGCCTCAATTTCTTCCACTCCAGGTAACCCACATATCACATGGAATCTCTGGTGTTTCAGGAAAAACAAAACAAAACAAAAACCTTGCTTGCTCCTTTATCATCTCCTTCCTTTCTAGTCCCTACCCTTCCTCCTCAGCTACAACAACGTAACCCAACGCAACCCAACCTAACCCAAATTCTCATTTTCTCAGGCAGAGCAGCTTAACCACAATTTCTAGAGCTAACCACTTACCAGCTATGTGACCTTAGGCAAATTACTAAACCTCTTTGTGCCTTGGTTTCCTCATTGGTTAAGGAGAAATAATAGCACTTGTAACAGTACATGTACTATGACCCAGCACGATGGCTCACACCTGTAATCCCAGCACTTTGGGAGCCCGAGGTGGGTGGATCACCTGCGGTCAGGAGTTCAAGACCAGCCTGACCAAAATGGTGAAACCCCATCTCTACTAAAAATAAAAAAATTAGCTGGGCAGCTACTCAGGAGGCTAAGACAGGAGAATCGCTTGAACCCAGGAGGTGGAGATTGCACCATTGCACTCCAGCCTGGGTGACAAGAGCAAGACTCCATCTCAAGATAAACAAACAACCATACAAAAGACAGTACATGTACTAAATGAGATAATACATGTAAAGCACTTAAAATAGTACTTAGCACCTAGTAAGCACTCAGTATTTACTAGCTATTATTACTATATTCATCTTTTTGTTGTGTAAGCTACTGGATACCTATGCCTTCAGGGTTATTATTTTTTTTTTTACAAGGTATGGCTTTTGAATAACATTAGAATTACCTGGAGAGATTAAGGACCGCATGGTGGCTCATGCCTATAATCCCAACACTTTGGGAGGCTGAGGTGGGTGGATCACTTGAGGTCAAGAGTTCAAGAACAGCCTGGCCAGCATGGCGAAACCCTGTCTCTATTAAAATAAAAATTTAGCTGGGTTTGGTGGCACGTGCCTGTAATCCCAGCTACTTGAGAGGCTGAGGCAGGAGAGTCACTTGGACCCGGGAGGTGGAGGTTGCAGTAAGCCGAGATCATGCCACTGCACTCCAGCCTGGGCTACAAGAGTGAAACTCTGTCTCAGAAAAAATAAAAATAAAAAAAGGCCAGGTGCGGTCTCATGCCTGTAATCCTAGCACTTTGGGAGGCTGAGGCGGGCAAATCATGAGGTCAGGAGATCGAGACCATCCTGGGCAACATGGTGAAACCCCATCTCTACTAAAAAATATATAAAAATTTGCTGGGCGTGGTGTCGTGCGCCTTTAGTCCCAGCTACTCTGGAGGCTGAGGCAGGAGAATTGCTTGAACCCAGGAGGCGGAGATTACAGTGAGCCGAGATCGCGCCACTGCACTACATCCTGGGTGACAATGCGAGACTCCGTCTCAAAAGGAAAAAAAACAGAATTACCTGGAGTATTAAGAATGTAGATTCCTAGGTTCCACCCCAGACCTAGTTTCTAGGACAGAACTAGAAAATTTACACTTAAAAAATCTAGGCTGGTCATGCCAGTAATCCCAGCACTTTGGGAGACTGAGGTAGAAGAATCGCTTGAGCCCTGGAGTTCAAGACTAGCCTGGGCAACGTAGCAAAATCCCATCTCTATTTAAAAAATAAAGAATAAATAAAATAAAAAATACATCTCCCAGGTGATTCTGATGCTTAGAAATTTTTTTTAAGATATCAGGATACAAATTTGGCCCAGTGGCACATACCTGTAGTCTCAGCTACTTGAAAGGCTCAGATGGGAGGGTCACTTGAGGCCAAGAATTTGAGGCTGTAGTGCATTACAAATGCCCCTATGAATAGCCACTGCTCTCCAGCCTGGGCAACACAGCGAGACCTGGTCCCTAAAAAGTAAAAAATATTTAGACATAATACACATACTATAAAATTCACTCATTGAAAGTGTGTATATAAATAGTTCAGCGGGTTTTTAGTATATTCACAGTAGTACAAGCATCACCACATCTATTTACTTTTTTGTTTGTTTGTTTTGAGAATTAGTCTTGCTCTGTCGCCCAGGCTGGAGTGCAGTGGTGCCATCTCGGCTCACTGCAGCATCCACCTCCTGGGTGCAAGCAATTCTCCTGCCTCAGCCTTCTGAGTAGCTGGCTCTACAGGTGCCCACCACTATGCTCATTGCATTTTTGTATTTTTAGTAGAGACAGGGTTTTACCATGTTGGATAGGATGATCTTGATTTCCTGACCTCCATACACCTTGGCTTCCCAGAGTGCTGGGATTACAGGTGTGAGCCACCGCCCCAGCTAATTGTTGTATTTTTAGTAGACATGGGGTTTCACCATATTGGCAAGGCTGGTTTGGAACTCCTGACCTCAAGTGATCCTCATTCTCCCAAAGTTCTGGGATTACAGGTGTGAGCCACTGAGCCTGGCCTTTTTTTTTTTTTTTTTTTTTTTTGAGATGGAGTCTCACTCTGCCACCCAGGCTGGAGAGCAGTAGCTGGATCCCAGTTCACTACAGCCTCCACCTCTCAGGTTCGAGATATTCTCCTGCCTCAGTCTCCCAGGTAGCTTGGAGTACAGGTGTTTGCCACCACTCCTGGCTATTTTGTGTGTGTGTGTGTATTTTTAGTAGATACAGGGTTTTACTGTGTTGGCCAGGCTGGTCTTGAAGTCCTGACCTCAAGTGATCTGCCCACCTCCACCTCCCAAAGTGCTGTGATTACAGGTGTGAGCCACCACACCCAGCATCACAATCGAATTTTAGAACATTTTCATCTCCCCTGAAAGAAACTCTGTACCTATTAGCAGTCATTTCCCATTCCTTACTCCCCCATCACCACCCCAGCCCTAGGCAAGCATTAATCTACTTTCTGCCTCTATAGATTTGACTATTCTGGACATTTCTCTCTTTTAAAACAATTTTTGAGGAAGAGTCTCACTGTCACCCAGGATGGAGTACAGTGGCGTGGTCTCAGCTCACTGCAACCTCCCCCTCCCGGATTCAAGCCATTCTCCTGCCTCAGCCTCCTGAGTAGCTGGGATTAATGGCATGTGCCACCACACCTGGCTACTTTTTGTATTTTTAGTAGAGATAGGGTTTCGCCATGTTGGCCAGGCTGGTCTCGAACTCCTGACCTCAAGTGATCCACCCACCTTGGCCTCCCAAAGTGCTGGGATTACAGGCATAAGCCATTGAGCCAGGCCATGTTTTACCTTTTTATAGAGACTGAGTCTCCTTATGTTCCTCAGGCTGATATCAAACTTCTGGGCTCAAGCAATCCTCCTGCCTCAGTTTCTCAAAGTGCTGGGATTATAGGCGTGAGCCACCACCCCACCCATGGACATTTCATATAAATGGAATTGTATAGCATGTGATCTTTTGTGACTGGCTTATTTCATTTAGCATAATGTCTTCAAGGTTTATCTATGTTGTAGCATGGACCAGTACCTCATTAATTTTTATTGACCAGTTATATTCCATTGTAGAATCACATCTTGTTTATCCATTCGTGGGCAAACAAAGTGAACATTTGGGATAGTTCCACTTCTTGGTTTTATGAATGAGCTATGAACATTTGTGCATAAGTTTTTGTGTGGACGTATGTTTGCGTTTTTCTCAGATATACAGCTAGGTGTTGAGTTGCTGGGTCATAAGGCAACTCTGTTTAACATTTTGATAAACTACCAACCTGTTTTCCAAAGTGGCTACAATATTTTATGTTCCCACCTGCCATGTATAAAAGCTCTGATTTCTCCATTTCCTTGCAAAACACTTGTTACTGTCAGTCTTTTTAAAAATTAATTATTTATTTTTTTGACACAGAGTCTCACTCTGTCACCCAGCCTGGAGTGCAGTTGCGTGATCTTGGCTTACTGCAACCCCCTGGGTTCAAGCAATTTTCCTGCCTCAGCCTCCCTAGTAGCTGGGACTACAGGCACGTGCTACCATGCCCAGCTAATTTTTGGATTTTTGGTAGAGACAGGGTTTTGCCAGGCAGGTCTTGAACTCCTGACCTCAAATGATCCACCTGCCTCGACCTCCCAAAGTGCTGGGATGAGAGGCATGAGCCACCACGCACGGCCTACTGTCAGTCTTTTACTTATTTATTTTTAATCTTTTTTTAGATTATTCACCTGGGTGCAGGTGGGCTAAGGCCGAAAAGGGCGATAGCCTGTCAGTCTTTTATTATAGCTATCCTAATGAGTTTGAAATGATATCTCATTGTGGTTTTGATATGCATTTCTCTAAAAAGTAATAATGTCGAGCATCTTTTTACATGCTTATTGGCCATTTGTGTATCCTCTTTGGTGATATGTCTATTCAAATCCTTTTCCCATTTGGGCATTTGTCTATTACTGTCTTTTTATTACTGAGTTTTAAGAGTTCTTTAAACATTCTGGATAAGTCCCTAGTCAAATATATGTAGATATTTTCTCCCATTCTATGGGTTTTTTTTTTTTTTTTGAGACAGAGTCTCGGTCTGGGAGCCAGGCTGGAATGCAGTGGCAAGACCTGGGCTCACTGCAACCTTTGCCTCCTGGGTTCAAGCAATTCTCCTGCCTCAGCCTCCCAAGTAGCTGGAACTACAGGCATATGCCACCATGCCCAGCTAATTTTTGTATTTTTAGTAGAGACAGGGTTTCACCATGCTGGCCAGGATGGTCTCAATCTCTTGACCTCGTAATCTGCCTGCCTCGGCCTCCCAAAGTGCTGGGATTACAGGTGTGAGCCACCGCACCTGGCTGGGTTTTTTTTTTTTTTTTTTTTTTTTGAGAGAGAGGGTCTCACTCTGTTGCCCAGGTTGGAGTGTAGTGGCACGATCTTGGCTCACTGCAACCTCCACCTCCTCGGCTCAAGCAGTCCTCCCAACTCAGCCTCCTGAGTAGCTGGGACTACAGGTGCATGCCACCATGCCTGGCTCATTTTCATTTCATGGGGTTTCACCATGTTGTCCAGGCTGGTCTCCAACTCCTGAGTTCAAGCAATCCGCCTGTCTTAGCCTCTCAAAGTGTTGGGATACAAGTGTGAGCCATTGCACCTGGCCTTTAATTTTTTTTTTTTTTTTTTTTTGAGACAGAGTCCCACTCTGGTGGGACTGGAATGCAGTGGCACCATCTCGACTCACTGTGACCTTCACCTCCTAGATTCAAGGTGTGAGCCACCGAGCCCAGTAGTTTTTATTTCTTGATGGTGTCCTTTGGAGAACAAAAAGTTTTAATTTTGATAAAGTCCAATTTATTTATTTCTTCTTTTTTTTTTTTTTTTTTGCCTGTGCTTTTGGTGTTGTATCTAACAAACCATTGCCTAATTAAAGGTCATAAAGCTTTACTCCTATGTTTTCTTCTACAAGCTTTACAATTCTAGCTTCTGCATTTGGGTCTCACGTTTTTATTAAGAACCACTGGTTTTATGCATACTTCATGCACACTCATTTTGAGAACCATTGGTTTGGGTCATATCTTGTCTGCAATGACTAATCAATGCTTTTCCTAAAGATAATCTTCACCCTAACATAACTTTTTTTTTTTTTTTTGAGATGGAGTTTTGCTCTTGTTACCCAGGCCTGAGTGCAGTGAGGCGATCTCAGCTCACCGCAACCTCCGCCTACTGGGTTCAGGCAATTCTCCTGCCTCAGCCTCCTGAGTAGCTGGGATTACAGGCACACGCCACCATGCCCAGCTAATTTTTTTGTATTTTTAGTAGACACGGGATTTCACCATGTTGACCAGGATGGTCTCGATCTGGACCTCGTGATCCACCTGCCTCGGCCTCCCAAAGTGCTGGGATTACAGGCGTGAGCCACCACGCCCACCTACTTATGCTATTTTTTAACTACTGTAAGTATCTATTCAACTGCTTTCCAAGCGACATAAGGGCCAAGGCAGACGGTGCCATTTTGTCACTGCAATATTCCCAAACACCCAATATAGGGCTTGTGGGAACATAGAGATGTTTGAAAAATGTACACCTGGGTCGGGCGCAGTGGCTCACGCCTGTAATCCCAGCACTTTGGGAGGCCGAGGCAGGTGGATCACGAGGTCAAGAGATCAAGACCATCCTGGTCAACATAGTGAAACCCGTCTCTACTAAAAATACAAAAAAAAATTAGCTGGGCATGGTGGCGCGTGCCTGTAATCCCAGCTACTCAGGAGGCTGAGGCAGGAGAATTGCCTGAACCCAGGAGGCGGAGGTTGCAGTGAGCCGAGATCACGCCATTGCACTCCAGCCTGGGTAACAAGAGCAAAACTCCGTCTCAAAAAAAAAAAAAAAAGAAAAAAGAAAAATGTACACCTGATCACATAATTTCTGATTTAAAATTCTCCAATGGCATATGGATTGCAGTATGAATAAAGCCCAAATTCTCAACCATGGTCAATAGGTCCCTACCTGATTGCCCCTTGTCTCTCCATCCACAGCTTCTACTACTCTCTCCACTTGAACCATACTTGGTTCTCCTTTCTGCTCCTCAAACATACCTCGGTCTTTCCCCACTCAGTCTGTTCCTTCTGCTTGAAGCTCGGATTAATTTCTCATTCTTTAGGTTTCAGCTCAAATGTCACCTCTGTCTAGAGCCTTCCCTGATCACCTTGTCCAGTGTTACCACCATTATTATTACACCAGCAG
Source organism: Callithrix jacchus (assembly GCF_049354715.1). Taxonomy (NCBI): domain Eukaryota; kingdom Metazoa; phylum Chordata; class Mammalia; order Primates; family Cebidae; genus Callithrix; species Callithrix jacchus. The sequence goes on from NC_133506.1 coordinate 4,638,770, forward strand.
TGATTCTCAGTCATTCACTGTTTCATTTTCTTTTCTGTTTTTTTTTGTTTTTTGAGATAGAGTCTTGCTCTGTCACCCAGGCTGGAGTACAGTGGCGCTATCTCGGCTTGCTGCAGCCTCTGCCTCCCAGCTTCAAGCGATTCTCTTACCTCAGCCTCCGGAGTAGCTGGCACTACAGGTGGACGCCACCATGCCCACATGTTTGTAATTTTATTAGAGACGGAGTTTCACCATGTTGGCCAGGTTGGTCTCCTGACCTCCAGTGATCCACCGACCTTAGTCTTCCAGAGTGCTGGGATTACAGGCATGAGCCACTGCACCCAGCCTACTGCTTCATTTTCTTCACAAATATGAAATTTCCTTGCACATCTATTTAGTATTACTATTGCTAATATTTAAGCATTTACAATACATTAATTAATGAAGTGTGCTGCTCAATGCTTAACAATAGGCTCGCCAAACGCCAAACACCTGATTTGTAGTGTTTGCTGATTCCTGTGATGTAAACGCTCCCATCGGGAGGGATTTTTCAACCAGCCTGAGGAAACTAAACATCGTTTGGGAAAAGAAAAATGGTATTTGCCTGCCACACTGATAAAGCGGTGGTAAATAATCTCAAAAGCACATATAAAACGAAAGTGCAGTAAAATAATTAGAAAGTGACGTGTTAAATATGTATTTCCTTGTTTTCTTTCTTTCTTTTTCGATACCAAGTTTCACTCTTGTTGCCTAGGCTGGAGTGCAATGGCACGATCTCGGTTCATTGCAACCTCAGCCTCCCGAGTTCAGGTGATTCTCCTGCCTCAGCTTCCCGAGTAACTGGGATTATAGGTGTGTGCCAGTACGCCTGGCTAATTTTTGTATTTGTAATAGGGACGGGATTTCACCATGTTGGTCAGGCTGGTCGATCCACTTGCCCCGGCCTCCCGAAGTGCTGGGATTATAGGAGTGAGCCACCGTGCCTGGTCTCTTGTTTTCAATATAAGTCATTTAACTGTAAATTTATATAACTTAATTTTTCAAAAATGGCTGTTTAAAGGCGACTGGCAAAATTTCTAAGCCTTCCTCAACCGTCCCTAGTGAGCCTACAATCAGCACATTTTTCAGCACAGAAGGGTTAAGCTCCTTCTTGAAGGTCGCAGAGCTAATAAATCAGTCTATTACTCTAAAACGTTTCCAGCGAACTTAATGTAGTGTCTGGCAAGTAGCTGATGTTTAACTAACAATTGCCAGAATAAATAAAAAATAAAAATACATCTCTCTAAAAACATAAAAGATGGACGGGCCCAGTGGCTGAAGCCTGTAATCCCAGCACTTTGGGAGGCTGAGGCTGGTGGATCACTTGAAGTCAGGAGTTCGAGACCAACCTGAGCAATATGGTGAAACCCCGTCTCTACTAAAAATACAAAAATTTGCCGGGCATGGTGATAGGCGCCTGTAGTCCTAGCTACTTGGGAGGCTGAGACAGGGGGATTGCTTGAACCCGGGAGCCGGAGGCTGCAGTGAACCAAGATCGCGCCACTGCACTCCAGCCTGGGCGACAGAATGCAACTCCATCTCAAAAACAAAAACAAACAAAAAAGCATGAAAGGTACCAGCCTGGGTAACATGGTGAAACCCGTGTCTACTAAAAGTACAAAAACAGCCGGGCGTGGAGGCGGGCATCTGTGGTCCCAGCTACTCTGGAGCCTGGGAGGTCCAGGTTGCCGGTTAGCCGAGATCGCGCCACTGAACTCCAGCCTCGGCGACGGGAGTGAGATCCTGTCTCGAAAACAACAAAAAAAACCACCAAACATAAAAGATAAACATTTCGGGCAGGGCGTGGTGACTCACGCCTGTAATCCCAGCGTTTTGGAGTCCAAGGCGGGTAGATCACCTGAGGTCAGGAGTTCGAGACCAGCCTGGCCAGCAAGGTGAAACCCCCGTCTCGACTTAAAAAAAAAAAAAAAAAAAATTAGCCGGGCGTGGTGCTGGGCGCCTGTGATCCCAGTTACTCGGGAGGCCGATGCAGGAGAATCGCTTGAACCCAGGAGGCGGAGGTTGCAGCTGCAGTCAGCTGAGATCGCGCCATTGTACCCCAGCCTGGGCGACAGAGACACAGTCTCAAAGAAAAAAAAAAAATTCAGCTCCGTTTTAGCGGCGCGGTTTTACAATGCACCTGTGATCGGAGAAGGCGTCGCGCAACACTGCACGCAGCTTGAGGCGCCCGCTCTCCGTCGCTCCGGCCCGCTTCGCCGCAAGGCTTTCTGGTAGCTGTAGTCCCCACGTCTGGCAGCTCCCGCGGCGAGGGAGGCGCGTCCCCGCCCGCGGAACTACAGAGCGTGGCGCGCAGGTCGCGAGGCTCTTCGGCCTCGCCTTCCCTCCCCGCCTGCGCGCCCGCCCCAGTTATCATGGCGGCTCCCTTGGCTCTGGTGCTGGTGGTGGCTGTGACAGTGCGAGCGGCCTTGTTTCGCTCCAGTCTGGCCGAATTTATTTCCGAGCGGGTGGAGGTGGTGTCCCCACTGAGCTCCTGGAAGAGAGGTGAGGCCACGGGCTCGAGCAGCTGGTCAGACCGCACCTGCCCTCTGTCGGCCTCTGTGAATGGGAGGCGGGGGTAGTGACTGCCAGTGCGGGGTTCCCAGAGAACTGACCCTTCTGTGGGGTCCTCGAAGAGGGTGGGGCTGGTGAGGGGAAGGGGTGTGGGGACCGCGTGGTGAGGTTTGGGCCCTGGGGCCGGACCACCTAGTGTTGGGGATGTGAGGGGGGTGTGTCCCATTCAGTGTCTCGGCCGTAGAGTGTGGCCTGTGGAAGGGTTAAGATAGGAGGTGCTTGTGGAGTGCGGTTTGCGGAGGAGTTTGGGATTTGGGGCGGGATCTCGAGGAGTGTTACCTGGGATAAGGGGTGACGTGGAAGGGGGTCCGGGATGAGGGGACTCATTCTGCTTAAGCGAGGAGAGTGTGCGTACGCTTAGACGTCTCTTCTCAGTCTGGGACCTGCAGGGCAGTTTTTGTTCCTGTTCCTTATTAAGTTCTTCCTCAAACATTGTTTTATTACTGACGCCTACGGTGAGAAACAGAAGGTGGGCTGAAGGAGCCGCACAGGCTAGTGAGTGACACAAATCGTTAAAATAATTTATGAAAAGTGTACTTTCTGTGTCCACTCAGCCCTTAGTATTCTGACCCTGAATAAACTGTCCTCTCCCTTTCCAGTTTTCCTAAGAATGTGGATTTGAGCTGACCCTTGAAGGATGTAAGGTTTTAAAAGGGAGATTAGAGAAAAGAGGAGTTCCAGGTAGAAATAGGATGTAAAAACATACAAGGTTGTGAAATGTCCAAAGCAGGGGAGGAATGGGGTGGAAGTTAGGTTAAGGCCAGAATTAGATGATTTAGAAAAAACACCTTTTTTTTTTTTTTTTAACTGAAGTACAATATACCTACAATGTATATTAAGTGTAGAGTTCAGTGAATTTTTACAAACTATTCACTTATGTAGCCAGCACCCATTTCAGGAAACGTTACTAGCACCCCAGAAGAGTCCCCTTTGTGTCCTTTAAATGCTAAAGGTTTTTTTTTTTTTTGAGACAGCATCTTGCTATGTTGCCCAGGCTGGTCTGGAACTCCTGGACTCAAGCAGTCTCACTTGGCCTCCCAAAGTGCTGGGATTACAGGAGTGAGGAATGGCAACTGAGCAAGGCTAAAGTGTTGATGTTATCCCATAGAAACTTTGGCATGGGGAACACAAAATGAATGGGTGTTATGAATAGAGTTAAGGTTTCTAAAAATGGTAACCCTTTATATACCTTTTCTCATTTAGTCCTTACATTTATTTCTGTGTGATAGATGGTATTATTTCCCCCCTTTTACAGATGAGGGAACTGAGATTTGGAGAAATTAATTTGCCCAGGTTTCCTAGTTGGTGAACGGTAATAAAGATAGTAGTAATTCATGTGTGAGATTGTAGTAGCTTGGATTTGTTACCTCTGCATATTATTTTTTTGTTGAACTGAATGGAAGCTGTTTCATTCTTGCTTTCTTCTGAATAACAGAAGACCTGAGGCAGTATTAGGCCCTTCTTCCTCTACTCTAAGAGCATTCCTCATCTCATAATTACTTGTTTATATCCGGTTTTTCCACAATTTCTCTCTCTCTCTCTTTTCTTTCTTTTTCTTTTTTTTTGAGACAGTCTTGCTCTGTCACCAGGCGCCAGGCTGGAGTGCAGTGGCGTGATCTCAGCTCACTGCAGCCTCCACCTCCCAGGTTCCGGCAATTCTCCTGCCTCAGCCTCCGAGTAGCGGGGACTACAGAAACACGCCACCATGCCCAGCTAATATTTATATTTTAGTAGAGACAGGGTTTCACTATGTTGGCCAGGATGGTCTCAATCTCTTGACCTTATGATCTGCCCACCTCGGCCTCCCAGCTCATGCTGGGATTACAGGCATGAGCCACTGTGCCTGGCCTTCTCTCTTTTAAGAGACAGGATCTCACTCTGACACTCAGGCTGGAGTGCAGTGATCATGGCTCACTGCAGCCTTGACCTCCCGGCTCCGGAGATCCTCCCTCTCAGCCTCCCAAATAGCTGGTAGCTGGGACTACAGGCGTGTGCCACCAACCGCACTATTTTTTGTTGTTGTTTTCTGGATTTTTTGTGGAGATGGCGTTTCACTATGTCGCCTAGGCTGGTTTCAAACTCCTGAGCTCAAGTGATCCACCCACCTCAGCCTCCCAAAGTGCTGGGATTCTAGGTGTAAGCTATCACAGCTGGCCTTTTCCATTATATTATGAGCTCCTCGAAGGACTCTTTTATTCATTCCTGAATTCTTTTGTGTCTGGTATAGAGTAGGTTTGTAGTTACTGTTGAATAAATGTGGAAGAAAAGAAAGCATAGGATCTGGTTACTTAAAGGACAGACAGGTGAAGGATTCAAAGATGAGACAGTGTTGTTTGGTGATTAAGAGCACAGGGTCTGGAATCTCAGAAAAGGTTTGACTCTCTAGCTCTGCCACTTGCAAACTGTATGAATTCTTCTTCTAATTAATTTTTGAGATGGAGTCTTGCTCTGTTGCCCAGGCTGGAGTGCAGTGGTACAATCTTAGCTCACTGCAACTCCTGCCTCCTGGTTTCAAGCAATTCTTCTGCCTCAGCCTCCCAAGTAGCTGGGACTTCAGGTGCACACCACCATGCCTGGCTAATTTTTGTATTTTTGGTAGAGACGGGGTTTCACCATATTGGTCCTGACCCTGTGATCCTCCTGTCTTAGCCTCCCAAAGTGCTGGGATTACAGGCATGAACCACTGCGCCTGGCCAAGCTGTATGAATTCTAACATCAGTGTTCCCATCTGTAAAATAGGAAATTATGTATTCCCATTCAATGAGTAAATCTATGTTGAAGCTCAACACAAAAGTGAAAGCCAAAAAGGTGAATTCTAAGGTTTTGAGTTGAGATACTAGGAAAAAATAGTGGTGATATGGGCTGAAATAGATGAATCAGAAAGGACAGAGTAGTAAGTGTTTCGTGTGTGTATGAGGTGATAGTATTCACAGGTTTGGGTCTGGAGCTTGAGGCCAGTGTCAGGGTTAGAGAGAGATTCGTTAACCACCCATCATCTGGATCTGACTTAATCAGCATGCTTATTTGTACCATTTGGGAGGGAGGGTGCAACATCTGTAAGCATTACTTTTCTTCAGTGTGTACCTTCAATGGGATATTTTTTAAAGCAGCTGATTACATAAACCCTAAAAGTCAGGTATTTAAAAATAGTAAAGTAGGACCCCTTCTGGTCTGACATGACATTTTACGTTTTTGAATGATCAGTTCTTTAGGTGAAGGGGCCCTGAATCCAAATTCAAATAGATTTTGATTGGCTATAGTATGGACTGATTTTTTTATTTTATTTTATTTTAAGAGACAGGGTCTCACTCTCTCCCAGGCTGGAGTGCAGTGGCATGATCATAATTCACTGTAGCCTCAACCTTCTGGGCTCAAGAGATTCTCTTGACTCAGCCTCCCAAATAGCTGGGACTGGTGCATGCCACCACATGTTGGTAATTGTTTTTTATTGCTTTTTGTGGAGATGGGATCTCAATATATTGCCTAGGCTGATCTTAGGCTCCTGGCCTCAAGTGATCCTCCTGCCTTGGCCTCCCACAGTGCTGTGATTATAGGCATGAGCCACCATGCCTGGCCTCTTTTTTTTTAAGTAAGTGCAACAAAAGCTCTGGAATTAAGTCATGTTGAACTGATTTGGGCCATATACCAATTCTTGAGTCAATTACTGTGGTCTGCCTAGATCATGTATTTACCTCTTTGGAGAGGAGGCAGTGTCACCTAAAATGTAGAAAAGGGGGGATTATCCCATAGGAAAAACTAGGATTCTGTTACCAAAAGAAGGGAAAACTGATGTTGGGCAGGCACAAATAACCTATCTATTACAATAGGAAAAATATCTTTTTTGTTACCTATTTCTACAAATCCAACGGTTTATTTGATAGTGTAACTAAAATACATATGAATTTCCAGGCCGGGTTTGGTGGCTCATGCCTATAATCCCTGCACTTTGGGAGGCTGAGGTGGGAGGATCACTTGAGCCCAGGAGTTTAAGACCAGCCTGGGCAACAAGGCAAAACTCTGTCTCTACAAAAAATAAAAAAATTAGCTGGACAGGGTTGGCCTATGCCTGTAGTCCAGCTACTTGGGAGGCTAGGGTGGGAGGATCACATGGGCCCAAGAGGCGGAGACTGCAGTGAGCCAAGATCATGCCACTTTACTCCATCCTGGGTGACAGAGTGAGACTCTGCCTTAAGAAAAAGAAATAAGTTTTTAAAGAATGAATTTCCTGTTTGACAAAAGCAGGAGCTTCTTAAAAAATAGGAAATTAACAATGATATAATGCTTTTTGCATGCCAGATATTGTTCTAAGCACTTTAGGTTATGTTAATACACTAATTTGATTTCTAAAATGGCAAACAGTGTTATCATCCCTATTTTAGAGATGAGAAAATTGAGGCATGGAGAGATTAAGTCATTTGCCCAAGGTCACATAGCTAACAATGTTTTGTATGAAGAGCTAGCAGTCTTTAGGTATGGCTGTTCCACCAGTATCATCTTTTTTAGATATCTGTGAGGAGTAATGTTAGAAACTTTCTGCTGGGCCGGGCGTGGTGGCTCACGCCTGTAATCCTAGCACTTTGGGAGGCTGAGGTGGGTGTATCACCTGAGGTCAGGAGTTCAAGACCAGCCTGGCCATCAGGGTGAAACCCCATCTTAAAAAAACAAAGAAACTTTCTGTTGTATTTTAGTCTTTTCTCAGCCTTCATCCAAGATTCACAATTAGTATAGGTTTAGTTTTTTGAGTTCAAGGTAGAGCTCAGGCTGTTAGTACTTATCTCGAAACCCACCTCTACTACAGCTGTGAGAATCAGGGTTGCCAGGTGCAGTGGCTCATGCCTGTAATCCCAGCACTTTGGGAGGCTGAGGTGGGCAGATGAGTTGAGTTCAGGAGTTCAAGACCAGCTTGGCTAACATGGTGAAATCCCAACTCTACAAAAAAGAAATATAAAAATTAGCCAGGTATGGTGGCGTGTGCCTGTAGTCCCAGATACCTGGGAGACTGAGGTGGGAGGATGGCTTGAGCCTACGAGGTGGAGGCTGCAGTGAGCCAAGATTGCACCACTACACTTTAGCCTGGGTGACAGAGAAATACCTTGTCTCAAAAAAAAAAAAAAAAAAAAAGAGGCCGGGTGCAGCGGCTCACACCTGTAATCCCAGCACTTTGGGAGGCCGAGGTGGGCAGATCATGAGGTGGAGACCATCCTGGTTAATGCAGTGAAACCCTGTTCCTACTTAAAATACAAAAGTTAGCCAGGTGTGGTGGCACATGCCTGTAGTCGCAGCTACTTGGGAGGCTGAGGCAGGAGAATCGCTTGAACTCGGGAGACAGAGGTTGCAGTGAACTGAGATTGCACCACTGCACTCCAGCCTGGGCGACAGAGCGAGACTCTGTCTCCAAAAAAAAAGAGGGTCAGGAGGAACACTTCTAATATCACTACTTTAAAAAGCCTTTATGCCTGGGTGCAGTAGCTCATGCCTGTAATCCCAGCACTTTGGGAGGCCAAGGCAGGCAGATCACCTGAGGTCAGGAGTTCGAGACTAGCCTGGCCAACATGGTGAAACCCCATCTCTACTAAAAATACAAAAATTAGCTGGGCATGGTGGCAGGAGCCTGTAGTCCCAGCTACTCAGGAGGCTGAGGCAGGAGAATTGCCTGAACCCAGGAGGCGGAGATTGGGTTATAATGAGCCGAGATCATGCCACTGGACTGCTGCCTGACAGAGCAAGAATCCATCTCTAAAAAAAAAAAAAAAAAAGGCTTTATTATAAAATTAAACAATTAGTAAGCCACACATAACAATGTATTGCATAGTGAATTATTGTAAGGTGAACATTTTTGTAACTGTCATCCAAGTCAAGAACCAGAATTTCCACTCCAGAAGCCCTCCTATCACAATCCCCTTACTCTTCTCATAAGTGACTATTATCCTGACTTTGTAGTAATGACATCTTTGTATTTTTAAAAGTTTTATTACTCAAATGAACATCTCTAGTTCATTTGCCCTTAGTCTTAGTCTTCTTGCCCCTAAAAAAAGTTTTTGTATGTCTTTTAAGTCTCAATTTTTAGGGTCCCAGGTTCCTTTTCTTTTCCTTAGTATTTATCTGTTGAAGAATCCAGACAGAGCTCCATAGTTTGAATTTTCCTGATTATATATCATGATACAGTTTAATATATTCCACTGTCATCTCTATTTCCTGCAAATAGGCAGCTGGATTCAGAGACTAGATACCACTATTTTTTGTCTTTTACTTTTTTTTTTTTTGAGCCAGAGTTTTACTTTGTTGCCCAGGCTGGAGTGCAGTGATACGATCTTGGCTCACTGTAACCTCCACCACCTGAGTTCAAGCAGTTCTCCTGCCTCAGCCTCCTGAGTAGCTGGGGTTACAGGTATGTGCCACCACATCCAGCTTATTTTTGTATTTTTGGTAGAGATGGGGTTTCACCATGTTGGTCAGGCTGGTCTTGAACTCCTGACCTCAAGTGATCCTCTCGCCTGGGCCTCCCAAAGTGCTGGGATTACAGGTGCGTGTCATTATGCCAGCCTGTTTTTTAGCTTTTTACTTGAAATCATTTTAAACTGACAGAACACTTGCAAAGAGAGTGCAGAGAGATCTGTATACCCTTCCCTCAGCTTCCCCCAATGTTAGTATCCTGCATAGTCATAGTACAGTAATCATTAGTACAATACTATTAACTAAACCATAGTTGTTATTAAGATATTACCATTTTTGCTGGGCACAGTGGCTCATGCCTATAATATCAGCACTTTGGGAGGCCAAGGTGAGAGGATGGCTTGAGCCCAGGAATTTGTGACCAGCCTGGGCAACATAGGGAGACTCCCTCTCTACACAATATTAAAAAAAATTAGTTGGCTTGGTGGCATGTACCCGTGTTCCCAGCTACTTGGGAAGCTGAAGTGGGAGGGTTGAGCCTGGGAGGAGGAAGCTGCGGTGGTTGCAGTGAGCTGTGATCATGACACTGCACTTTAGCCCGGCACCAGAGCGAGACCCTGTGTAAAAAAAAAAAAAAATAACATTTTTTTCACTTTATTTTTTTCTGTTCTATGATCTAGGATTCCATATTGCCTTTTTTTTTTTTTTTTTTTTTTTTTTTTTTTTTTTTGGTGAGACAGAGTCTTGCCCTTGTTGCCCAGGCTGAAGTGCAGTGGTGTGATCTCGGCTCACTGCAACCTCCACCTCCCAGGTTCAAGAGATTCTCCTGCCTCAGCCTCCTGAGTAGCTGGGATTATAGGTGCCCACCACCATGCCCAGGTAATTTTTGTATTTTTAGTAGAGATGGGGTTTCACCATGTTGGCCAGGCTGGTGTTGAACTCCTGACCTCAGGTAATCCACTGCCTCGGCCTCCCAAAGTGCTGGGATTACAGGTTTGAGCCACCGCGCCCCGCCCCATATTGCATTTAGTTGTTGTATTTCCTTAGTTGTTTATCTGTGATAGTTCCTTAGCTTTTCCTTGTCTTTAATAACCTTGACACTTTGAAGAGCACTGGTCAGGTATTTTGTAGAATGTCCCTCAATTTGGGTTTGTCTAATGTTTTCTTGTGGTTTGATTGAGGTAATGGATTTTAGGGAAGAATACCACTGAGGTGATATGGTCCTCTCAGTGCATTGGATTAGGGGTACATATTGAAATTCCCTAATGCTGCTGATGTCAGCCATAATCCCTTGGTTAATGCAGTGTCTGCCACATTTCTCCACTGTAAAATGATTGTTTCCCTTTGTAATTAATCAGCATTTTAGGGGATATTCTTTGGGGCTCTGCAAATACTTCTTTTTAAATTTTTGCCTACTAGTTTTTGCATTCATAGGTTAATCTTGCCTGCAGCAGTCATTACTCAGGTGTTCCAGTGATGACTTTTCTATTTCTCTCATTCATTTGTATTTAATAATTAAAATTCTTCTGTAAGGAAGAGTTGTCATTTCATCACATTTATTTATTTATTTTTGCCCTCTCAACCCAGCTTTTCCCAACTCCTGGAAGAACCGGGAAGAGAAGCTTATTTATTTATTTATATCAGTATAGATTAGGATATTTATTTTATACTCTGGACTATATACTATATTCATTCTGTTGTTTAGATTATTCTAGTTTTGGCCATTGGGACCTCTTTCATCCTGACCCCTTTGTCCTTTTGGCACCTCTAGCCCACTTTTTTTTTTAAAGCACATTATTACATTCTAGAACCATAAGATGATACAGGTTTATCTTCCTTAGTTCAGCCCTGGAATTGACTACTTCTTCAAGGAACCCTGGCTCTTTTTATTAGAGAATATTATTTAGAAACAAAGATCTGAATGCTAGTTGTGTTCATTGCACCTGGAGTGACTCTGCTTCTTAGGCCCTCTCAGCTAGAAATATAAGGATACCACTGCTTTTTTTTTTTTTCTTATCTTTGCTCAGTGTATGATAGAAGATACCACTGCTTTTGAACAAGCTTATGCCTTACTGATACGGGAAACTGAAAGATAGTATTTGCCTTATACAGGATGATATGCTTTTATTATCCCCCATAGGAAAAGCACACCAAGGTAACTAAGAATTCTTGGCCAGGCATAGTGGCTCATGACTGTAATCTTAGCACTTTGGGAGGCCAAGATGAGTAGATTGCTTGAGGCCAGGAGTTTGAGACCAGCCTGAGCAAGCAAGACCCCATCTCTACAAAAAACAAAAATTAGTCAAGTGCAGTGGTGCACTCCTGTAGTTCCAGCTACAAGGGAGGCTGAGCTTGAGCCCGGGAATTTAAGGCTGCAGTGAAATGATTGTGCAACTGCATTCCAGCCTGGGCAGAATATTAAGGCCCCTGTCCCTAAAAAAAAAAAAAAAAATTAAAAGCTTGCTTCATGGGCTAATTATCAGTTAAGGGTTGAGAGGCTTTATCCAAAAAAAACTTACATTTTAGAATAGTTGACCATAATTCTTTAGCTCTTACATTAGTTATTAAATAACTAAATAGACCCGTGAAGTGAGATGTGTTATTTGGATGTTCTGGTGTATTTTCACAGGTTTTATTTTGGAGGATACTCCAGGGGAAAAAAAGGGCATAAAGCTGAGTTCTTAGGGTGTCTTTATTGACATTTTGTTTTTTCCCCTAATAGGCACTTTGTGAAACTGACTTTAAAGTGTTTTCTGCATGATACTGTTGAAACTTTTTTTTTGAAATGGAGTCTTGCCTTGTTGCCCAGGCTGGAATCTCAGTTCACTGCAACCTCTGCCTCTCGAGTTCAAACAATTCTCCTGTCTCAGCTTCCTGAGGAGCTGAGACGATAAGCATATGCCCCCACACCTGGCTAATTTTTGTATTTTTAGTAAAGATGGGGTTTCACCATATTGGTCAGGCTGGTCTCAAACGCCTGACCTCAGGTGATCTGCCCACCTTGGCCTCCCAAAGTGTTGGGATTGCAGGCGTGAACCACTGTGCCCAGCCTACTGGAACATTTTTATATATATTGGAGTTTGACAGCCCTGATTATTCTTTTTTTTCTATAGAGTAGATTCACTATTTTAAAGAGGATATTGGTACTCTTGTAGCTTAGATGTTTCCAAACACTGCAGACCAAGTGACAGTTTTTTTTTTTTTCTTTTTTTTGAGGCAGAGTCTTGCTCTGTCACCAGGCTGGAATGCAGTGGCGCAATCTCGGCTCACCGCAACCTCTGCCTCCTGGGTTCAAGTGATTCTTTCACCTCAGCCTCCCCAGTAGCTGGGACCACAGGCTTGTACCACCACGTCCGGCTAATTTTTGTATTTTTAGTAGAGATGGGGTTTCACCATGGCCAGGATGGTCTTGATCTCTTGACCTCATGATCAGCCTGCCTCAGCCTCCCAACAAGTCACAGTTTTTAATCATGTGCACCAAAATTAGAAAAGTAAGGATAGTATTGTTTATCATTAAAGCTAAATGTATTTAATTAAAAATATTCTGAGTTTGTTCTCTTCCTATCCTTTTTTTTTTGATGGGGTCTGGCTCAGTCGCCCAGGCTGGAGTGCAGTGGTACAATCACAGCTCATTGCAGTCTTGAACTCCTGGGCCCAGGCAATCCTCCCACTTCAGCCTCCTGAGTAGCTGGGACCACAGGCACTTACCACCATGCCTGGCTAATTTTTTGTATTTTTGGTAGAGACAGGGTTTCACTGTGTTTCCTAGGCCAGTCTCGAATTCCTGAGCTCAAGCGATCTACCTGCCTCGGCCTCTCAAAGTGCTGGGATTATAGACATGAGCCACTACACCCAGCCATATACTTTTTTATTGTTTTTTGTTGTTGTTGTTGTTTGTTTTGAGACAGAGTTTTACTTCTGTTGTCCAGGCTAGAGTACAACAGCATGATCTTGGCTCACTGCTACCTCCACCTCCGAAGTTCAAGTGATTCTCCTACCTCAGCCTTCCAAGTAGCTGGGATTACAGCACTTGCCACTATACCCGCCTAATTTTTTGCATTTTTAGTAGAGATGGGGTTTCACCACGGCCAGGTTGGTCTTGAACACCTGACCTCAGGTGATCCACCCACCTCCACCTCCCAAAGTGCTGGGATTACAGGCATATGAGCCACTGTGCCTGGTCAACTTTTTAATATTGTAGTACATGGTGGGGTTTAAAAGAAAAATTTTTTTAAACCCTGCTGCACTGGCGTCATACACCATTTGGTGTTTTATCAGCGAAAAAGAAGCTAAAAATGTTTTTACCAGCCTGGGCAATATAGTGAGAGCCTGTTTCTACAGAAAAATTTAAAAATTAACTGGGTGTGGTGACCTGAACCTATAGTCCCAGCTACTCAGAAGGCTGGGGTGGGAGGATTGCTTGAGCCTGGAAGGTTGAGGCTGCAGTGAGCTATGATCACGCCATTACACTCTGGCCTGGGCAACAGAGTGAGTCTCAAAAAAGAAAGGCAAAAACATGCTTTTGTATGAGATTGACCTTTGCCCAGATCAGTTATCAATTAAGTAATATGATGCCATATTTAATCATCAGTATAGCAGAGCCACACTCCAGGCATTTCCAGAGAATACATTAACAAATCCACTGATGTGTAATATCTAGCAAAAGCATATCTGAGATGAATTACATCTTAGGCAATTGCCTGAAAGGTGTGCAGTCTGTGCTCTAGCTATGTACTCACTTTTCATCTGGATTAAACCAGACAAGTGGAGAGTGATGTTCCTGGGTAGGCTCATACTGCTCCCCTGTAGAGTTGCCTTTTTTTTTTTTTTTTTTTTTTTGATGTGGAGTCTTGCTCTGTTGCCTAGGCTGGAGTGCAGTGGCACGATCTCAGTTCACTGCAACCTCTGTCTCCCAGGTTCAAGTGATTCTACCACCGCAGCCTCCCGAGTAGCTGGGACTACAGGTGCCTGCTGCCATGCCCAGCTAATTTTTTGTATTTTTAGTAGAGACGGGGTTTCACCTTGTTAGCCAGAATGGTCTTGATCTCCTGACCTCGTGATCTGCCTGCCTCAGCCTCCCAAAGTGCTGGGATTATAGGCGTGAGCCACCATGCCCGGCCTAGAGTTGCTTTTTTACTACTCTGTGGTAGGATGCCATTGGCTAAGATTGAGAAATGGTTTGCGATGTGATTTGATGTGTCAGTGGTCTCTTTGGGCCTCCGGGAAAGCCGTTAGTGAAGGATTTAATAGCTGTTACACAGCAACCTTTTTATGCAGTTGCCTGAGGAAGGTTTCTTTTTGGTCCCAGAATAAGGACCAGTTATAATGCTCTTGAGCAATATACTTTTATTTTATGGCCACCACGAATCATAAAATGGATTAGGTTTCCTTCTTTAGGATCATCTTATTAAGTTTAAAGTCATATGTATAGCCACTCCTTACACATATGTAGTGGTTTCTTTTCTTTTCTTCTTTTGTTTGATACAGGGTTTCCTTCTGTCACCCAGGCTGGAATGCAGTAGCATGATTATGAATCACTGCAGCTTTGATCTCCTGGGCTCAATTGATTCTCCCACTTCAGCCTCCCAAGTAGCTGGGACTACAGGCACACACCACCATGCTCCAGCTAAATTTTGGGTCTTTTTTTATAGATACAGGGTCTCCTTACGTTGCCCAGCCTGATCTTGAACTCCTTGAGCCCTGCCTGCCAATTTTTTAATAGGTAACTCAATCACCTGATTCAAAAATAAAAAGTAGCTGGGTGCAGTGGCTCACGCCTGTAATCCCACCACTTTAGGAGGCCAAGGTGGGAAGATTGCTTGAGCCCAGGAGTTCAAGACCAGTCTGAGCAACATGGCAAGACACTGTCTCTACTAAAAAAAAAAAAATTTAGCTGGGTGTGCTGCCGTGGGCCTGTGTTCTTAGCTACTCGGGAGGCCAAGGTAGGATAATTGCTTGTGCTCAAGAGGTTGAGGCTGCAGCGAGCTGTGTTTATACAAACCCTGTGCTCTAGTCTGGATGACAGAGCGAGACCCTGCCTCCAAACAAAACAAACAAACAAAAATATTTCTTTTGAATAATTGTAAAATAATACATCCTCATTGCTAAAGATTCAGAAAATGAAGATGAAAAAAATCAAACATCTTCTGTAACCTTATCCAGAAATGGTCATTGTGAACATTTAAATATTTATTTTTCCAGGCATTTCTCATTGAATACATGTTCATTCTTATTTTTTCAAATAATTAAATGAATGAATGCTTATAGGAATTTAAACTGAAACTCTACAAACAAAGCTATTAAAAAATGGACATTTTTGAGAGCCTGAGCCAGGCAGATCACTTGAAGTCAAGAGTTCGAGACTAGCCTGGCCAACATAATAAAACCCCGACTCCACCAAAAATACAAAAATTAGCTGGTCTGGTGGCAGGCACCTGTAATCCCAGCTACTCGGTGGCTGAGGCAGGATAATCACTTGAACTCGGGAGGCAGAAGTTGCAGTGAGCCGAGATTATGCCACTGTACTCCAGCCTGAGTGATGGAGTGAGACTCTGTCTCAAAAAAAAAAAAAAAGGGCAAAGGGCCGGGCATGGGGGCTCATACCTGTAATTCCAGCACTTTGGGAGGCTGAGGCAGGCAGAATTGCTTGAGCCCAGGAGTTTGAGACCAGCCTGAGTCACATGTTGAAACCCCATCTCCACAAAAAATACAAAAATTAGCTGGGCATGGTAATGCACACCTGAAGTCCCAACTACTCAAGAGGCTAAGTTGGGAGGATTGCTTGAGACTGAGAGGTCAAGGCTGCAGCGATCCCTGATCATGCCACTGTACTCCAGCCTGGGCAATAGATTGGGACCCTGACTCAGAAAAAACATAGGGGCTAGGGACAAAAGACATGAACCAGACACTTCTCAAAAGAAGACATACACATGGCCAACAAGCATATGAAAAAAATGCTCAACATAATTAGTCATTAGAGAAATGCAAATCAAAACCACAATGAGATACTATCTTATACCAGTCAGAATAACCATTATTAAAAAGTCAAAAAATAATGGGCACTGGCAAGGTTGTGGAGGAAAGGAAACACTTATACACTGCTGGCGGGAGTGTAAATTAGGTTCAGCCATTGTGGAAAGCAGTTTGAAGACTTCTCCAAGACTTCTCCTAAAACAGAACTACCATTCAACCCAGGAATCCCATTACTAGGTATATATACCTACAGGAATATAAATTGTTCTGCCATAGAGATGCATCCATGTGTATGTTCATCGTAGCGGTATTCGCAGTAGCAAAGACATGGAATTAACCTGAATGCCCATCACTGGTGGACTGGATAAAGAAAATGTGGTATACATATACACCATGGAACACTATGTAGCATAAAAAAAAGGAATGAGATCATGTCCTTCGTACCAACATGGATGGAGCTAGAGACATTATCCTAAGCAAATTAATGCAAGAACGGAAAACCAAATACAGCATATTCTCACTTATAAGTGGAAGCTAAACACTGAATATACATGGACACAAAGAAAGGAACAATACATACCTGGGCCTACTTGAGGATGGAGGGTGGGAGGAGGGTGAAGATCAAAAAGCTACCTGTGAGGTACTATGCTTATTACCTGGGCGATGAAATCTGCACTCCAAACCTCTATGACATGCAATTTACCCATGTAACAAAACTGAATACCCCCTCAACCCCCAAAAAATTTGGAAAGGAAAATAAATAAATAAAAGCCAAGAGAAATTGCTAAAATGGTCATTTTTAAAAATCGCCAAAAAAACCCCTATCATATTTTATACACTGTGTTTTGACTTGCTTTTCATTTAATAATATTTTATAGGCTGCTTTTCTTCAGTAAATATAGATCTCTGGTACACTTTTTAATTTTAAGTCTTGATTTTGCGATAATTTTAGATTTTCAAAAATGTTGCAAGAATAGTCGAGTTCCTGTTTACCCTTCATTCAGCTTCTTCCAATGTTAACATTCGGCATCACCATAGTCCAATGACCTAAACCAGAAAATTAACATTGATGCAATGCTATTAACTAATTATAGGCCTTATTAGAATTTTGTCACTTTGCCCTGCTAATGTCCAATTTTCCAATCTGTGATTCCACTTTGCACTTAGTCATTTTGTCTCCTTAGTCTCTTCTAATCTGGGATACTTCCTCAGACTTAACATTTTAAAAAATATTTATTTTTAATTTTTGTGGGTACATAGTAGGCGTATATAGGCTTAATTTTTTCTTTTTTGAGATGGAGTCTTACTCTGTTTCCCAGGCTGGAGTGCAATGGTGCGATCTTGGCTCACTGCAACCTCTGCCTCCCAGGTTCAAGTGATTCTCTTGCCTCATCCTTCAGAGTAGCTGGGATTACAGGTGCCCAACACTGTGCCTGGCTAATTTTTGTATTCTTAGTAGAGATGGGGTTTTACCATCTTGGCCAGGCTGGTCTTGAACTCCTGACCTTGTGATCCACCCGCCTCAGCCTCCCAAAGTTCTGGGATTATAGGCATGAGCCACCTCACCCAGCCTAGGCTTAATAGTTTTAAGAGTACTGGCCAGTTATTTTATGTCTCCATTTGGGTCTGCCTGATGTTTTCTCACAATTAGACTGAGGTTACCCCCTTTTTTTTTTTTGAGGAGTCTCTGTTGCCTAGGCTGTAGTGCAGAGGTACAATCTTAGCTCACTGCAGCCTCCACCTCCCAGGTTCAAGTGATTCTCCTGCTTCACCCTCCCAAGTAGCTGGGATTACAGGTGTGCGCCACCATGCCTGGCTAATTTTTATATTTTTAGTAGAGACGGCGTTTCACCATGTTGACCAGGCTGGTCTCGAACTCCTGACCTCAGGTGATCCACCTGCCTTGGCTTCCCAGAATGCTAGGATAATAGATGTGAGCTACTGCCCATGTAAAATTATTTTTCCCCTTGAAAATACTCTGTTTCTCATATTTTTTGCCCACCAATTTTAGCATCCATTGATGATACTTGCCTTTTGTGATTATTACTATGGATGGAGTATGCCAAGTGGTGATTTTCTATTTCATTGTTTCTTCTACATTTGATCCTTAGAATTCTCTGTAGGGAAAAGCTCTCCTTTCTTTTCCACTTATTTATTTATTATTTATAACGTAGTATAATTTTAACTATAAAGGATTCCATTATATAGAGATATGTATTATAATTCATTTAAATAAATCTCCATTAATGGACATTGAGATTATTTCTAATTGTTCAGTACTCTGAGCACTATCAGGAACATCCTTTTTGGACACTTTTCCAGTTATTTCCCTAGGGTAAACTGCCCTAAGAACGATCATATCTTGGTCAGAAGGCACACACTTAAAAAGCACATATTGCCTGGTCGAAAAGTTAATACAAATATCACTCAAATGAGCAGCATATGAGAGTGACTGCCCATAGTTTCCTCACACTATGGTAACATTTCTCACTGGCTTCTAATTTGTTCTCTTATTATGCTTTGAAATGGGGAAGATTATGCATAAATGAGACAATTTTTAGAGTGGGTGAGAGTTTCAAGGAACTAGAAGGAAGTATATAGTTTAACATAAAATGCCTTATGATGAGTGCTGCCCACGATGAGAAAGGATGCTGTCTATGGAAGAGAGTTTCCCCTCATCAGAAATGTTCAAGGCCACTTGCTGGGGATGAGGTAAAGGGGGTTAGATAAACTCTGAGGACCTTTTTGGTTCTTGGGGTATCTAACACTGTAGCTGCCTGCTTAGTCTGAGTGAACTTGTATGTCTTGTTTTTCAGTGGTTGAAGGTCTTTCACTGTTGGATTTGGGAGTATCTCCATATGCTGGAGCAGTATTTCATGAAGTAAGTGTTTCTATTTTCTTTTCTGGGGACCAAGAGTAGTTTACAGTCACAGATACCAAAGCTTAACCTCTGTTTTGTACAAACATTTGAAAAGATGTATTGTTGACAGTCATATTTAGAAACAGCCCGTTTTTACATATCCTCTGCATAAGAAAGAGGTTTTGCAATTGCAGTGGAAATGATCCGGATTAAGATTGTAACTGGGGAAGCAGATAAGGCTTCTGTAGGAGTTACCATTTGTAATGGTAAAGAAGTTGCAAACAGTCCTCAGTCCACAAATAGGTTATATGCTCATTCGCTTGTGATTTGTTGTTTGGAATATGCTTTCCCATGAAAACAATGGCAGTAACGTTTTTTTAGAAAGCCCACAGAAGCCGACTCAACCCATAAAATTAGCTTTCTTTTTCTTTTGACAGGGTCTACTCTGTCACCCAGGCTAGAGTGCAGTGACACAATCACAGCTCACTGCAGCCTCGACCTCCTGGGCTCAAGTGATCCTCCTACATGAGTCTCCGGAGTAGCAGGGACCACCACTGTGTACCATCATGCCCAGCTAATTTTTATTTAAAATTAGCTCTCAAGAATAGTAAAAACACTCTTAATTAGGTCTGCATGATCTCTTTTTACAGCAATAGCTTCCTGACAGGTCTTTCTGCATTCAGTCTTGCTCGTTTACTGCGGTCAGAGCCATGTTTCTAAAATGCGAATCTGTTTTTATCACTGTCTTGCTCTGCACCTTTGAGGGCTCACCATTGATCTCAGGATAAAAGCCAGATACCTTAGAGGCACATACAAAGCCCTGAAGACCCTCCTCACTACATCTACCACATTTCTTTCCACTACCCTTTCCATTCTTATTGGCCATATGATTTTAAAGAAGAAGTTTTCTAATTTGACAATGTACCTTCTAATTTTTTTTTTTTTTTTTTTTTCTGAGACAGAGTCTTGCTCTAGTGCCCAGGCTGCAGTGCAGTGGCACGATTTCGACTCACTACAACTTCTGCCTCCCAGATTGACGCGATTCTCCTGCCTCAGCCTCCCCAGTAGCTGGGATTACAGGCGCCTGCCACCATGCCCGGCTAATTTTTGTATTTTTAGTAGAGACGGGGTTTCACCCTGTTGGCAGCTGGTCTCAAACTCCTGACCTCAGTTGATCCGCCCATCTCGGCCTCCCGAAGTGCTGGGATTACAGGCATGAGCCACTGCATCAGGCCTTTTTTATTTTATTTTTTTAAGACAGGGTCTTGCTCTGTCACCCAGGCTGGAGTATAGTAGCATGATCACGGCTCACTACAGTCTTGACCTCCTGGGCTCAAGCAATCCTCCTACCTCAGCCTCCTGTGTAACTGGGACTACAGGCATGCACCACCACCGCTGGCTGACTTTTAAAAATTTCTTTGTAGAGATGTGGGTCTTGTTACATTGCCTGGGCTGGTCTTTAACTCGTAGGCTCAAGTAATCCTCCTGCCTTGGCCTCCGAAAATGTTAGGATTACAGGCATTAGCCACTGTGCTTGGCCCTAATTTTTATAGTTATCTCTCATGTACTTTGAGAACCATTCTTTTTGTTGTGTTTTGTTTTTGGTTTTTGGTTCTTCTAGGTAATCTTTCAAAAGCATTCAACTTGGTCCTGATAAAAATAACAACTGTCTTTTGCATTTCAATTTTATTATCGCTGTGTTAATATCTAACCAAACTGGGATAACAAGAACTACTGGCAAAAACAGGTTAGGAACAACTTAAGAGACTCCTCTTTTTTAATTTTTTTTTTTTTTTTTGAGACAGAGTTTGGTTCTTTTGCCCAGGTGGAGTGAAGTGGCACCATCTTGGCTTACTGCAACCTCCACCCGCCCCAGATTCAAGCAATTCTCCTGCCTTAACCTCCCTTTGCCCAGGTGGAGTGAAGTGGCACCATCTTGGCTTACTGCAACCTCCACCCGCCCCAGATTCAAGCAATTCTCCTGCCTTAACCTCCCTTTGCCCAGGTGGAGTGAAGTAGCACCATCTTGGCTTACTGCAACCTCCACCCGCCCCAGATTCAAGCAATTCTCCTGCCTTAACCTCCCTTTGCCCAGGTGGAGTGAAGTAGCACCATCTTGGCTTACTGCAACCTCCACCCGCCCCAGATTCAAGCAATTCTCCTGCCTTAACCTCCCTTTGCCCAGGTGGAGTGAAGTAGCACCATCTTGGCTTACTGCAACCTCCACCCGCCCCAGATTCAAGCAATTCTCCTGCCTTAACCTCCCGAGTAGCTGGGATTATAGGCAGATGCCTATAGTTAGCCTGGCTAATTTTTCCATGTTTAGTAGAGACAGGGTTTCGCCATGTTGGCCAGGCTGGTCTTGAACTCCTGACCTCAGGTGATCCATCTGCCTCAGCCTCCCAAAGTGCTGGGATTATAGGCAAGAGCCACTGGGCTCAGCCAAGAGACTCTTAGTAAGTACACAGTTCAGTTATTGGAACAGATGTATGTGGGCATGCCAAAGAGTAACCCACTTGCCGCAAGGGCTCAGTGTTCTGTAGGCCTTGGGCAGTATGTTTCCTAGGCAGAATAATAACCCGCTGAGAGATTTCTGACACACTCTCATTGTGCCACAGCTCCATATTCTCTATCACCTAGAGATGGCATTGCTCATGCTATTGTTTCCTTATGGAGAACCACTCTTCTCTATTTCTGTGGCTGGTACTAGCATTCAGATGTTAGCTCAGGCTTTTGTCTCCTCTAGAAAGCTGTCTCTTATCACCTTAGTCTTCCAAAGAATCTTTGTCATGGCTCAGGTCACACTCTTGAAATTGCCTGTGTTCATTTGACTAATTATGAGGTCTTCAAAACAGGTGCTGGCCCCTTCTTATCACTTACTCCTAGGGCCTGTCTCTCTCAGCAGATGTATTACAATCCTTCCCTCCCTTCTCTCCTTCCTTTAGTAAAGATTTGTTAAATATGCACTACTCTTCTAGGTGTTAGGGATACAAAATAAGACACAGTCCCTGGCTTCGTGGTGCTTATACTTCTGATAGAAACAAACAATAAGTTTGTAAAAAAAGAAACGTCAGAGCCAAGAGTATCACCAGGGATAAAATTCATTTCGTAAGTATAAAAGAGATAACAATCCTAAATATTTATGTACCAAATGACAGAGCTTCAAAATATATGAAGTAAAGACTGATAGAACTACAAGGAGAAATAGATCCACAATTATAGAGATTTCAATATCTCTTTCTCAATGATTGGTAGAACAAGCAGCAGAAAATCAGCAAAGATATAAAAGACTTGAATAACAACCAACTTGGGCCAGACATGGTGGCTCATGCCTGTAATCCCAGCACTTTGGGAGGCCAAGATGCGGGAATCACTTGAGGTCAGGAGTTTTAAGACCAGCCTGACCAACATGGTGAAACCCCATCTCTACTAAAAATACAAAAATTAGCTCGTGTGGTGATATGCACCTGTAATCCCAGCTACTCAGGAGGCTGAGACAGGAGAATCTCTTGAACCTGGGAGGCAGAGGTTGCAGTGAGCTGGGCAACAAAGCTAGACTCTGTCTCCAAAAAACAACAACAAAAAAACCAACTTGACCTAGTTGTCATTTATAGAACACTCTATCCAATAACAGCAAAACTCATAATTCTTTTCAAATATACATGGAACATTTGCAAGATAGACCATATTCTGGTCTATAAAACAAAACCCAATCAATTTAAAAGGATTCAAGTTATACAAAATATATTCTCTGACCACAATGAAATTAAACTTAAAATACCAGAAAGATATCTAGAGAATCCCCAGATATTTAGAAATGCAGTAACATAGTCTTAACCCATGGATCAAAGAAGAAATCAGAAAGGAAATTAGAAAGTATTTTGAAATGAATGAAAATGAAAACACAACCCATCAAAATATGTGGGATGTCATTAAGTAGTACTTAGGGAGAGATTTATCACACTGCATGCTTATATTAGAAAAGAACACCTCAAGTCAATGACCAGAAATTATACTCAAAGTAAGCAGATTGAAAGAAATAATAAAGATCTGAGCAGAAACAAAGGGTAGAAAACAAAACTTAATAGTGAAAATCACTGAAACAAAGATGGTTCCTTGGGATGAGCATTAAAATTGATAAACTTGGGAATGATGGATATGTTTACTTTCTTGATTGCAATGGTTTCATGGGTGTACACATAGGTCAAAATTTGTCAAATTGAGGCCAGGCACAGTGGCTCTTGCATGTAATCCTAGCACTTTGGGAGGCCAAGGTGGGAGGATTGCTTGAGCCTAGGAGTTCAAGACCAGCCTGGGCAACATAATGAGACTCTGTCTCTATCAAAAAAAAAAAAAAATTAGCTGGTTGTGGTGGCATGTGCCTGTAGTTCCAGTTACTCAGGAGGCTGAGTTGGGAGGATCACTTGAGCCTGGGAGGTCTAAGCTGCAGTGAGCCATGATTATACCTCTGTACTCCAGCCTGGGCAACAGAGTAAAACTGTGACTCAAAAAGCAAAAATAAAAATAAACCAAATCGCTGGGACTACAGATGCATGCTACCACGCCCAGCGAATTTTTTTATTTTTTGTAGAGATGGGGGTCTCACTTTGTTGCCCAGCATGGTCTCAACCTCCTGTCCTCAAGTGATCTTCCCACCTTTGCCTTCTAAAGTGTTGTGATTACAGGTGTGAGCCACCAAATCTGTCTGGAACCTGGATTTAAATTAGAATGTGACTCCGAAGTCCCTGTTCTTTCTACTAGCTAACTTGTTCTCACTAAAACGCCTGTCAATAACATCTACAGTGTTACAGGACACATTCATGCATATGGTTTAGTGTTGGGAAGACGTGCTCCTGAGTCATCAGCATGGGCTCACTAAAACCAAGTCATGTAATTCCCTTCTGCTTCTGGTGGATTGGTGAATGGACTTGTAGTGGCACACCAACCCCTCTACCAAGAACAGCTAGAAAAGCAGGATGAATTTGAAAAAAAGAAAAAAAACCTACATCTGCTGGAAGGCATTGGAAAGTACCAAGATAGCCAGGACTCCAGGGACTAAGATCCCAGAGGGGATACTACCCAAAGTAATACCAACAGTCTGAGCCGCTTTGTCCTAGAAGCATTTACCAATTTGTAAGTGACACAGGCAGAGAGGCAGAGAAGCAGAACAGAAATTGGCTGGCTAGAGACCAAGAAGCTAAGCAGAGCTACTGGCATCTCAGGGTGCTCTCAGGGAAATAAAATTTTGAGTGCAGGACCAACCAAAATGGCAAGGCTCTGGAAAAGGACTTTCCTTTAGGCTGGAACTTCTGAAGGACTACACACTAGGACTAAGGGTAGATCAATATAGACTAGTTTTACAAAGACTAAATCCAGCTTCAAATTAGCTCAATCCCTAAAGTGAAACAATTCTATTGTACTTACAGCTTAAAGAAATCTTTTCCAGAAGAAAATACCCTCATCTGAGCTGCTATAGTTTTTTATACATAATGTTCATCATTCAATAAAAAATTACCAAGCATTGGCCGGGCGTGGTGGCTCGTATCTGTAATCCCAACACTTTGGGAGGCCGAAGCTGGCGGATCACCTGAAGTCAGAAGTTGAGGACCAGCATGGCCAACATGGTGAAGCCATGTCTCTACTAAAAATACAAAAATTAGCCAGGCATGGTGGCATGTGCTTGTAGACCCAGCTACTCAGGAGGCTGAGGCAGGAGAATCACTTGAATATGGGAGATGGAGGTTGCAGTGAGCTGAGATCATGCCATTGCACTCCAGCCTGGATGACAGAACAAGATTATGTCTCAAAAAAAAAAAAAAAAGCTGGGCGCGGTGGTGCATGCCTGTAGTCCCAGCTACTCAGGAGGCTGAGGTGGGAGGATTGTTTGAGCCCAGGAGTTCTGGGCTGTAGTGGGCTATGCCAGTTGGGTGTCCGCACTCAGTTTGGCATCAATATGGTAACCTCCAGGGAGCGAGCAGAGGACCACCAGGTTGCCTAAGGAGGGGTGAACCGGCCCAGCTCGGATACAGAGCAGGTCAAAACTCCCATGCTGATCAGTAGTGGGATCATGCCTTTGAATAGCCACTGCACTCCAGCCGGGGCAACATAGTGAGACCCCGTCTCTTTAAAAAAAAAAAAAAAAAGAAAAAGAAAAGGAAAAAAATCACTAAGCAAAATAAGAGACAAAAAAAGGCAATAATTCTTGAAACAGATTGACAGGTGATTTAGATATTGAAGTTATCAAACTACTTAGACTTTAAAATAGCAGTGATCAGCTAGATGCAGTGTCGCATGCTTGTAATCCCAGCACTTTGGAAGGCTGAGGTGAGTAGATCACTTGATGCCAGGAGTTCAAGACCAGCCTGGCCAATATGGCGAAATCCCGTCTCTACTAAAAGTACAAAAAATAGATGGGTGTGGTGGTATATGCCTGTAGTTCCAGCTGCTTGAGATGCTGAGGTGGGAGGGTCACTTGAGTCCAGAAAGTGGAGGTTGCAGTGAGCTGAGATTGTGCCACTGCATTCCAGCCTGGGTGACAATGTGAGACCCTATCCCCCCCAAAATAAAATAAAATAGCTATAATCAATTATTAATATGTTCAAAAAATAAATAACAGAATTTCACCAGGGTATGTAAAAAATGAATCAAATGGAAATGGAAACCATAGTAAATTAAGAATATAATAGATGATCCAGGCACAGTGGCTCATGCCTATAATCCCAGCACTTTGGGAGACCAAGATGGATAGATCATTTAAGGTCAAGAGTTCAAGACCAGGCTGGCCAAGGTGGTTAAACTCTGTTTCTACTAAAAACACAAAAATTAGGTGGGCATGGTGGCACACACCTGTAATCTCAGCTACTCAGGAGGCTGAGGTGGGAGAATTGCTTGAACCTGGGTGTTTGAACTTGGGAGGCGGAGGTTGCCGTGAGCCCAGATCACACCACTGTACTCCAGCATGGGTGACAAAGCAAGAGTCCGTCTCAAAAAAAAAAAAAAAAAAAAGGTAATAGATTAATTTAGCTGCAGATTACACAAAGCTAAAGAGAAGATTAGTAAGGAAGATAAGGTCTGTTGATAATACCTAGATTGAAGCTTGGAGAGAAATGGGTAGAAAACACAGAAAAAAACCCCAAGATCTGAAACACAGTAAAACACTGTAAACAACCCAACATATGTATCAGTGGAGTTCTAGAATGAGAGAAGAGACAGAATGGGGCAGAATCAGTATTTGAGAAGATTATGGCTGAAATTTTTTCAAAATTTACTAAGATTTTTATTTAAATAGTCTGGGCAACCTGGGGAAACCCTGTCTCTACAAAAAATACAAAAATTATCTGTGTGTTGTGGTGCACATCTGTAGTCTCACCTACTCAGGAGGCTAAGGTAGGGGGGATCACCCGAGCCTGGGGAGGTCAAGGCTGCAGTAAGCCATGATCACACCACTGGTTTTTTTTGGGGGAGAGGTGACTTTGTCTCAGAAAAACACCCCCCCAAAAAAAACCCAAAACATTTTGCATATAAGGACACAGAAAGGTGGAAAATAAAATGACAGAAAAAACTACATTATGCAAAGAGCCCAAAGAGGCAGATGTAACTATACTATCAAATCAAGAAGATTTTAAGACAAACCTTACTAGAGATGAAGAGGATTATTTTATAATGATAAAAAGATGACTGCACCTAGAAGATACATAGAACTGCATCTAATTACATAGCTCCAAAATATATAGAGCAAAAATGACAGTCACAGTGGGGATTTTATTTATTTTATTTTATTTTTTGAGACAGGGTTTCACTTCGTTGCCCAGGTCGGACTGCAGTGGCACAAACAGGGCTCACTACAGCCTCCATCTCCCTGGGCTCAAGCATTTCTCCCAACTCAGCCTCCCGAGTAGCTGGGTACAGGTGCATGCCACCTTGCATGGCTAATTTTTTAAATATTTTGTAGAGGCAGGGTTCCACTATGTTATCCAGGCTGTGTTCTCAAATGCCTAAGTTAAGCGATCCTCCCACCTCAGCCAGGCAAAGTGCTGAGATTACAGGCATGAGCCACTGTGCCTGGCTGGGAGATTTTTAACATACCTCTTTCGGTCATCGATAGAACAAATAGACCAAAAAAAAATCAATAAGGATGTAGAAGATTTGAACAAATCCTTAGCAAATTGAACCTAAATACCGTATGTAGAATGATGCAACCATAAATGTTGGTATGCATATTCAAATGTACATGCAGCACTTGCCAAAGTTGATATATAAAGGGCCATTAAGCAAGTCACAACACACTTTAAATGATTGGAATCATATAGTGTATTTTCTATGGCCACAGTAGAGTTAAGCCAGAAAGAAATTATAAAAATATAAAAAGAGAGCGGCTGCCAGGACCCCACCCCGCGGGCCTTCCCGGAAAAAAAAAAAATTATACATATATATATATATATGTATATGTGTGTGTGTGTATATATATATATATATATATATAAATATATAAAGAATGGGAGGCCAAGGCAGGCAGATCACGAGGTCAGGAGTTCGAGACCAGCCTGGCCAACAGAGTGAAACCTGTCTCTACTAAAAATAGAAAAAAATTAGCTGGGCATGGTGGTGGGTGCCTGTAATCCTCGCTACTTGGGAGACTGAGGAAGGAGAATCACTTGAACCCAGGGGGCGGAGGTTGCAGGTAGCCGAGATTGTGCCACTGCACAGCAGCCTGGGTGACGGTATGAGACTCCACCTCAAAAAAAAAAAAAAATAAGAAAAAGAAAAAACTCCCAGGCATTTGGAAATTGAACATAGTACATTTTAAAATAGTCTCAAAGAAGAAATGTTAGTGGAAATTATATTTTCATGCTTGCTTCTTTCTGTCCAAAATAAATTTTAAAAAAAGAAAAATAATATATTTTCAACTGAATGATAGTGAAAGAAATGAATGGATGGGAACAGTGGCTCATACCTGTAATTTCAGCACTTTGGGAGTCTGAGGTGGGTGGATCACTTGAGGTTAGGAGTTCGAGACCAGCCTGGCCAACATGGTTAAACCCCGTCTCTATTAAAAATACAAAAATTAGCTGGGCATGATGGTGGGTGCCTGTGGTCCCAGCTACTCAGGAGGCTGAGGCAGGAGAATCGCTTGAACCCTGGAGGTGGAGGTTGCAGTGAGCTGAGATTGTGTCACTGCACTCCAGCCTGGGTGACAGAGTGAGAATCCATCTCAGAAAAAACCAACATATCAAAACTTGTATGATGCAACTAACGCCATACTTATAGGAAAATGTATTGCCTTAAACAATAAAAAACGAAATACTATCAACAGTTTTGTCAGTGAGCTTGAAAATTTAGATGAAATGGACCAATGCCTAGAAAAACACAACTTACCTGAACTGCCAAGGAAAAAACAACAAATCTGAATAATGTTTTATCTGTGAAAGAAATCAAATTTGTAATTTAAAATCTTCTGTCAAGGAAAGCCCAGGCAGAGATGGCTTCACAGTGAGTGAATTTTCCCAAATCTTTGAGGAAGAAATAACATGAATCTTTTCTGAACTATTCTCAAGAATTTAAGAAATAAAGAAAAAAATATTATACAAACTTATTAGACAACAGAAGAAGTTCAGTGAGTGAAATTAAATCAGCAACCTTGGTTCTCTGTAGAATTCCCCTCGGCTATTATATATGTTACAGAGCTACAATTTACCTCTTACCTTTAGTATGTCCACTTGTTCTTTAATGGATATTTAGCACATCAGACTTTATTTCCTTTACTCAATTCAACAGATAGTTCCAGCAGCACAAAATGGCCCAGTGATACTGAATTATTCTCCCCAATATGCACATTAACCAGCTGGCATAGAACAGAATAGTTGCTGATACCATAGTTTGCTCCCCACTCCCTGCTCTGGAAACTAATTAAGGTTTAACTTAATTTTTTTCACATGTCTGTTTTTCTTCTGCAGACTCCATTAATAATATACCTCTTTCATTTCCTAATTGACTATGCTGAATTGGTGTTTATGGTAAGTAATCTTCCATATAAAATTGATACGTGTATATTTTACAGTTTATTTTCTCTCTCCCTTTTTTTTTTTTTTTTTTTTTTGAGATGGGGGTCTCACTGTGTTGCCCAGGTTGGTCTTGAACTCCTGGACTTAAGTGGTCCTCCCATTTCAGCCTCCTCAGCACTTGGGACTATGGGCACATGCCACAGTGTCCAACTTGTCATCTTGTTTTTAAGAAAAAAAAAAATCTGTCTTAGGAACTCAAGAGTTTCTCAGAGAATAAAATAAAAGCAACAACTTACATCTTTACTTTGAATTCATGCAACTGTGGCAGTATTATGGAAGTGTGAGGAATAGTCTGATGTGTAACCAGTTCCAGACACTCACTCTTTTTAGAATTTGGTTTCTGGACTATATATAGTCTTGAATTTTCTAGCTCTGAGATTCTACGGTTGGCTTTCATTGTGATACCAGTGTCAGGGCATTCTGAATTTCCTAAGCATTCTGCCAAGAGATTTTGTGAGTCATTATGGAAGAAGGGGACACAGCTTGAGACTTTCAGGGGCGAGAAGCTTCAGAATTGAGATGACAAGGCTATGTTTTGAGAGCATAGCAATTTGAAACACTTGTCTGGGATTGAAAATTTGAGTCAAGAAATACTCAGGAAGCCCACCGAGGTCTTTCTTAATAATTATAATGACTGTTACTTATAGAGGACCTTTTGTGTGCTAGGTGCTTGACATACATCAGGCCTGCAAAGCAGTGGGTATTATTTCCATTTTACAGAAAGCATAAGTAACTTGCAATTCTAGAGCAGATGTGGCCCATAAACTGAAGTGAACCTAGATGGGTCCTGATCCTCAGGGATTTCCAGTTAGCCCTCCCTGAATGGGCCTTATCTTTGGGTAATCTAAATGAGGGTTGAAGTTCTGCCTGATTATGAGAGTTCAGTGCTGGGTAGTCCATTACTATCTCAAAACTCCAAGCCCTGGTAGCACTCTAATGTTCTTACACTCACTAATTATGTTCTGTTTCCTATTATTTCTTTCTTTTGACAGGTAACTGATGCACTCACTGCTATTGCCCTGTATTTTGCAATCCAGGACTTCAATAAAGTTTTGGTAAGTAGTTTGGTGGGACGAAGCTGGTGGACTTTGGTAACCTTCTGGTCTTTGTTATTACACAAAATCAAAGATCTTATACTTAAGGATCCCGCTGCTTTAAAGTGCTAGGAAGTGATGGTGGAGCTTCTGGCCTGTTCAGCGAGCCCTCGAATGATCAACCCCAAATGCACAAGACAGCTTTACTAACAGATAAAGAAGGGGCAGTTTCATCTATGTAGCTTATTAATAACTATTAATATCCACACACCTGTGCAAGTTCAGACTTTCTGGAGTAGCGCTGAACAACAGTTATATTATCTATTGTCAATGAGGACCCTTAAAAATCTTCCAGTCCTTTTACCAGTCTTTTCTTTTTTTAATAAAGGAAGATAAATACACCTCTTTAACTCACTGTTATGCCTATCTGAGGTAAAATTGGATTCTCAATGTCATTTCTATCTCCCTGCAAAAATAATCTTAATTGGAAAATTTGGCATGTATTAAATGCCTGTTGTAAACTTCAGTCTTAATCCATATGTAATAGCCAAGGGGAATTGCATAGTCAGACCATTCTTCTTTTCCTGGGGTCTGGGAAAGTTAACAGATTAACCATGTGTACTACCCATGTATGTGTGTGTGTATCTCTCTACAATCCTCCTTGATTGGCTGGGAGCCACTGAGAGGATTTAGGTGGGGTGAAATAAGGCTGCATCTCATTGGCATTGTCTGATTATGGTTTATTTTAACTTTTGTTACCAAGTAATAGAACCAGAAATAGCAGTCTGCTTTTCTGTGTCACTGGTCATCAGTGACAGATGAAGCTGGTGAATTCTGGAATTTTTAGACCTCAGAGATTTTACAAAATATCTAGACTGAGGGTTCTTGGGCTTCATTTATAGGCTTAATGGGCCTTTAAAACTGTGGAAATGGTATGAAGAATTCTATGTGTATGTGTATGTGTCATGTTTTCCAAGACTTCATAGCTGTTATTGGTGTGTGGTCTTTGACTCTTCCCCTAAAATTAAGAACTATATTTTAGAGACTTAGTATCACCAAGACCAGGGAGAATATATCAGGAGTATTTCAAGAATGGAGCATATCTTAAAAATTTTAGGGGCTGACATGAAATGCTTTAACAGGATTCTCTTGAGGGCCATAGATCAAATAATTGCACATGAGATTCATAAGCTGAAGAATTCAGAGATAAATTAGCAGTGACTATTTTTTTCTCCCAGATAGGTTGGGTAGGCAGACAGTCTCTACCAATAATAAAAAAATTAGCCAAGTGTGGTGGCACACACCTGTAATCCCAACTGCTTGGGAGGCTAATGCATGAGAATCATTTGAACCTGGGAGGCGGAGATTGCACTGAGCCAGGATTGTGCCACTGTACTCCAGTCTGGGCAACAGAGTGAAACCATGTCTCAAAAAAAAAAGTGGGGAAAAAATAAACTTGTGTGTGTGTATATATATGTGTGTGTGTGTGTGTGTGTGTGTGTGTGATATAGATATGAATATCTGAGGGAGGATTGGTAGCTTTCATCTAAGAACACAGTCACCCAGATCTTTTTAACCAAAATGTAAAATTGAAATTATTTTAATGAAAGTTGATTAGACGCTAATGCCATATGTATTTCTTTTTTTTTTTTTTTCCTGCTCAATTCTCATCAAAAAACCTCCCACACTCCTCACTTAAAACAATTTTTTGCTTGAGACCAGCCTGGGCAACATAGTGGGACTCTGTCTCTACAAAAAAAATTTTTTTAAATTAGCCAGGAGTGGTATGTGCCTGTAGTCCCAGCTGCTCTGGAGACTGAGACAGGAGGATCCTTGAGCATGGAAGGTCAAGGCTGCAGTGAGCTGTGATTGTGCCACTGCACTCAGCCTGAGTGACAGTGAAACACTGTCCCAAAACAAAACAATTTTTAGTGGTAGGGGTAGTTTATGAGGAAGCTGTGAAACTAGATTTCAGTTAATTGCCTAACAAAGTCAGGCTTCACTATCAACAGGAGAGTTGCCTTTAATTTTAATTAAAATTAAATTTTAATTTAATAATTTAAATTATTTTAAATTTTAATTCACTGATAATTTTAATTCATTTGTTATTTCTGAGCTTATTTGGAAATATATAGAGATTTTTGGTTTTTTTTCTTTGCATGATTTAAAGAGGGAGAGAGAAAGCCAAATGCTGTTGTCAATACCCTGTTTTTTAGTGCACCAAGACATTCTGTTATCACCAAGACTGAAGTAAAATTTGAAATGTTTTTGTTTCTTCTTCACTTTTAGACTTCAGACTATTAGAGCATTAGGTTTCTTCATCAGAATAGGAGTTTTATGTATGCTACGTCAAAAATAAACTCATTTTAAATGGCAGATTTTGATGATACCTATACTAACATACTACTGTTGATTTAGATAGGATAGCAGCATATCTTCCTCTAAGTCTTCTGCCCTTTGTCAGAAGGGCTCACATCACATAGCCTGAGAAGTATTTAAGTCTTGCTGGGATTTGTGTCTTTTTATCCCTGGTAATGAAACTGCTATGTCTATACACAAGTGCATCTGGGAGAACTATAGGGCAGAGAGGGGACTGCATCCCCTTCCCCTCTCCAGTTGTTAGCCTGTGGACTGAATGCTGATAGTGCCCAGCTGGTTATCATGACATTTTACATCTATCTCACTTGATAAAAGCAATGTTAGTCTAGTCTGTCTGCTGAGGAGGTGCTTCTTACTTGGAACTCAGAATTCGTGTTAAGAGAGCTGCAGCTGCCCCACCCATCTCCAGCCCTCAGACCAAGGACTGGTTCCAGAGGGCATAAATAAATAAACAAATAAATAAATAGAGAACTGCAGGTGGTTTGATAATGGGTGATAAAACCTGTGTCCCCTTAATGGGATTAGAGGGTTGTAAATTTGGAGATAGGCTTCTGAGTTTGGAATGTGCTGAGTCTAATAGTTGGAGAGGAGTTAGGGTCAGGCGAGGCCCACCATAGTTTTGGGGGATGCAAATGAATGTAGATGCAGCTTCAGTGACTAGAAAAAACCCTTTATTAGAAGTAGGGGAATTATGTCCTTGCAAAACCTAATCTTTCAAGGGACAAGGAAAGGGCTATTAGGGGAGTGGGTAGAAGGAAAGGAAGACTCCACCCCGTAATTTTTTTAAATTAAAAAATGGAAAAGCATACCATCTGTCTACAAGCTGATTAGTGGTCACAAAGGTAAGATATCCAGGTCACTACCCTTCACATCACTTTTAATCTCTCCTGTCATTGTTTTAAATCTTATAATTGTCAAGACTACTGAATGTATCTAGAAATATTGATCTTCAGATTTTAATGTATACCCTTAACTTCATTTTATACTTATATTTTCTTGAGGGTGTGTGTGTGGGGTGGGGGGTGCGTACATGCCTGTATAAAAAAATTCCATTCGTTATAGCCACTTTCCTGTTTCTAGCTGGATGCAATAGTGATTTTTTTAAAGGGATTTTGTCTACACTTAGGGGAGCTGATATCGGGCCTATGAGGAGAGCCATAATAGTGCCTGTGCTGGTGAAATTGAGGGAGGCAAGAAAGGTAGCTGAGAATGTGGGGATTGCGGATCTGTGTGCCTTCTCTCCTGGAAACTCCTTTCAGAAGACTTTTTGTTTTAAAGCATTTGAGAAGATTGTGGTTGTAAGGAAGTACTTATCTTCCATTGCTGGCACAGTGTCACCTTTGCCCAGGATCTACACGTCCCTGGTAGTTGCCTCTATCTCTTAGTGCAGCTGTGCTGGCTGGCTTCCGGCCTGGGGCGTGGGTCTGCATTCCCACCTGTCTCTCCGGCTGCCCCTGGATGAACTCCATTCCTTTTCCACAGCCGTCTTTGTGAATCTCGCCCACTTCAGGCGGCTTTCTTTTTCCTGCAGAACTCTAGACCTCTTAGCTGGTGGGGCCTCCTTCCTGCTACCACTGTTGCAGCTGCCCTGACTAAGCGCTTGACTGCTGAGCCAGCCCCCTTCTCTGTGATAAAAGCACCTTGGTTTTTATTTTGTTCTTTTAATTAAACA
Source organism: Callithrix jacchus (assembly GCF_049354715.1). NCBI lineage: Eukaryota > Metazoa > Chordata > Mammalia > Primates > Cebidae > Callithrix > Callithrix jacchus. Next base: position 4,672,730 of record NC_133506.1, read on the forward strand.
ACCCCAGCTGTGAATGGCACCACAAATCTTACTGATGATAATTCCCACCTCTTAACTTGGACTCCGCCAACTGTGAGAAGAACAGAGATGATCAAAGGGAGGCTTTTGAAGTTTGTTTCAGGTTTTCAGATTAAGCCTCTACCTAAATCTATGCAAGAAATCTAGGGTTACCTGTATTCCTGTGATGACTTCTTGATTTTCTTTTGAACTGAAAGATGGTCTTCTAAAAATGTTTTTTGGTTGAAAATTTTTTATTTAATTTTCAAAGACCTATAACATGCAAAAATAAAGCATAGTACATACTTTTGAACCTATTTTCAGGTTGAAAAAAATTTACTCCTACAGCTCTCTCTCTGATACTTTCATCTTCCTATTTTCCCTCCTACCAATACCACTGTTCTGAATTTAGTGGTTATCATCATACACATGGCCTTGACTTTTCCTATGTTACCAAATAACACATAATATTATCTTACATGCTTTTAACTTTATGTAAATGGCACAATGCAGTATATATTCTAGTGTGATCTGCTTTTTTCATCATCAAATTTTTAGTCATTCACGGATAGTTAAGCACTGGCTATCTTGGCTCCTCCGAAATACTCTGTTTTTTAATAGTTGGCAGCACTGATTTTATATTGTCTAAATGAGATTCTTTGATCACTAAATCAACAGGACTACTGATATTTTGGGTTCAGAGGCTTTCTCATCTATATTCTGACCCATGTTTTCGTATAAGGCTGCCTACCTGTTTTTCATTCTGGAACACACGCACGAACTTGTTGGAACACACCAGCAGAAGGCAAGAGCTTTCCACCCCATCCCAGTCCCTCTTAACTATCCAGCTGGTCAGCCACACCCAGCTTTCCTCCTCTTCATCATCATGGCTGTTCTACACTTCCTCTGTGGAAGTAAAACATAACCCAAGATACTGTGACATTTGGGGGTCATTCTGCCTTGCTTGAAAATACTTCTTTATGGATGGAACTTTGGAGGCTTTAGGCCACTGATGATAACTCTTCAAATGGCTAAGAACTTTGCTTTTCCAGCAAGTCATTCATTTAGCCATTCAACAGATATTTATTGTTTATCCACTGCGCCAGGTGTTAGGCATCCATGGTAAGCAAATAAACATGGTCCCTGCCCTCATGGAACTCTTGGTCTAGTGAGGGAGACAGACATTAGTCAATCATATAAATAAGTGAAAAGGTTATTAACTGTGAACAATGCTATGAAAGAACATATATAATAGGGAGATTTTACCTGGGTGTGGGGTGCTGAGGCAGAGAGTGCCTTCCTAAGGAATTGATGATTTAACTGAGATCTAAGGATGATGTGGGAGTTCACTAGGGAAAGAGAAGAAGAAATTGTTCCAGTTCAAATGCAAAAGTCTGGGAATAGGAGGGACACAGCATGTTCATGGTGCTGGAACCCAGAAAGGGGGTTGGGAGGGGTGCGTGTGAGATGAGCCTAGAGAGGTAGGGCCAGACCAGGCAGGGCCATGTGGGCCATGGAAAGGACTTTTGTCTTCAGTCCCAAAACAATGGGAAGTGAATTGTTTCATGTGTTTTATCTCTTCTAGTTCAAAAAGCAGAAACTCCTCCTAGAACTGGACCAGTATGCCCCAGATGTGGCCGAACTCATCCGAACCCCTATGGAAATGCGTTACATCCCTCTAAAAGTGGCCCTGTTGTAAGTATTCCCTGACAAAACAGGGCTTAGTGCCAGCAAATGCGAGGAAAATCTGATGAGACTTTCCCATGTTGTTTGTTGTACTTTTGGAGATTTGCAATCTTAGTCATCAAGTATTTGCTGTAGTTCTGTTGCACAACTGGGTTCTGTTGTTCTGGCAAAAGAGACACAGCCATTCTGTCTCTCTTGGGACAAAGACTCACACAGGGCTGTGCACAATCAAACCCTTCACAAATGCTTTTTGACTCCATGCTGATCTGGGTTCCAGCCTACATATAACCAGTGTTTCTAAAGAAAAAGTTATTCAATTGTGATGTATAGATTGAATAAAAGTTTGGTTTTTATGTGGCTGCCGTTTCAAGCAGCTCTTACGTTTCATGTACAATATAGTCCCCCATTTGTAGCTCATAAAACTAAAGTGCCAAACAGATGCATTCCAGCCGGGTGACCCATGTAGAAGACTGGAACTTACTAAGGCTCTGTGAAAGAATTCTCTAGGGAGTACCCAGAGCTGCCATAAAGTTGTACTCTTTTGGGTTATTTCCATTTATCTTCCTGAGATAGGCAAATGTGAATAATTATTCAATCCACTAATAGTCATTGAATATTAATAATATACCAGTTTCTAGGGATACATAGTAAACAAGACAAACAAGTTTCCTCATGGAAAAATATGCCTTTAGAACCTAAGAATTAAAAAGGGCCTTATGAGATTAGTTTATTCATCCCTCTGTCTTGTGTGTGGATTTCCTACTCCCTATTCCAGATAGATGTCTATGCAGCTGCTTCTTGAATGTCACTTGCTATTTAGAAATGACATTTTTTTCTTCCCACCAAACTATTTTGGACTATCAGTTCCAATCTGTGTATTTCAGAAATGTTGGTGGGGTCTACCTTAAAAGAACCAGAAGTTTAGCAACTTTATGAATCCCTTATGGACTTATATATGTCCTAGGGGTAGTTTTGTAATAGCAGTAGCTGTTTCTTTAAAGATTATGTAACAAGCCTGTCTGTAATTGCTGAAAAAACCACCAACAATTTCTAGGCCTTTGGCTGTGGAACTGCTAATCTCACAGTTTTGGGAGGTATTGGATTTAAGGTCTTTATTTGTGAATAATAATCATAATCTCTTCCTGAGACACTGGCACGTTTCTTCCTATCTGGTAACCAGAATTACGTAACTAGTCTACCTTTTCACTTTGTCTGCCAGGAAACTCAGAGTCAAATTTGAAGCTGATTATTATAGTGCTGTAGAATACCCATTTGGTCATCCTTCCATTGCCTTTACTGTCTCCTTTTATTTATGTTTTCCTTGCCCTGGATTCTTTATTTCTATTTTTACTTTGCTATTATTTTTTCTTATCTGTTCTTTGTGTTTTTGAGATGGAGTCTCACTCTGTCACCCAGGCTAGAGTGCAGTGGCACCATCACAGCTCACTGCAGCCTCCACCCGCCCCCCTCTGGGCTCAAGTGATTCTCCTACCTCAGCCTTCCAAATGGCTGGGACCTCAGGTGTGCGCCACCATGCCTGGCTAAGGGGTTTTTTTGTATTATTATTATTTTTTTTAGTAGAGACAGGGTCCCTCCATGTTGCTTAGGCTGGTCTTGAACTCCAGCTCAAGCTATCCACCTACCTTGGCTTCTCAAAGTGCTGGGATTACAGGTGTGAGCCACCATGCCTAGCTTATTTTTTATTATCTGTTCTTTTTTTTTTGAGATGGAGTTTTGCTCTTGTTGCCCAGGTTGGAGTGCAATGGCGCTATCTTGGCTCACTGCAACCTCCACCTCCCAGGTTCAAGCCATTCTCCTGCCTCAGCCTCCCAAGTAGCTGGGATTACAGTTATGCGCCACCAACCCCGGCTAATTTTGTATTTTTAGTAGAGACAGGGTTTCTCCATGTTGGTCAGGCTGGTCTTGAACTCCCTACCTCTGGTGATCCACCCACCTCGGCCTCCCAAAGTGCTGGGATTACAGGCGTGAGCCATTGTAACTGGGTTGTTCTCATTTTAGCTGCTTCATTAAATCCTTTGTGGAAGCAGGATAGAAATAAATACAAACAATTTATTATGACCATCTGAGATCTTCCTACTCACAAGCATTTCATATTCATTTTCTCGTCCATTCCTTTTCCACCTCAGGAAAAGACTAGGAGTTTCCGTATAACTTCTTCCTAGTGGAGAGTCCAGATGTCCTTTGGAGTTCTGTGGCATCTGACTTGTTGAATTCAGTAGATACTTATTCTGTCCTTGTGGTCTGGATCTATGGATTCGGCTTAACTACAAGAAGGGTACATCTAAACTGCTCTGACCTTTTGGATTGGTGTGACCTGTGTCAGGGCTTAGGAACCTGATTAAGGAAAATGTACTTTCCTGGTTCTCAGAGGTAGATGCAGCCATTCTTAAGATATGTGGCTCTGTGGGAATTGGTAGAATTTAATCATTTTTGAAATCTAAAATAGTAAAAGAACATTTTAGAGCTAGAAAATCCTGATTTTGAATATACTTACTTGTGATATTTTGGGCAAGTTCCTTTACCCCTGAGTCTCAGTTTCCTCATCTGCAAAATTAGAATGATGTTGTTGCGAGTTACAGGATCTCTGTGATGATTAGATACAAGAGTTTGCCGTATACCGCACAGCACAGAATAGGCAGTCCACGTTCAGTACCTTTTACTCATCAGCCGCAACCGCCACTCTATTCCTTCTTACTTGGGGAAGCTCATTTCTAAGAAGTTGCCTTCCTTCATGTGAGCTTTTAGTATATCTCTTGGAATTTCCTGGCTGTAATGGCGAGGACTCCTTGGTCAGGATTACTAACGCCAAATATGTTTGTTCTTCCCCAGCTATCTCTTAAATCCTTACACGGTTTTGTCTTGTGTTGCCAAGTCTACCTGTGCCATCAACAATACCCTCATTGCTCTCTTCATTTTGACTACGATCAAAGGTAAGGCCCTGAAGGGAGAGTACAAAGCTCAGTCCCTGATTTATGCAAGGTTTTGTAACACTTATGCTGTGGGTTTTTTTTTAAATGTAACACTTAAAAACATTTAAAAAATTACACAGGTAACACAAGATTATTCAGAAAATGTAGACAAGGCAAGAGGAAAAAAATTAAAACATCTTGAAAACTTACTGCTCAGAGAGTCACTATTAACATAGTTTAAGAGGCCTGGCAAGGTGGCTCACGCCTGTAATGCCAGCACTTTAGGAGGCTGAGGTGGGCCAATCACCTGAGGTCAGGAGTTCGGGACCAGCCTGATCAACATGGAGAAACCCCTGTCTCTACTAAAAATACAAAATTAACTAGGCATGGTGGTACATGCCTGTAATCCCCAGCTACTCAGGAGGCTAATTCAGGAGAATTGCTTGAACACAGGAGTCAGAGGTTGCAGTGAGCCGAGATTGTGCCATTGCACTCCAACCTGGGCAACAAGAGCAAAACTCTGTCTCAAAAAAAAAAAAAACATAGTTTAAGAAAAAGTTCTAGGCCAGGCATGGTGGCTCATACCTGTAATCTCAGCACTTTGGGAAGCCAAGGCGGGAGGATCATTGAGCCCAGAAGTTTGAGACCAGCCTGGGCAACATAGCAAGACCTTGTCTCTGCAAAACAAAAAATTAGCCCAGCATAGTGCACCTGTAGTTCCAGCTACTCGGGAGGCTGAGGCAGGAGGATTGCTTGAGTTGCAAGTTTGAGGCTGCAGTGAGCTATGATCATCATGCCACTGCACTCCAGCCTGGGTGACAGAGTGAGACCGTGCCTCTTAAAAAAAGCTTCTAAAAGGCTTATGATTAGAATAGTAGTCCTACTCTTTCTTCCTACCCCTACTTCAGCTTCTTTGAAGCAACTACTCTCTGGCTTTTGCTAGTATTCCATATTTATAAATAAGACTTTATATTGTATTTCCTGAATTACAGATTTTAGACATTATTTATTGTACTCCCATTATGGACAATGATAAAGATTTAGCTCTTTAGTACAAATATCCCCTTTCCCGCTTTGCCTGATTTTCCTATAGTAGTTACATCCTAGTTTCTTGCTTGTTTGTTTTGTTTTGGAGACAGGGTCATCACTCAGGCTGGAGTTCAGTGGCACAGTCATGGCTCATGGAAGCCTTGATCTCCCCAACTCAGCTGATCCTCCCACTTCACCTCCTGAGCAGCTAGGACTACAAGTGCCTGTCATCACGCCTGGCTTCTTTTTGTGTTTTTTATAGAGACGGGGTTTTGCCATGTTGCCCAGGCTGCTGTTGAACTCCTGGACTTAAGTGATCCACCCTCCTTGACCTCCCAAAGTGCGGGATTACAGGCATGAACCACTGCACCTGGCCAACATCATAGTTTAGATTAAATCAATATCAGCACCTGTATTTTATGATACTATACGTGTTATTCCACTGCTGGGCAAAGTAGTAACTCTGACTACTTTCTTCTTCCATGTACTGCCTTTTATTTTTCCTAGGAGTAGTAATTGTCTTTTATTGCTTGTTTGGTTTTTTGCTTAGTTTTTGGGTGCCAGTCGCTGTTTTATTCCCCAGTTGTTCCACTGTATCTGGAGATTTTTTTCATACATCTTTCGTCCTACCCAAGTGGGTCTTGGCTGTTCTCTGGGTCTGGTATAAAGTTGTCATACTGGAACTTACCTTCATAAATCTCTTCTTCTGCATCCCTCCTCTCCTGGATTCCTTCTCTTTTTTATTGATTTTTTTTTTCTGTTTTTCTGAAGTACTTTCTCAGTAATTGTCTAAGAAAGGGTGTATGAGATACATATTTTGAGTCATTCCATCTCTAAAAAACATCTTTGTTCTAGTTTAGCACCGAATTAATAGTTGAGTAGGATACAGAATTCTAGACTCAAATAACTTTTCCTTTAGAATTTTGAAGGCATTGGCCAGGTTTGGTGGTTCACGCCTGTAAGCCCAGCACTTTGGGAGGCCGAGGCAGGTGGATCACCTAAGGTCAGGAGTTCGAGACCAGCCTGATAGGAAAAACTCTATCAATTCAAATAAAAAAAAAAGAATTTTGAAGGCATTGTTTCGTTGTCTTCTAGTATCTTGGTTGCTATTGAACAGTTTTACGGTCTTGAATATAACCCATTTTTAAAATTTATTTTTATTATTATTATTTTATTATTTTTTTTTTTGAGATGGAGTTTTGCTCTTGTTACCCAGGCTGGAGTGCAATGGCACGATCTCAGCTCACCGCAACCTCCACTTCCTGGGTTCAGGCAATTCTCCTGCCTCAGCCTCCCAAGTAGCTGGGATTACAGGCACGTGCCACCGTGCCCAGCTAATTTTTTGTATTTTTAGTAGAGACGGGTTTCACCATGTTGACCAGGATGGTCTCAATCTCTTGACCTCGTGATCCACCCGCCTCAGCCTCCCAAAGTGCTGGGATTACAGGCTTGAGCCACCGCGCCTGGCCTATTTTTATTATTTTTTGAGATGGAGTCTTGCTCTTTTTTGCCCAAGCTGGAGTGTAATGGCGCAATCTCAGCTCACTGCAACCTCCGCCTCCCAGATTCAGGCAATTCTTCTGTCTCAGCCTCCTGAGTAGCTAGGATTACAGGCATGCGCCACCTCGCCTGGCTAATTTTGTACTTTTAGTACAGAATGGGTTTTTCCATGTTAGTCAGGCTAGTCTCGAACTCCTGACCTCAGGTGATCTGCCTGTCTCAGCCTCCCAAAGTTCTGGGATTACAGGTGTGAGCCACCATGCCATGAGTTACGGCTGTAACTCAGGTTTTTTTTTTGAAATATTTAATATCTTCTGGTCAGGCACAGTGCTCTAGCCTGTAATCCTAGCACTTTGGGAGACTGAGGCAGGAGGATCTCTTGAGCCTAGGAGTTTGAGACCAGCCTGGCAATATAGTGAGACCTCATCTTTACAAAAAATGAACACAATTAGCTGGGTGTGGTGGCATGTGCCTATAGTCCTAGACACTTGGGTGGCTGAGGCAGGAGGATCACTTGAGCCCAGGAGGTTAAGGCTACAATGAGCCAATATAGTGATACTGTGCTCCAACCTGGGTGACAGAGCAAGACCCTTCCTCAAAAAAAGGAGGAAAAAAATTGAGTATCTTCTTTTTATCCTCAACATTTTGAAATTTTATGACATTATGTCTTGACATGGGTCTTTTAAAATTCATTATGCTGAGTACTTGGTAGGCCCTCTTTTTCTTTCTTTCTTTTTTTTTTTGTTTTGTTTTTTGAGATGGAGTTTCGCTCTTGTTGCACAGGCTGGAGTGCAGTGGCACAATCTTGGCTCACCGCAACCTCCACCTCCCGGGTTCAAGCAATTCTCGTGCCTCAGCCTCCCAGGTAGCTGGGACTACAGGCATGCGCCACCATACCCGGCTAATTTTTGTATTTTTAGTAGAGACGGGGTTTCACCATGTTGGTCAGGCTGGTCTTGGACTCCCAACCTCAGGTGATCTGGCCACCTCAGCCTCCCAAAGTGCTGGGATTATAGGCATGAGCCACTGCACCGGACCTGGTGGGCCCTTTCAGTATGGAAACTAGTGTTCTAGAAGGTGTTCCTGTACAACTTTTCCAAATTCCACCTCTGTTTTCTCTGTCGACTTGTTTTGGATGTTTTTTTGGATGTTAGACTTTCTTGATTGATCGAATATGCATATTTTCTTTTCTATTGTTTTTTCCATCATTTTTACTTTTCTCCTTTTCTGGGATGTTTCCTTGTTTTTATCTTCCAGCTCCTCATGGAATTTTAAATTTTATTCATTACATTTTTATACATTTACATTTGGTCTCTAGTTCTTTCTTTGAGGCATCCTATTTTTATTTTATCACCCCAGTATCCTCTACTATGTCTCTGATTATACATATATATTGTCAATTTCCATTTGTTCCAAGCAAAGTCTCTTTGTCTTCCTGGTATTTTAATTGTTTGTTTTAAGAGGATTTCTTCCTTATGGGAAGATTTTCTTACATGTATGGTAATCCTGGCTATCTGTTTCTATTTAAGAGTGAGGCATGGCCTGGCACAATGACTTACACCTATAATCCCAGCATTTTGGGAGGCTGAGGTGGGAGGGTTGCTTGAGGCCAGGAGTTCAAGACCAACCTGGACAACATAGCGAGACCTCGTCTCTACAAAAGAAAGAAGTTAGCCAAGCATGGTGGTCCTTGCTTGTAGTCCCAGCGACTCAGGAGGCTAAAGTAGAAAGGATTGCTTGAGCCTGGGAGTTTTGAGGCTGCAGTGAGCTATGATTCTGCCATTGTACTGCAACCTAGGTGACAGCCGTCTCTAAAAAAAAAAAAGAAAATTAAAAAAATTTTAAATGAGGCACAACATACTGACTGGAGACTCTGTGCATGGGCAGTGCTTGTTGGTGGATCATTTTCACTATATGGGGATCAGGCAGGGGGCTGGCCTCTTTGGGTCGGGGGCATTTACAAATGTCATTATTTGCAGGTTTTATTTTCCTTTGAAACTATTCAGTTTTTCCAAAGGGGAATCCTCTAAAATCCTGTCTGGGGTAGCAGAGTTAGGGATTTTTGCGGGGGTGGAGGGTACATAAAGACTGGCTGCTGGAGTTGTGAGAGCAGGAACGGGGAGGGTAGCTGGTTTCAGTCGGAGACCTTATTTCATCTCATTGCTTTTCAGCCCTCACTTCTCCTCAGCCCATTCCCGTACTAAGTAGTTCCTAGACTTGTGCCCTTAGTTAGCTTTCTCCAGAACTGAGATCTTCTGCAGGTGGAGCAGAAAGTTAGAGGGATGGGTTATGTGGGAATGGTTATTTGGCTGCGCATAGTTGGGATAAGATCTGTTGCTCTGAGTGGTCTGTAGACAAACTTTCAGCTTGATTTTTTTCTCTGTGCATTATTACCCCCACCTCCCATAGCATCTGATACACTCAAGTGCTGAATTTCTCAGTTTTGTGGGTTGAGTAGGCTGATTTTTTTATTAGTAATCCTCTTTGTAGGCCACTGAGCTGTAATTTCTTCCACATCACCAAGTCATTTATTCTTTCACTTGCTTTATATTTTTTCTCTATTGTATTGAAGTTTTTTTTGCTATATTCTCCTTTTATTTTCTTTGTGATTTAAATGGTTTTAATCTCTTACTGTCATTTTAGTGAGATTTTTGGAGGATGAGATGATAAGCACATGTGATCAATCTGTTATTTTTAAAGTTCCTCTGTAAGCATTTGGGTTATATATTTCCAGATTTTTCCTACATTTCCCACCCCCACCCCCGACTTTTAAATATTGTATCGATTAGCTAGTACCACAAAAATGTTAATAAACCACCCCAGAATTCAGTAGCTTAAGACGATAGCAAGTGTTTACCTAGCTCATACATCTGTAAGTCAGCAAGAAGTCAGCTGATCTAGGTTGGACATGTTTCGTCAGTTGGCTGATTACATGGGCTTCATTTACGCATCACTGGCTGGCTGGAGTTGGCTAATCTGGGTTGGGCTCTGCTTCATATGGCTGTCATCCTCCTGGGCCAGGGGACAAACTTAGGTATTTTCTCTTCATAGCAATGGCAGAAGCACAATAGTGAGCAAGCCTAGTCAGGCATGTACTTTTTAAGTTCCTGGTTGTATCACATCTGCTAATATTCCATTGATAAAAATGTAACACACGTCCAGGCACAGTGGCTCACGCCTGTAATCCTAGCACTTTGGGAGGTCAAGGCGAGTAGATCATGATCTTGACCGGCCTGGCCAAGATGGTGAGACCTTGTCTCTACGAAAGAGACAAAAATTAGCCAGTTAGCCAGGTGTGATGGCAGGTGCCTGTAATCCCAGCTACTCAGGAGGCTGAGGCAGAGAATTGCTTGAACCCGGGAGGTGGGGGCTTCGATGAGCATGATCGCACCATTGTACTCCAGCCTGGGTGATGAAGTGAGACTCCATCTCCAAAAAAAAAAAAATGGTAACACACGGCTGAGCCCGGGGGTCAGGATTTCCATCCTGTCCACAACAGGAAGGCACTGCAAAGTTATACAGCAAAGTATCCGGACATGGTGGTGGGGGCGGGTGCAAATTGGGGACAGTAATACAGCCTACCACATATATACCAATAAATGTCTAGTCCTTTTTTTTTTTTCTAAGTTAGTCTTGCTCTGTTGCCCAGGGTGGAGTGCAGTGACACAATCTTGGTTCATTGCAAACTCTGCCTCCTGGTTCAAGTGATTCTTGTGCCTCAGCCTCCCGAGTACCTGAGACTACAGGGATGTACCACCATGCCCAGCTAATTTTTGTATTTTTAGTTAGAAATGAGATTTCACCATGTTGGCCAGGCTGGTCTCGAATTCCTTACCTCAAGTGATCAGGCTGCCTTGTCCTCCCAAGGTGTTGGGATTACAGGTGTGAGCCACCACGCCTGGCCCTAGTCTATCATTTTGAATGGCTGCATATTCATTTTATGAATATAGAAATTCTGTGACCAATATATGTATCATTAAATATTTAGGTGATTTTCCAGTTTTTAGCTGTTTAAATATTACAATCAACTTTCTAATATATAGCAATATTTGTACTCATTTAGTTATTTTCTTATAATAAAGTCCTAGAAATAGAAATATTTGCCACTTTTTAACAATTTCTAGAATTAATTAATTTTTTTTTTCTTTTTTGTGGCTAATAGAGGTCTCACTGTGTTGCCCAGGCTGGTCTCAAAACTCCTGGGCTCAAGCTGTCCTCCTACGTCTGCCTCCCTTAATTGCTGAGGTTATAGACATGAGCTGCCATACCCAGTTGGATTTCTGAAATTTATTGCCACATTTATACTCCCATAAGAAGCACGCAAGAGTCCTTGTATTTGTACACTATTGTTTAATAGTTTGTGTGCTCAGGAAGTTAAAGGTACAAAGTTGTACAGAGAACCTTTTGCTTACAGTTTGCTTACCTTTTCAGGGGTGGCACATGAGGATGGCTTAGGTCTTCACAAGAGATTGTTTCTCTTGGAATGCATAAGAGTGGTCTTTCTGTAGGCCTATTAGTTTAATTTATTATTAGGTTACTTAAAATGGCTAGATATTGCATAGCCTGAACTATCTTGTTCTGAAGATTGTGGTCATTTTGTCAGAAACAACTCTGAAACAGTCAATACTCTGCTGTCTGCATACTCCCTGACTCAATCCCTGTTTCCAGAGTGTCAGGTTCAGATAGGTTGTCATTTATCAAGGTGTCTGGTGTCCATTAAAATAAAGAATATACACAGTAGCCTGGCAGAAGGGACCAAGTACTGGCTTTTGGAAATGTCACCTTTAAAATAGCCAAGTACAGAGATAGAAACTGAAGACATGCCCTCAGAAGGTGCATGTTTATTTGTTTTCCTAGGAGTATCACATAAAAATGTAAAGTATGCCATTAAAAAATACATTTTATTACCTTTAAGTCAATGAAAGGTTTTTGTTTGGGGAAGAAAAACAAGTAAAAAAGTTATGTATATCTCTTTTGCAGCCAAGTTTCTTTTGTTCCACAGAGCAAAAAAATATATATCACTCTAGATTTTTGTTTAATGAATTCATAGACATTTTCATAATGTTATATGCATAATTTTGTTTTATCACTTCATATGAATCGTGTCTGACATTGGTCACATTATTTGTCATTTCCTTTAAATTTAAATTTGGAAGTAATTTAAGCATTTGGCAAGAATAAAAGAAATTCAAGCCTATAAATTGAAAAGTAAAAGTCTTTCATCACCCTGCTCCACCTCCACTTAAATTCCTCTTGCATATTTGTTATGAGGTCCAGCCCTTCTCTTTTGTTGGACATTTGTTTTCCATTATTTGCTACTATAAATAGAGACCCTCACAAACAACATTTATAATCTGTTAAAATATTTGAAGAGTTCTATTTTAGGTGGGTCTATGAACCACTCTAGCTCTTCGAGTATTTTAGTAAGCTCTGCTAACAGTATATATAATCAGGTTAGTTGTTATAAATTCTGCAAGTTATATTTCTACATTTTACATATTACCACATAATATTAATAAAATTAGTTACTTAATAAAATTAAGGAGGGAATAATTCACTTTTTTTCTTAAAAAAGAAAATATTTGAGAATTCACAAGAAAAGATATAAATCGCTAAAAATTATGGAAAAATATTCAACTCTGTGGATAATTAATAAAGAAAAGTAAATTGAAATTTAAAAACTTTTGAAAGCTTTTATTCTCCTTTGAAATTGGTAAGGATTTAGAAGTTAATTCTCGGTTCTGGCAAAGGTTCTATCAAATAGACATTCTCCCACATGGAAGTTGGCTGATAAATTTGTACAACCATCTTGGGCAGTATCCACTGGGGGATAAAATGTTTGTAGTTTTGATTTATTAATTCTACTTTTGAGAACCTATCCTAAAGTATTGCAGAAATACACAAAGCTTTATGGTGCAAAGTCATTAATTGCAGAATTATTTATAATCACTGGAAACATTAGAAAATACTTTAAAATAGAGAGGAAAGATTAAGTAAAATGTGGTTTACCCATGTAGTAGAATATTATGCACATATTTAAATATAATTTTAAATTATGTGAAAATAAATGTATGTTTTTTAAACAATGTAAAATTTTATATATATATATATATATATATATTTTTTTTTTTTGAGACAGAGTTTTGCTCTTGTTACCCAGGCTGGAGTGCAATGGCGCAATCTCGGCTCACCGCAACCTCCGCCTCCTGGGTTCAGGCAATTCTCCTGCCTCAGCCTCCTGAGTAGCTGGGATTACAGGCACGCGCCACCATGCCCAGCTAATTTTTTGTATTTTTTAGTAGAGACGGGGTTTCACCATGTTGACCAGGATGGTCTTGATCTCTTGACCTCGTGATCCGCCCACCTTGGCCTCCCAAAGTGCTGGGATTACAGGCTTGAGCCACTGCGTCTGGCATATATTTTTTTTTAAATCTAATTTAATTTTTTGGAGACTGGGTCTTACTCTCTCACCCAGGCTGAACTGCAGTGGCACAGTCGTAGCTCACTATAATGTCACACTCTTGGGCTCAGATGATCCTCCCACCCCAGCTTCTCATGTAGCTGAGACAACAGGCATGGGCCACCATAACTGGTTAATTTTTTAAGTTTTTTGTGAAGAACAGATCTTGCTCTGTTGTCCAGACTGGTCTTGAACTCCAGGACTCAAGCAATCCACCTTCCTCAGCCTTCTAAAGTGCTGGGCTTGCAGGTGTGAGCCACTATGCCCAGCAAAATTATATATTTTAATGAATCTCAACTCTGTTAAAGCAGCAAAAATAGGAAATAGATCCCAAAAGGATAATACTTGTCCTTGTAGATTAAGTTCATGGGTGCTTTTAATTTCCTTTTTATATGTTTTTTTCCCAAAGTTTCTTCAGTGAATACATAATTAAAAGCTAAATTAAATTAACTTGATTGGTAAGAAGATAGAGACAGGAGAAGTGAACTTAGCAGTGCTCCCCTGACCGTGGAGCAGATACACCACAGAAGAAAGTGACTTGTTTGCTGTGTCCCCATTGACTCTTGCTGCTTGCTTTCCCTTGGCTTCCTTTGTGGCATCTCAGGGTTGCCTGGGCAAGGCCCAGGCCATCGTATTGTGATGTCCTTATTGGAGTGTTGGCCGGGAAACACAGGTCTTTGGGCAGGGTTGATATTAGTTTAGCGGATCAGCTTAAGTTTGTCTTTGAAGGCTGTTGCTTAGGCAAAGGGTACTCTGTCTTTCAGTGAGCTAATTAAAAACTCCATCCCTGGGAAGCAGTCTTCATTGGGTTTTAAAAAGGAAAACAAACAGATGTTAATAGATGGTCTTGCTTTTTCACTATTGGTGTTTGTCAACAGTGAGATATTCCCAACTAGAATTTTTTTTTTTTTTTGAGGCGGAGTTTCGCTCTTGTTACCCAGGCTGGAGTGCAATGGCGCGATCTCGGCTCACCGCAACCTCCGCCTCCTGGGTTCAGGCAATTCTCCTGCCTCAGCCTCCCGAGTAGCTGGGATTACAGGCACGTGCCACCATGCCCAGCTAATTTTTTGTATTTTTAGTAGAGACAGTGTTTCACCATGTTGACCAGGATGGTCTTGATCTCTTGACCTCGTGATCCACCCGCCTCAGCCTTCCAAAGTGCTGGGATTACAGGCTTGAGCCACCGCGCCCAGCCTTAGAAATTCTTGAAGTTTGCCACCTAAGGGTTCTTCAGCTTTCCTTATGCCACTTGCTTGCCCAGCAGAAAGAAAGATTATTGCTGTTAGAAGGTATTCAAGTATGATTTTTTTTTTTGAGACGGAGTTTCACTCATTACCCAGGCTGGAGTGCAATGGCGTGATCTTGGCTCACCGCAACCTCCGCCTCCTGGGTTCAGGCAATTCTCCTGCCTCAGCCTCCCGAGTAGCTGGGATTACAGGCACGCGCCACCATGCCCAGCTGATTTTTTGTATTTTTAGTAGAGACGGGGTTTCACCATGTTGACCAGGATGGTCTCGATCTCTTGACCTCGTGATCCACCCGCCTTGGCCTCCCAGAGTGCTGGGATTACAGGCGTGAGCCACCGTGACCGGCCTCAAGTATGATTAAGAGCTCAGGCTGCTCTGCTGTTAGATCTGGTGGCTAATCCCAGCTCTCCTGTTCCCTGGCTGTATCACCTTGGACAAGTCACTTAACAGTTCTAAGCCTTAGTTTCCTTATCTATAGCATGAGGATTAAACAGTGTCTACCTCATACAGTGAATATAAAGAATGAATGGTGTGGTGAATGGTATGGAGGCATGTAATAACTGCTCAGGTGGTATTGGTTGCTATTCTTAATAGTATCCTCCCTTTTAAAAGATCTCTCAGATCACTTGAGCCCAGGAGTTTGGGTGCAGTGAGCTATGACCTCGTCACTGCACTCCAGTCTAGGCAACAGAGTGAGACCCTGTCTGTTAAAAAAAAAAAAATTAAAATTAAAGAGACCTCATGACTAATAGCATCCTTATAGGCCTTATAGGGAGGACTGAGAGGTTACAATGAGAGGTTTTCTTCCTGGAGCCTAGCCTTAGAGGAACAGTGGAAGAGTGATCGATGATCCTGAGGCCTGGTGATCCCATCACTTCCAGTTGAGGTTCCTGTAGGCCAAAGACCTGCCAATGGACGGAGTCATGGAGGACCCAAGGACCCATGGGAGAAGCAGTTTTTGTCAGGTCAACCCAACTTCGAAGCCTGCTTATTCTAATTACTAGCTCTGTAGCCTTGGGCAAATCACGCAGCCTCAAGAGCCTCAGTTAGAATACCTACCTCCGAGAGATAGCAGAGGAATAAATAAGAAATATAAAATGCTTAGCATGCTTCCTTAGCAGAATTCACTCAATAACTAGTTGCTCTGCTTATTATGATAGTTATGGTACAGGCACAGATTGAAATCAAGAGGGTGGCACAGTGATGCCGTCAGAACTGGGGTCTGAAGTGAAACTGTTTGGTTTAAATCCTGTTGCTCTCATTCACTAGTTTCATGACGCTGGGCAAATAACTTCTCTGTCTTTCATTTTCATTATCTGTAAAATGGGGACAGTAATTGTATCTACTTCATGGCATTATTGAAAGGACTAAATGGCTTAAGACAAGTGAAGTGCTTGCAGTCATGACTGGAACCGAGTAAGTGCTCAATAAATTATCATCCTCTCTGTTATGTATGGGTTGCTCTGAAAGAGGCTGCCCTGTTAAAAGAGCACACTTGGCAAGCAATGTAATGCATTGGCCCTGCCGCCAGGATCGCTGCCTCCTCCTGGGCAGTCTCACTTGTTGCCCCAGACCTTGGTGCAACTTCCTCTTCTGATACTCCTGTGGGACCTGAGCCCTTTTGACTACATTCCAGTGTGTCTCTCTGCCTGTCTTGGTACAAGTTACCATCTGTGACCTACTCTGTTCTCTGTTTACTCCACCTGAAGTCCCTGTCCTGAACCAGTCCCCATGCCCCACCTCATTGCATTCCTGCTCAGTCCTGTAGCTCTGCCACCCACCCAGGCCCAGATCACTGCAAGGTGCAGTCCCTGGAGGCAAAGATTACCCCACGGCTTGCTGAGGCTTGTTTTGGCCCCCACCCTGACATAAATAGAGAGTTAGAAAACACAGCATATTCAAAGCTAGATTGAGTAGATATTGAAATTTCCTGATATTACAGCCAGTGTACATACACATTTTACTGGTTTACTCTAATATTCCTAGGATAAGGCTAAAGATCAAGGCTTATATAGAAAGCCTAGAGCCTGAGCACTGGGCTGCCCTAACAAATGGTAAGTTATATCATTTTGGGGTAAAACTCATAGTCCTCTTGGCACAGTTCCTTCTGGTTAGACCAGCATGATGCCCTAGCTCTTGCCCACATGAAGCTGCCATTTCAGACATGATTTCAGATAGCCTGTCTGGGCCTGTAGGTAGATGTTTTTGGATGACTGTGCAAGCTAAGTCCTCTATGATCTGACGCCAACCTGCTTGCTGAGAAGTTTTGGATTGTAACTTTTTTTTTTGAGACGGAGTTTCACTCTTGTTACCCAGGCTGGAGTGCAGAGGCGCGATCTCGGCTCACTGCAACCTCCACCTACCTGGTTTAAGCAATTCGCCTGCTTCAGCCTCCCGAGTAGCTGGGATTACAGGCATGTGCTACCACGCCCGGCTAATTTTTGTATTTTTAGTAGAGATGGGGTTTCACCATATTGGCCAGGCTGGTCTTGAACTCCTGACCTTGTGATCCACCCACCTCGGCCTCCCAAAGTGCTGGTATTACAGGCATGAGCCACCGCACAGTTGGATTATAACTTTTTATTGAAGTATGATGTATGTAACAGAAACATATATAACTCATTAGTGTACAGATACATTAATTTTCACAAAATGTTGAGTAACCAGCACCCAGCTTGTTCTCTTTCTAGTCACTCCTCCCAGCTCTCACTCTGTTTGGCCATATTGAGCTAACTACAGTACCCACCCCCCAGCATGCCATTCTCTCTTGCCCTCCTGTCCATGTTCAGCCTTGGACTGCCCGGCCTCACCTCCTCATTGTTCAAAACTCAGGTGTCAGCTTCCCCTGATGGGCTAGGCCTGCTTCCTTTGTACTTTCCTCCTGTATTTTGTAATTGTTTACTGGGAGCTCCTTGAGGACAGAGACTGTCTGAGTCACCAGGTTTCCTGGCACCCAGCAGACTCTTCATATAGAGCAAACTCCAGAAATATTTGCTTATTGCATAGTTTGTTTAAAATATTTGAAGTTACTTTTCACTTTCCTTGATCTTCTCTGACTCTGCCCCGAGCACATATCATTCCTCCTCTGCCTTCCTAACCCCTTCAAGCTTTTTTCAAAACACATAGCCCTTTCTGAGTCTCCTGCCTGCCTCCATACACCCCCTCACTTTTGCACAGGCTGTGTGTGTGCCCCGTCCATGCCTGTCCCAGCATCCCACACCCAGACTTCCCACACACCAACCTACTGACAGTTGCAGCACGGTGTTTCTGCCCCTAGACTGCGGGCCTCAGCCAGGCAATAGTCTACTCCACAGAGAGCATTCTCTGTGCTAGCCCCTGCCACAACAAACCCTCAACTGCTATTCTGCAGGCTCTGCTTTATTTGAGTCAGATTTATTTTGTGCTTTGCCCATGTTCATGACTCTGTGTATTACACTTCATGAGTTTTTCTTCCTCAAGAACATTGGTTTCCTTTAATATGCTTGTATTTTTAAAAAGGATTTCATATGTATTGCTGAATGATATTCATTCATTCACTTCATTTGTTCATTCATCACACGTGCCAGAAACTGTGCTAGGTACTGGTGAGTCAAAGTTAAGAGGCATGGATTGCCCTTGAGAAACTCACAGAAAAATGGGGAGAGAGAGAGAAACATACGCAAATTATCATAAGTAGTATTGGTATTGAATGAAATGAGGCTTATTAACACAGGATTAACAGTGGGTACTGGAGTCAGCTCTGTGGTTTTGGTTACATCACTGAAGCTTTCTCTTTCTGTGTCTTGGTTTCTTGACCTGTAAAACGGGTAGAATGTGTGGTTTTTATCTCAGTAAAGCTGTTACAAGGAGTAGAAATAGAGCTTTCACAGGGCTGTTTGATGTTTCCTGAGGACCTTTTTGAGTCAGGAACTGTTCTTGATGCAGAGGATACAGTATAGTGCCTGGCACCTAGCAGGTGATCCATAAATGTCGACTATAATCACAGTTGTTACCACCTTTGCTGGGGCTCATAGACCTTTCACCTGGCTATTGAAGGAAGGGTTTCTACTAGAAAGAGGGCAGAGGCCGGTTGCGGTGGCTCACGCCTATAATCCTAGCACTTTGGGAGGCCGAGGTGGGTGGATCACCTGAGGTCAGGAGTTCAAGATCAGCCTGGCCATCATGGTGAAACCCCATCTTTTAAAAAAAAAAAAAAAATAGAGGGCAGAGAAGGATGGCTTCGGCAGAAGGAATAGCCTAAGAACAGACCCAGAAGAATGAAACAGCATAATGTTTTCAGAAATTGGGAACAGTCCAGTGTAGCTGGAGGACAGGGTATATGTGGGAGAGTGGTGAGAGGTGAAGCTGGAGAAACGAGACCTGGTGGTGAAGGGTCTTGTTTGCTGTTGAAGTTTAGACTTAACCTGACAGATGAAATGGAACCATCAGAAGTCTTTAAAGACTTGCTTGCCACAATCTAAACTGTTTTAGAAGGTTCCTTTGGTGCTTTTGTGGATGGACTTGGATGGGAGGGGATTGGGAGACCACTAAGGAGGAGAGGGAAAAGGCTGCTGAAGAGAGATGATGAAAGCAAGAACTGTGGGGCTAAATGCTCCAGAGGAATATTCACAGGGCTTGGTGACTGGTGGAAGGAGGAACATGGGAGCTGGAGGGTGAAGGTGTTGTCAGGGTATCCGACTGGATGTTGATGCCAGTTACTGACAAAGAATAGCAGGAGGAACAGATTTTTCCTTCCCCAAGACTACTTCAGTCTGTGGAAGGAAGACTGCTTCTTCCTCATCCTAGGAGCAAGCAGTCTAAAACTCTTGAGTCCCTTTGACTAGACTGTGAGCCCTTTCTTCTCTCTTGGGCCTTATAAACAGTTTCAGACAAGCAATTATTAATCTCAGGCAATTAGGGCAGGAGCTGGCTGTGTTTACTTCCCTCCTTGTGTCTCCTCAGGGAGAGAGAGGTGAAAGTCATGTATTTGTTTTCACCATGCTGTACGAATGGATGGAGTTGGAGCATTAACGTCTGTTTTCTGGTAACAGACACATGGGCCTCTTCTCTCACCTACTCCCAGTCCATAGAGAACCATGTTAAGTCAAAAAGTTATTTTCAGTGTTTTCCCTTTCTTGGTCAGTTTCCCACCAAAATATCATTCAGAGTTTTGGCCCAAACAGAGAATCAATTCCTAGCCCACCCTAGCTGTTGGGTTCCAGAACAGCACCTTTCCTACTACTGCCCCCTCCCTATCTCAGAGTGACCTGGTTCTGAGTCTAGGGTCTATGGCTCAGCAGATGTGTGGGGGCCTCTACTGGTGTCACAGCTTAGCTGGCCATGATGCTGTTCATACACAGTCATATTTATGAGTACCCTGGATATAAGACGTCATAACTGGCACTGTCAATATGGTGAGACAGTGCCCACAAACCCCCGTAGAATTCTGTCCCATTACTTCTAGCTTCCCTCTTTCTCTGCCTCCCTTCTACTTTCTGTCAACCCACAGTTGTTCTAACTGGTGAGTTTCCTTGGTTTAAAGAATAGAGCTCACAAAGTTCTTTTCTCTCCATTCCCTCATCTGTGAACTTGTCACATTTATAACCCTCCCTTTTCCAAGGTAGTTTTTAGATGTTTCGAGTATATAGACCACTTTGGTGGCAAAAGATCTCATTGATCATCTCTTCTTGTTTGTCTCCAGAGCCCTATTAGCAGAGGGGTAAAACTCCTGGACTGAATGAAGTGGCTGGTTCCTCCTTTTATGAGATACCATTGAGAGGATGTGTTATTTTTATTTCTTTATTTGAAACAGGATCTTACTCTGTCACCCAGGCTGGAGTGCAGTGGTTCAGTCTTAGCTCACTGCAGCCTCAACCTCTTGGGCTTAAGTGATCCTCCCACATCACTCAGCCTCCAAAGTAGCTGGGACCACAAGTGTGACACCACACCCAGCTGATTTTTTTATTTGAATTTTTGTAGACATGGGGTTTCACTATGTTGCCCAACGTAGTCTCTAACTCCTGGGTTCAAGCAGTCCTCTCACTTTGGCCTCTCAAAGTGCTGGAATTACATGTGTGAACCACCTTGCCCAGACTGTTAACTTTCAGTAAATAGTTGACCCCACACTAGTGAGAGTGAGCATGGGTATTGTAATTTAAAAAAACGTCATTACAAGACACCTGTTGGGCTTTATACCTTGGACCATTAATTGCACCCTACTGATTTCCGGGCCACTTGGAAACTCCTGTGGTAAACTAGGGCTCTCTAGCCTGAGTTTTAGAGTATCCTATTGTCTTAAGCCAACTGAAAGGGAATAGCTGTTTTTTCAAAGAAATTAGCTTTTTTTAGCCATGCGTGGTGGCTCACGCCTGTAATCCCAGCACTTTGGGAGGCCAAGGCAGGAGGTCAGGACTTCGAGACCAGCCTGACCAACATGGTGAAACCCTGTCTTTACTAAAAATACAAAATATTAGCCAGGCATAGTGGCATGCACCTGTAATCCTAGCTACTTGGGAGGCTGAGGCAGGAGAATTGCTTAAACCCAGGAGTCAGAGGTTGGAAAAAAAAAAAAGAAATTAGCTTTTTTCTTTAATTTTTTGTTTGTTTGCTTTCAGAAATTAGCTTTTTTCTAATGACAAAAACAAAGCATGTTCATTTTAGAAAGTTTAGAAAATACAGTGAAGCAAAAATGAAAAATCATTTATAATTCCACTATACAGAGATGACCACTATGAACTTTGTGGCCTTGGCTTTTTTTGGTAGTCCGAGACTGGGCAATTTACAAAAGAAAGAGGTTTAATTGGACTTAGAGTTCCATATGGCTGGGGAAGGTCTCACAATCATGGCCTTTCAGGGTGAAAGGCACTTCTTACATGGAGGTGGCAAGAGAGAATGAGGAGGAAGCAAAACCGGAAATCCCTGATAAACCCATCAGATTTCATGATACTTATTCACTATTACAAGAATAGCATGGGAAAGACCTGCCCCCCATGATTCAGTTACCTTCCCCTTGGTCCCTCTCACAACAGGTGAGAATCCTGGGAGATACAATTCAAGTTCAGATTTGGGTGGGGACACAGCCAAACCATATCATTCTGCCTCAGCCCCTCCACATCTCTCTCATGTCCTCACATTTCAAAGCCAATCATGCCTTCCCAATAGTCCCCCAAAGTCTTAACTCATTTTAGCATAAATCCAAAGTCTCCTCTGAGACAAGGCAAGTCCCTTCTGCCTTAGAGCCTGTAAAATCAAAAACAAGTTAGTTACTTCCTAGATACAGTGGGGTACAGGCATTGGGTAAATACAACCATTACAAATAGGAGAAATTGGACAAAACAAAGGGGCCACAGGCCCCATGCAAGTCCAAAATCCAGAAGGGCAGTCAAATCTTAAAGTTCCAAAATGATCTTCTTTGACTCCATGTCTCGTATCTGGGTCATGCTGATGCATGAGGTGGGTTCCCATGGTCTTGGGCAGCTCCGCCCCTTTGGCTTTGCAGGGTATAGCCTCCCTCTCAGCTGCTTTCAAAGGCTGGTGTTGAGTGTCCGTGCCTTCCAGGCCCACTGTGCAGGCTTCCGGTGGAGCTACCATTCTGGGGTCTGGAGGACAGTGGCCCTCTTCTTGCAGCTCCACTACACAGTGCCCTGGGAGGAACTCTGTTGGAGGGGGGCCTCTGACCCCACATTTCCCTTCTGCACTGCCCTGGCAGAGGTTCTCCATGAGGGCCCTGCCCCTGCAGCAAACTTTTGCCTAGGTACCCAGGCTGGAGTACAGTGGTGCAATCTTGACTCACTGCAACCTCTGCCTCCCAGGTTCAAGCAATTCTCCTGCCTCAGCCTCCTGAGCAGCTGGGATTACAGGTGTGCACCACTATGCCTGGCTAAGTTTTATATTTTTAGTAGAGACGAGGTTCCACTATGTTGGCCAGGCTGGTCTCAAACTCCTTGTCTCGATCCACCTGCCTTGGCCTCACTAAGTGCTGGGATTACAGGCGTGAGCCACTAAGCCTGGCTGGCTTTTAGTCTTTTAAAAAATGTGCATGTTTTTTTTAAATAAAATAATATATATCTCTTTTATAAACTTCATTTAAGAGGATATTATAAACATCTTTTTATGTCATTGCAGATTCTTAATAGCATCATGCTTAATGATTCCATAGTCCATTTTATATAGGAAGTAAGGACATTGCTAATAAAATTAATATACTTTCGTTTTAAAAAAAACATGACCTGAATTGACATCAACGTAGCACGTAAGGAAGGGGTATTGTAAAGAGTAATACGTGTTGCAACAGCGAAAGGGATGAGTTTCTAACTCTGAGTATCATAAGCAATAATTGTAGGCTTAATAAATTGGTACATTAGATAGGACATGGATATTAATAGGCTTGATCCCTTTATACATCTTTGGGCTGAAATTTTGTAAAATCTTTCTGGGTCTCAAAATTGTACAAGAATTGTGCCTGTAGTGTCTCAGGTTGCCAAAGATAGATAGTTTTGACTTTCTTGGTTTCCTTTCATTGGAAATCAAACCAAGAAGCTCTTACTATGTGAATTTGCATAGCACCTTGTGTACCAGGAGGCACTTGGCAGGTGATTCTTTGAGCAGTTATGGAAAGTTTTGTGTTCAGAGGGACTCGCTGAATCTAATCATGATTAATGAGGCTGGATTACTCCATACATTTCTTTCTTTTTGCAGGCAGTGCTTTCCTCAGTGCTATTTTTCTTGCCTTAGCGACATACCAGTCTCTGTACCCACTCACCTTGTTTGTCCCAGGACTCCTCTATCTCCTCCAGGTAAGCACTTGCTGGCCACAAGCCAGCACCCAAGTGACATTTAATACATGGCCTGGTCTCTGCTGGGGGGAAGGAAGGGCATGGGTTAATAAAGGCAGTGGGAAGCTTGCTCCTACTTGAAAATACAAACATAAAGAGACTTGACTAACTTTAAACAGAGTGGACTTAGTGATCATTAAGTCCCAACTACAGTAGACTTCCCCATATCTGCAGAGGATATGTTCTAGAGCCCCTAATGGAGGCCTATAACTGCTTATGGTACCAAACCCTATGTACTGTGTGTTTTTTCTATCTAAATAACTGAGACAACTACTAAGTGACTAATAGGCGGGGAGGGATACACCGGACAAAGGGTTGATTCATGTCTTGGGTGGGACAAAGCAGGATGGCGTGAGATTTCATCACACTACTCAGAATGGTGTGCAATTTAAAACTTATGAATTGTTTCTGGAATTTTCCATTTAAGAACCACAGTTGACATCAGGTAACTGAAACCATGAAAAGTGAAACCTTGGATAAGGGGGGGTCACTACTATATGCATAACCTTGGGAATGTTTTAAGTGCATTTTGTTGTGCATATTTGCAGATGCAACTATCTTGCATTTTTCTTTTCTCAACTAATGTACATAGATCCTCTCTGAGCTCATTTCTTTAACTTTTCTTTATAGTAACACTCATCTTGTAAGATTCTTAGAGGACTTAAATGGAGTAGGAACATAGTGGGTGAGCAATAAACATTAGTTGAAGAATACAAATTGCTGACATTTACTGAGAATGTATGACATGTCAGGCACTATGCTAAGCACGCTGTAGGCATCGTCTCATTTCAACCTCATAAGAACTTTATGGAGTAGGTCATATTATTAGCCATATATTAGTCTAATATTAGACACATGAATTGAAACTGGAATGTTGGGAGGTTAAGTCACTTAAGATCACAGGACCAGCGAATGACATTGCTGAGATATGAACTGTGGCCATCTGATACCAGAGCCTGCTCTCTAATCACCTTTTTCTACTCAAATGAGAACCATACATGTTTCTTCAGGAGGAAGTAACTGCCTGCAGGCCCCACATGGTCCAAATCCATTCTTACAAGAGAAATGTTTCTTGAAAGTGTACAGGTGGCAGTGCCAGGACCGAAACCCAGAAATGTCTGATTTCAGAGTGTTTCTTAATCACATGCACTGCTAAAACAGAGTGTGTATTCCATTTATTGAAATAGGCCATATGCGTGTTATTTTAAGTGATTTCATAATACCATGTTGACACAGACAATGATTCATGGTTTGCTTGATCTTTTTCTTATTTTGGGAATCTGAGATATGTCTTTATTTATATTTGAGATATGTCATAATTGTCACTAATAAAAATAATCTAGAAAAAAAAATTTTTTTTGAGAGCAGGGCCTTGCTCTGTCACTCAGGCTGGAGTGCAGTGGCACAATCTCAGCTCCCTGCAGCCTCTATCTCCCAGGCTCAGTTGGTCCTCTCATCTTAGTCTCCTGAGTAGCTGGGACTACAGGTGTGTGCCACCACATCCAGCTAATTTGTTGTAGAGACAGCGTTTTGCCATGTTGCCCATGCTGGTCTTGAATTCTTGGGCTCAAGCAATCTGCCCGCCCACCTTGGTCTCCCAAAGTGCTGGGTTTATAGGAATGAGCCACTTCACCCAGCCAGAAATTTGTTTTTATTGTTTTCTTTTTTCTCCCTCTCTTTTTTTCTGAGACAGAGTCTCACTCTGTTGCCCAGGATGGAATGTGCAGTGTTGCAATCACAGTTCACTGCAGTCTCAACCTCCCAGGCTCAAGCAATCCTCCCACCTCACCCTCCCAAATAACTGGGACTACAGGCATGCACCACCATACCCAGCTAATTTTTGTATTTTTCTGTAGAGAAGGGGTTTTGCCATGTTGCCCATGCTGGTCTCAAACTCCTGTTCTCAAACTGCTGGTTCTCAATCTCTGTTCAAGTGATCCTCCCACCTTGGCCTCCCAAAGTGCTGGGGTTACAGGTGTGAGCCACTATGCCCAGCTTGAAATTATCTTCTTCAAGTATGTTCCTTTAGCCAAATCACTGGACCCAAGGGTGAAAAGTTTTATTGTTCTTATTAGGCAGTTATACTAGATTGTTCACCAGAAAGTCTGAGCCAACTGGCAGTGCCACCATCAGTATCTAAAGAGAAGTGAACCACTTGCCTCCCCATCTGCCAGCACTGGCTTTTCAAGTTTGATTTACGATTGCCAGTTCAGTAGACGTATCACCACTCTGTGAAGGTACTTTGCTTTGGTTTTCTTTCTGCATTCTTGCTGAGTTGAAGCATTTTCCCACATAACAGTGTGCTGCTTGTATTTTCTTCTTTATTTCCTATTTGTAGCTTATTCTTTAGAAAGTCTAAGCACCATGAATATATACAGCCAGATTTTTTATACAACTATGTATCAAATAAATAGTATAGTGTATTTATTCATACACATGAATGGACCAGAAACTTAAAAATGGTTCCTGAGCTTGTCCAACCTGCAAAAAATGAATAAATAAATAAAGAAGATAAAATTATTTCTTAAGCCAGTCTCTACACACCACTTTATATAAAACAACATTTGTTTAAAACTAAAGGAACTTTCCTACTGACACTAGCGGACAGTACAGCTGACTCAGGAAGTCAAGCAGCTCCTCTGCCAGTATTTACTAAGCACCTGTAGTGTGCTAGATACTATGTCAGACTGCAGGCATCAAACAACTGAAGCATGCTGAGCCAGGTGAGTGCTCCAGGAAAACTGCTTTGGCAGCAGCATGTGGGGTAGATGGGAGTAGGAAGAGATGAAGTTGGGAAAGCTTAGAACATTGTACTAGATCAAGTCAGAGGGGTAAATTGTGGCACAAGCCAGTATCGGAGGAGATGGAGAGTTGAGAGACTAGGTGCAGGGGAATTCTAGGAGCAATAGTCTGTGCTTGGCAACTGTCTGTATATGGAGGACAGAAGGAGGAGTTTGAGATGAACTTCAGGATCCCATTTATGCAGAAATCAAAACTCCACCCCATAATATATTTATATATTTTTAATAAGTATATGAAGTAGCCTGGTGTATTATTCCATTCTCACACTGCTATAAAGAACTGCCCAAGCCAGGCATGGTGACTCATGCCTGTAATCCCAGCACTTTGGGAGGCTGAGACGGGTGGATCACTTAAGGTCAGGAGTTCGAGACCAGCCTGGCCAACATGACAGAATCCCATCTCTACTAAAGCTACAAAAACTAGCTGGGCATGATGGAGCATGCCTGTAGTTCCAGCTACTTGGGAGGCTGAGGCAGGAACGTTGCTTGAACTCAGGAGGCAGAAGTTGCAGAAAGCCTAGATTGTGCCACTATACTCCAGCCTGGATGATGAAGCAACACTCTGTCTCAAAAAAAAAAAAAAAGAACTATCCAAGACTTGGTTATTCTTTTATTTATTTTTGCTGATGGTACATGAAATAATTTTTTTTAAATTTACTTTAAGTTCTGGGATACATGTGCTGAACATGGAGGTTTGTTACGTAGGTATATATGTGCCATGGTGGTTTGCTGTATCTGTCAACCCATCATCTAGGTTTTAAGCCTGCATGCACTAGGTGTTTGTCCTAATGCTCTCCCTCCCCTTTTCCCTCACCTCCCCACAAGGCTGGTGTGTGATGTTCCCCTCCCTGTGGTCCATATGTTCTCATTGTTCAACTCCCACTTATGAGCGAGAACATGCGGTGTTTGTTTTCTGTCCCTGTGTCAGTTTGCTAGGGATGATGGTTTCCAGCTTCATCCATGTCCCTGCAAAGGACATGAACTCATTCGTTTTTTTTATGGCCTCATAGTATTCCATGGTATATGTGCCACATTTTCTTTATCCAGTCTATCATTGATGGGCATTTGGGTTGGTTCCAAGTCTTTGCTATTGTAAATAGTGCTGCAGTAAACATACAGGTGGATGTGTCTTTATAGTAGAGTGATTTATAATCCTTTGGATACATACCCAGTAATGGGATTGCTGGGTCAAATGGTATTTCTGGTTCTAGATCCCTGAGGAATTGCCACACTGTCTTCCACAATAGTTGAACTAATTCACTCTCCCACCAACAGTGTAAAAGCATTCCTATTTCTCTGCATCCTCGCCAGCATCTGTTGTTTTCAGACTTTTTAATGATCGCCATTCTAACTGGCGTGAGATGGTATCTCATTGTGGTTTTGATTTGCATTTCTCTAATGACCAGTGATGATGAGCTTTTTTTCACGTTTCTTGGCCACATAAATATCTTCATTTGAGAAGTATCTGTTCATATCCTTTGCCCACTTTTTGATGTTTTTTTTTTTTTTTTTTCCTTGAGACAGAGTCTTGCTCTCTTGCCCAGGCTGGAGTACAGTGGCATGATATTGGCTCACTGCAACCTCTGCCTCCTGGGTTCAAGCAATTCTCCTGCCTCAGCCTCCTGAGTATGTGGGACTTCAGGCGTGTGCCACCACACCTGGCTAATTTTTTAGTTGAGACAGGGTTTCTCCATGTGGGTGAAACCATTTTCTTTCTCAGACACAGTGTGAAAGGGAAAAAGCCAGTTATCCAAATAAAGTCTTAAAGGGAGTTAACAAAGTTTTTACGTCTAAGCTCTTGGAATCCCAAGAAGAGATCCAGGAGATATGTTTTGCATGACAAGTATAATAGGAGCAACAAAACTGGTAGAAAACTTTATTGAAAATGCTTGATCAAGCTCATACCCTCATTTTTACCTGTTCTAAAAAGAAACGAAGCTAATAGCCCTGCTACCTCTGCCCAGGCACCTACCTAGACATAGCAAAAATAACAGAAAGTGGAGAAAGAAAAAGTAAGGTATGAAAACTCTAGATATGGCCCCAGAGAAGGCTGGGGAAGGACCTGGTTATCAAGAAAGAACTGATTGAGTTTGGCTCCTTTGGTGTAAGCTACCATCACATGACCTGACCCAAGCTCCAGAAAGTATAAAAAAATCACAGGATTAATGTTTTCAGTTCAAAGCCAAGAAAAGGTCAGATTGGATTAAAGCAAAACCAAAAGAGCACTCACAGGGTACTTTTCCCCTAGTGTCTGTGACTGTCTTTGAAAGAAAATAAAGGCCTCAAACCATCCAAGGGAATCTAAGCCTTTAGAAATCCCAAGCAAAAGGAAGGAGGGAACTAGAAACTTCCCAGACTGCCATGATTGTCTCAGCAAGCCTGGCAAGCTTCCCCTGGTCTCCCTCTCCAGCCTTACAGCTTCAGCTTCTTGGTCCTTGGCTTTCCTTCACTGGAGCCTCCTGCCCCTGTGCATGTTAGGGCTCTCTATTTTATTCCACATGCTATCAAATCATAACATTTTAAGCTTCTCTCTAATTTGGAAACTAGGTTGTAAGCCAAGGTCAGAGGAAGAGTTGAGTTGCCAGAGGGAACCAGATGGGCTCAAACTACCATTCTCATAAGTGACTCACCAGGGAGCCAGATGCAGTGTCCTCTCCCTTATCTTGTGTCTCATGAAGGAAAGAGAGGAATAGCTTCACCTCTGGCACTGATCAGACACCAGTACTCGCTAGAAATTCCACCAGCAGAATGGAGGCAGGTTTATAGTGTTAAAGGAGGAAGTACAAACTAACTTTTACAGTTTCTTTTACTTTAAACAAAGTTATTTTCTTTTCCCCTCATCACCCCACATACTGGTGATCATGTCCTTAATATACATTTGAATTCTAATCATCGTAGCTAATACCTGTTGAGCTCTCATCAGACTCTACTCTGAACACTTGACATGTGTTAACCCTTTGCAATAGGTATTATTATATTATCCCTGTGGAGGCAGAGTGAAGTTAAACAGTCACTTGCTCAGGGTCACAGAGTTAGTAAGTCTCCAAACCAAGACATCAGAGCCTGTATCTTATTAATATTTTTAAAACATGCAGAATAGTTGGAATAATCATACAATAATCAACTATATGTCTATGTAAATATTAATACCTTACCTTATTTCATCTTTCTGCATGCATGCATATATTTATTTTTGCTGAACCATGTAAAAATTGAACACATCATGACACTTCTCCCCAAAACATTTCTGTACGCAGCTGCCCAAAATAAGAACATTCTCCTATATACTATAATATTATCATCACATTCAGGTAATTAACAATTCCCTAACATCATCTAATATCTAGTCTATCTTCAAAATTTTCTAGTTGTCCCCCAAAACATCCTTTATACATGTTTTTTTCCAACCCAAAACCCAATCAAGACTCTCCTATTTCCTTCAGTTATCGCTTCTTTTTAGTCCAGAATAGTTTCCCCCTTTTTCTTTTTCATGACACTGACATTTTGAATAGACTCAGATCAGCTTTCTTAAAAGACCATAGTACATTCTGGTTTGTCTTACTGCTTCCTCATGGTGTCATTTAACTTGTTCCTCTGCTCTTTCATTTCCTAAAAACCAAAAGTCAGATCTAAAGGCTTCATTAAGGGTAACTTTTCGGGTAAGAATGCTTCAGAGTTGATAATGTGAACTTTGTACTGCATCATGCCAAGCAATGTGTCATGTCAGGTTATTCCACTGTGAGTGATAAGAGTTGGATTACTTAGCTAAGGTGGTGACTAACAGAATACTCCTTTGTAGAGAGATATTTTTCCCTTTGCTATTAGCAAGAATCTAGAGGGTGGGGACTGGGGAGTAATGTTTTGGCACAATGCAAATGCAAATACATTGTTCTCTAAAAACCATTCACCCAGTGATTTTAGCATCCATGTGGCAGGGAAATAATGGGTAGCAAAGGGCAGTTCCAGCCAGGTTCGGTGGTTCACACTAGTAATCCCAGCACTTTGGGAGGCCGAGGAGGACAGATCACCTGAGGTCGGGGGTTCAAGATCAGAAAATACTTTTCTCCCTAATGCTATAGAGACTTGGGGAAAGGAAGATAATTATAAATTTCTCTTCTTTCTTAATATAGTTAGGCTTTTTCTGAAGCAGTCTGAGAACTTTTATTTCCCTAAATATTTTCTATATATTAGCAACAATGTGACTTCTGGGATATTGTAATGCGAGTTGAATTTTTCAGGTTGAGGGTGCACATAACCCTTGGAGCACATCTGGCCCACAGATATGGTTCATCTGACCCTGGTGTTTGATTTTTTGTTTGAAGTTAGTAGTCAGCATTTTTAAAATTCATGTGAACATTTTGTATTTCTGGCTTGTGAGGAATTATAAGATCTGTCTCCTTTAGACAGAGCATACGCTCTTCAGATTGCCATAGTCCGTATGTTTCATTTCTCTCAGCTTCACTTGTTTGTTACCTGTCTGGTCCCCTGTAGGAGTGGGGTGTGTGTGTGTGTGTGTGTGTGTGTCCACTAAAAGGTCTAGAAACAATGACCAACCCAGTATGAATGAACATTCTTGGTGCCCAAATTATGATCTTGAAATACCATTTGCTCATTTAGAGAAACTGGGATTTCTTAGGGAAATGGGAAATGGCTAATTCTAGGTTTTAGGGCAGGAAATGTATAGGATAATCCTGGACTGTTGTGATAACAGATAACATGAAAGTTTCTCAAAGTCTACTGGAGTCATCTTGAAAGGACTTAGGATCTAACTTGAAAAGGCTCCCACTGACCAAAGATGGATAATTTGAGTTTCTTTTTTTTTTTTTTTCCTGTCTGCTCATACCCAATCTTGTTAAGATAATATGAGTTCGATAGGGTGAGAATTGCAATAGATTAAAACTCATAAATGGGCCAGGCACGGTGACTCAAGCCTGTAATCCCAGCACTTTGGGAGGCTGAGGTGGGTGGATCGAGAGGTCAAGATATCAAGACCATCCTGGTCAACATGGTGAAACCCCGTCTCTACTAAAAATACAAAAAAAAAAAAAAAATTAGCTGGGCAAGGTGGCGCGTGCCTGTGATCCCAGCTACTCAGGAGGCTGAGGCAGGAGAATTGCCTAAACCCAGGAGGCGGAGGTTGCGGCGAGCCGAGATCGCGCCATTGCACTCCAGGCTGAGCAACAAGAGCGAAATTCCGTCTCAATAAAAATAAATAAATAAATTAATTAATTAAAATAAAAAACTCATAAATATATTTAAATCCATGAATTCATAATGTTACTAAAAAGAAAATCTACTTGGCTAAATTAGGAGAACTGATAAATCAATTCATTGTCTTGAAAACGGGATAAATAAAAGGAAAAAAAGTAAGTAGCTGTCCTGCCTTTCTTGTACCACTAGATTACCATAAAGTAGGTGACAGAAATATCTCTTTACAAAGTTAGTCCAGCTTACGAATAAAAATAAAATGATAGGACAGCATAATGTTACAACCCCTTTTGGTCTAAGTATCGACTGAGCATCGATAACTACTAACATCAAAAACAAAAGTCAAGCCTCCTGAGAAAAAGAACGTATCACCACCAAGTTTTGCCAAAAGGATGAAACGCAAAATTGATTAAGCCTCTGGATATAGCTGCAATTTGCAAGAAATACTGAAAACAAGATATATAATTAGAAAGTCCGATTATGGGAAGTTACATGGGTTAAATGTCCTAGATTCTGCAACATAGGAATTGTAAGAAGAAAAAAAAGATATGGGCAGGAGTAGGATGGATTAGAGGAGCTGTAAATTAGGAGACGTCAAAATTGTATCAAAAATTTTAAAAACAGGCAAGATGTAAACTATAAGAAGGGATGCACATGTAAGTGAAAACCCATAAAGAAATGCAAGGAGGTGATTATTATCAAAGCTAGGGTAGTGGTTACTTTGGAAGGAGAGGGATTGTGGTTGGATCAGGGAACATGGAGGAACTTGGGGAATGCCTAGAAAGTTCTTTCTCTTGACATGGGTAGAGGTTATAAGGATGTTCACCTTATAATCATTCACTAAGCTTTCTATTTGTTGTATGTGATTTCCTGCATTTTGTGTTTGTAATAAAATGGTTTAAAAAATAGATAGATTTTGCTTTTCCTCCCTGGCGCTGCCGAGGTCACATGTGTGAGGCCTCTCCATGGCTGCTGCAGATGTTACCGCCATGCCCTCTTGCCTCCTACCTGCTGGCTGCCCTTGGGGGTAACCCCTCCCCCAGCGCCAAGGACATCAAGAAGATCCTGGGCAGCATGGGCATTGAGGCGGACGACGACCGGCTCAACAAGGTTATTAGCGAGCTGAACAGAAGGAACATTGAGGACGTGATTGCCCAGGGTGTTGGCAAGCTTGCCAGCCTAACTGCCGGTGGGGCTGTGGCCATCTCTGCTGCCCCAGGCTCTGCAGCTCCTGGGCGGATCACCTGCTGGTTCCACCCCTGCTGCAGCAGAGCAGAAGAAAGATGAGAAGGAGGAGTCATCTGAAGAGTCAGACAGTGACATTGGATTTGGTCTCTTTGATTAAACTCTTGCTCCCTACAACTAAAGCCTTTTACACATCAAAATAATAATAATAATAATAGATAGATAGATAGATTTTTTAGGGCATCATTCTTCCAACCTTTCTACTTACATACATACATACATTTTTGTTGTTGTTTTTTGAGATGGAGTCTTGCTGTGTTGCCCAGGCTGGAAGACAGTGGCACAATCTTGGCTCACTGCAACCTCCACCTCCCAGGTTCAACTGATTCTCCTGCCTCAGCCTCCCGAGTAGTTGGGATTACAGGTGCCACCACCACACCTGGCTAATATTTGTATTTTTAATAAAGACGGGGTTTCACCACATTGGCCAAGCTGGTCTTAAACTCCTGATCTCAGGTGATCCACTTGCCTTGGCCTCCTGAAGTGCTGGGATTATAGCCCCCAGCCCTTACATACATTTTTCTTTTCTTTTTTTTTTTTTTTTTTTTTTTTTTTTTTGAGACAGTCTCACTCTGTTGCCCAGGCTGGAGTGCAGTGGCGTGGCTCACTGCAACTTCCACCCACCTAGTTCAAGCAATTCCCCTGCCTCAGCCTCCTGAGTAGCTGGGATTACAGGCACGTGCCACCACGCCTGGCTAACTTTTTTTGTGTTTTTTTAAGAGATAGGCCATTCTGGTCTCGAACTCCTGACCTCAGGCAATCTGCCCTCCTTGGCCTCGCAAAGTGCTGAGATAACAGGCGTGAGCCACCACGCCCAGCCTTACATTTTTCATACTTATGTTTTAAGTCAGCATTTGCTGTGGAGCAAAAGAGGTAAGAAGAAAGTTCACCTATTCACTAGGAAATTTGCAGTGTGAACCTTGTCGAAGTCAAATAAAATACAGAGACAAATCTCTAATGTTTTATTTGGAAAGTTGCAATTTGAAGCGTCACACAGACTGTGTGGTCTTCGGTATGTCTAGAGAATAAACAGAGGGTTAGGAGTTTTATTAGAAAAAGAAATAGTATGTATTGCTTTGTAAGAAAGCTCATTGACACTACGCAAGGTTTTGAGAGCTTGCAATCTCTGATTGTTGAGTGACAGTGGTAGGTTAATGTAGTCTTAGAGTCACAGCAGGCCTTTTCAGCAGCTGGGCTTATGGAAAATCTAATTCTTGGAGCAGGTGCTTTGTGCCCTGAGTGCTCTTTCCCCCACCCCTGATTTAGTTGGACATGACATGAATGACCCAATTTATATAATCAACTTTTACAACCTCAAGATTAAGTGTGGCTCTAGTGTTTATAAGCAACAAGCCATCAGAGGATTGCTGGAGCTTCTTCTTTACGAATTTTAGGTGTGCCTCTGTATGTAACTAGGGTCGTCCTGAAAGATTAAGTGCAAATTCCATTTTCATAAATAGATGCAGTACATACTTCAAATTACGTTATCATTTCAGGGCCCTGTTCCCCAAGGCAAACCTTGACTCCAAGACCATGTCTTCAAAACAGAATTACGCTTAAAATTTATTACACATCTTGTAATCACAAGTTTGCCAAAAAAAAAAAAAAAAAAAAAAAAATCCAGTCTAACATTGACAACACTTTAGGTTGAATAAAACACTGAGAAAAATGGTAGCAAATAGAAACTTGGTACTAATGGGATCTGGGATTTGCAGAGTATGTGTTAGGACTCTCCTAAGAAAACAGCATTAACAGCCTACTTGATTCAGTTCTTGATGGCCTTGTTTTATTCCCCGGCCACATTACTTGTTTTTAAATATACATTTATTACTTGTTTTTAAATATCATTAGTAGGGTGGAATGGGAAGACAAAACAATATTTTTACTTTAGAGGGTACTTTTTTTTCTCTCCTGGGCTTTCTTCCTCTTTTTTTTTTTTCCTCCCTCTTCTTTGCTAAATGGCAGTCTTTTTCAGGAGGAAGATCAAGATGATCAGAGTATTAACTCAGAATGTAAATACCTTCTTCACTGAATTTATCTGTGGATGCCTTCTCTTTGTTGAATTCTTTTCTTTTTTTTTGAGACAAAGTCTCACTCTGTCACCCAGGCTGGAGTGCAATGGCGTGATCTCCGCTCACTGCAACCTCCACCTCCCAAGTTCAAGGCTGCCTCAGCCTCCCGAGTAGCTGGGATTACAGTTGCCTGCCACCAATGCCCAGCTAATTTTTGTATTTTTAGTAGACACAGGGTTTCACCATGTTGGCCAGGCTGGTCTCCAACTTCTGACCTCAAGTGATCCGCCCTCTTCAGCCTCCCAAAGTGCTGGGATTACAGGCATGAGCCACCATGGCCAGCCTTGAATTATTTTCCATCCACAGAAATTTACCATTCTCTTGAAACTTTATTTTTCTAGATCAGCGCTATCAGTAGAACGTTTTGTGACTGTGGAAATGTTATGTATCTGTATTCTCAATGCAGAAGACACAAGCCACATATGGCTATCAGGCATTTTAAATGTGCTAGTAGGACTGAGGAACTGAATTTTAAATTGTAGTTAATTTATCCTTTAAATTAGAATAGCCACATGTGGCTAGGGGACAGTACCTTTGTAAGGAGAGGTCAGAGTAGAGCTTTGTGTATAAAGCTTAGAGAGGGGGCCATAGTGTCGGTCAAATTCCTCTTACCTAATGTCTGTTAACAATAATGCCATCTCCAGCTTAAAACTCTTCGCTGACTTCCATTATTCTTAAAGTCTTTAGCATGGAGTTATGATGTCTATAATTTATTTAAAAATACTTCTTCATGGACCATCTGATAGTATATATGTGCCAGTAAGTTTCAGCCTCAACTTCGGGGGCAGTGAGTTAACCTTTAATGAAGCATCCACCCTCCATCATGGTCACCAGCTTTACATCTGCAAGGCTGCACTCTCTGGGGGGCTGCCGTCAGTACTACAATCTCTATAGTTTGATCAACGCCTTTACTAATTAGCATAGTGACTGTCAGAAGCAGCTTGGATTTTTTTTTTTTTTTTGAGACTGGTGACAGGGGTGAGGAGTGTCTCATTCTCTGTTGCCCAGGCTGGAGTGTAATGGTCACTGCAACCACTGTATCTCCCAGGCTTAAGCAATCCTCCTGTCTCAGCTTCCCAAGTAGCTGGGACTACAGGCACGTGCCACCATGCTTGGCTAATTTTTGTAGAGACAGGGTTTTGCCATGTTGCCCAGGCTGGTCTCAATCTCCTGGACTCAAGTGATCTACTCACCTTGTCCTCCCAAAGTGCTGGGATTGCAGGCTTGAGCCATTGCACCTGGCCAGTTTTTACTGGTGAGATTAGTGTCTTACTAATTAACAAAATGAATATTAGAAGTAGGCACTCTTTGGTAAAATTGAAGTATTCAAAAGCAGGATTGGGCTGGCCGTGGTGGCTTATGAGCAACAGAGCAAGACCCTATCTCTGCAAAAAATGAAAAAATTAGCCAGGCATGGTAGCATGTGCCTGTAGTTCCAGCTACTTGGGAGGCTGAGGTGGGAGGATTATTGGAGCCCAGGATTTAGGGGCTGTAGTGAATTAAGATTGTGTCACTGCACCTGTCTGGGTAAAAGAGTGAGACCCTGAAATATTCCTGTGTTTGCATGAAGAAGGAAGACGGATCTAGCAGGGCCTGTAACTTCTTCCCTTGGAGATGGCACCTGAGGTATAATTCCTCAATGATCCTTTGGCCTTTGGTTAGGATTTCTCGTTGCCTGATGTGACTCCAAGGGCAACAGAACCCTGCCTCTGGGATATTGTCAGTTCTACCGTGAGTAAACCTTGTTCATAAGTGGTGGCTGGACAACTAGCAGCAGAAAGAGCTGGGGCTTAATGGAGCTTCTAGAATAATTTGTGTGAACTGCTTTGTGCCTGGCTCACTAATGAATACCTGTTCAATAGATGTCTTTAGGTGTGCTAGAATTTGGTCTGGAACTTGTTTTCTTTGCCACAAGATTGTAGAAGAAGCACTAAGACTCATCTACCTGAAACATTTTCTCAACTGTTAAAGAGCCTATGAGGTATATATGACCAAAATGGCTTCGCTCCTGCTTGACTTGGTTGTTCTCTACCTCTCAAGGCTTATCTTGTCCCAGTTACTCCTCAACCTCAAACCACACGCAGACCTTCCCTCTTCCTCCAGCGTGGCAAGTTCTGTCCCACTTCAGGTCGCATACCCATGATGTCCCATCTGCCTTGAATGCACTTCTGCTTTATAATAATATTTGCATAGTTTAAAGGATAATAAAGAAACACTGTGTTCCACTACCCTGCCTAACGTAACATTTCTAGTGCTTTGGAAGCCCTGTGAGCCCCCCTTTACATTGCAATTCTTCCCTCTACCTCAGAGGTTATGACTACCCTGAATTTGTTATTATTTATGTATTTTAAAAAGCATATAATGATGGGGGTTTTGCCACGTTGCCCCGGCTGGTCTTTAACTCCTGGGCTCAAGTGATCCACTCACTTCAGTTTCTCAAAGTGCTGGGATTACAGGCATGAGCCACCATGCCCACCTCTTCTAAATTTTTTGTTAACCATTCTTTTGCTTTTCTTGAAAGTGTTACCACATATGTATGGCTCGCTAAACAGTATATTAAATCTTACATCTTCCCAACATTTTGTAGTGAAAAATTTCAAAGAAAGAACAAATACAAACACTCATATACCTACAACTTATGTTCTACCATTAACGTGTTACCATATTTGCTTTATCATATATCCATCTATCCATCAATCTTATTTTTTATACATTTCAAAGTAAATTGCAGATGTTATACATATCCTTGTGAATAATTCAGCATAAGCATCAACTGGAGTTCATTATTTATTTACAGTCTTTTCATCTTAGGTAGAATTTATATACCATGAAGTGCACAATTTTTTTTTTTTTTTTTTTTTTTTTGAGACAGAGTCTCACTCTGTCACCCAGGCTGGAGTGCGGTGGTGTGATCTCGGCTCACTGCAACCTCTGCCTCCTGGGTTCAAGCAATTCTCCTGCCTCAGCCTCCTGAGCAGCTGGGATTGCAGGGGCCCACCACCATGCCCAGCTAATTTTTTGTATTTTTAGTAGAGACGGGATTTCACCATGTTAGCCAGGATGGACTCAATCTCCTGACCTCGTAATTTGCCCGCATCAGCCTTCCAAAGTGCTGGGATTACAGGCATGAGCCATCAGGCCGCCTGGCCACAAATCTTAATACGAACATCTGTATAATCCAAATTCCTATCAAAATACAGTTTCCTCAGGTCCTTTCTCCATTGATTCCCACTCCTATTCCCTCAGAGATAACTATTCTGAATATTGTTCTAACCGTAGATTAGTTTGACTTATTCTAAAACATCATATAAATGGAATGAAATAAAAGGACTATTTTGTATAAGGCTTCCTTCCACCAGCTTGTTTTTGAGATATATCCATGTTGTTGCATGCATTCCTTTTTATTGCTGGGTGGTTTTTGTGTGTGCAACGTTTTGTTTACCCATTCTCCTATGGATGGAAACTTGGTCCATTTCCAGTTTTTGTCTGTTGTAAATAGACTACTATGAACATTTTGGTACAGGTCTTTTTGTGGACTTACGTTTTTGTTTCTCTTGATCAGTACCTAGCAGTAGAATTAGGCAAGTGTATATTTAGCTTTGCTGGAATCTGCTAGACAGTTTTTCAAGATGTGTGCACCATTTTGCACCCCTCAACCCAATATGAGAGTCTAGTTGCCACACATCTTCACCAACACTTGATGATATCAATCTTTTTAATGTTGGCAATTCTGAGAGTATATCATTGTGAAGTTCTGCTTGTTTTTTGTTTATTTTGCTTTGTTTTTGAGAATTCAAACTTGTATTGACTAATAAAATATCGTTAAAATTTAGAAAATAAAAATTGACTCAGCTAGAAGAAATTGATAAATCATTGTAATTAGTTTTAACAAATCTATCAAAGTAAGATTAAACTGCCAAAAAAATTAATAATTATATAAATGATTTGAACATCACAATTAAGCTTTATTTAATGTAGATTAGAGGCAAAGGGCTGATTTTTTTTATACTGGCCTTATAGAATGCTCTAATTTTTTAAATTACATGTTTATTTTTTTAATCAACTGTGTGACAAATGGTTTTATCTCCATTTTTAAAAGCTTTTTATTTTGAATTAATTTTAGACCTACAGAAAAGTTGCAGAAATAGCCCAGAGTTTCTGGTATCCCTTACCCCACTTCCACTAATGTTAACATTTTACATAACCATACTACTGTTTTTAAGAACAAAAAAATTAACATTTATGCAACATTATTAACTAAATGACAGACCTTATTAGGATTTTGCATTTTCTACTTAGGCAATTTTTGTTTGTTTCAGAATCATATTTAGGTCCCACATTGCATTTGGTGGTTTTATCTCCTTAGGCTCTCCTAGTCTGAGACGGTTCCTGAGTCTTCTCTTGTGAAGTTATTTTTGTCAAATGTGCCTCCATTTAGATATTCATAATTTTCTCATGACTAAAGTTACACGTTTTTGGCAGAAATACATATTGTGTCCTCAGTGCACTGTATTGAGTGGTTCATGATATTGCCATATCTTCTCAATGGTAATTTTTACCTTGATTGCTTGGTGACGTTAGTTTCTGTTAGGTTTCTCCACTGTAAAGGTTTTTGTTCTGTTTTTGAGACAGGGTCTCACTCCATCATCCAAGTTGGAGTGCTGTGGCTCAATCATGGCTCACTGCAGCCTCAACCTCCTTGGCTCAAGCAGTCTTCTTGCCTCAGCCTGCCAAGTAGTTGGGATTACAGGCAAGCACCACCACGCCCAGCTAATTTTTTAATTTTTAGTTAGCCAGGCTGGTCTTGAACTCCTGAATTCCAGTGATCCACCTGCCTCAGTCTCCCAAAGTGCTGGGATTAAAGCGTGAGCCACCATGCCTGGCCTGTTTTTCGTAATTACTTGTATTAGTTCTTTTCTTCTGCCACGTTAACTCTTCGGTGCAGTTGTGTTATAATTTGTAATATAGTTAGGTTCATTTGTTAGTGTTTATATTCATTTTGGATTCTCTCCACATCTTGGTTGATTTTGATTATTTGGGGAGGGGGAAGTGAAGGGAATGTAAAATATTACCGTGGTTCTAAAGCTGTTCAAAAAGACAGAGCAGTATTACTCTCTCATCATTCTTGCTATCCTGTTCTTCTAGTCCTTCCCCTCTCACCCTAGGTAATTACAGCCTTCCCTTGGTATTTGTGGTGGATTGCTTGCAAGACCTCCTGCAGGAACCAAAGTCTCAGGATGTTCAAGTCCCTAATATAAAATGGCATAGTATTTGCATATAGCCTACGCATACCCTCTCCTATGCTTTAAGTCATCTCCAGATTACTTGTAATGCTTAACACAATGTAAACAATAGGTAAATCGTTCTTATATATATTGTTCAGAGAATAATGATAAGAAAAACATCTCTACATATTCATTACAGACACAGTTTTTTTTTTTTTTTTGGATTATTTCCTATCCTTAGTTAATTGACCCCATAGATGTGGAACCCATGGATATGGAGGACTGTCTTCTCTTTAGTTTCTGGCTTATTCTTTCTGTATTCATACCAATGAATAGATACATGTATATTCATTCTTTTTCTTTTCTTTCTTTCTTTCTTTTTTTGTTTTGTTTGAGATGGAGTTTCACTCTTGTCACCTAGGCTGGAGTGCAATGGTGTGATCTTGGCTCACTGCAACCTCTGCCTCCCGGATTCAAGCAATTTTCTTGCCTCAGCCTCCTGAGTAACCGGAATTAGAGGCACCTGCCACCACACCCAGCTAATTCTTGTATTTTTAGTAGAGACGGGGTTTTACCATATTGGCCAGACTGGTCTCAAACTCCTGAGCTCAGGTGATTTGCTCACCTCTTATGTACCTTTCTTATATGAAGGGTAGCATACTGTAGATATTGTGTGCTTTCCTTTTTTCCACTTAACATAATTTCCTGGAAATTCCTTCATATTGGTATAGATAGAGTAGAGATTGTCCTTATTCTTTTTTACAGCTGCATAGTACTTCATTGCGTGGACATGCTATATAGTTTATTCAGCCTCTCTCCAGTGTATGGGAATTTAGATTGCTCACTATATTTTGCAATTACAAGTAATGCTTCAGTGGGTAACCTTGTCTATATCCAAAATTTCAGTGGGTAACCCAAAATTTTCATATTGTTGGAGGTATATCTTCAAGATAGATTTCTAGGAAGTGGAATTATCGAAGTATGTATGCAGTTACGTTTTATTTTGATTTTTTGAGACAGGGTCTCACTCTGAAGCCCAGGCTGGAGTGCAGTGGCATAGTCACTGCTCACTGAAGCCTTGACCTCCTGGGCTCAAGTGATCTTCTCACCTCAGCCTTTCTGGTAGCTGGGACTATAGGTGTATACCACCATACGTGGCTAATTTTTGTATTTTTTGTTGAGATGGGATTTTGCCATGTTGCCCAGGCTGGTCTTGAACTCCTGGATTCAAGCGATCCACCTGCCTCATTCTCCCAAAGTGCTGGGATTACAGGCATGAGCCACCCCATGCCAGGCATTTTTTGTTTGTTTGAGACAGGGTCTCTTGCCCAGTCCCCCAGGCTGGAGTGCAGTGGCACAGTCACTGCTGAGCTTTTTTCCACATCAGAGTTAAAGACAAGTTCACCATGCTTTTTTCTAGTACTATACTTTATCGTTAAAAATACATTTGGATCCCTAACCTATTTAGAGTTTATTCTTGAGAATGGCGTGAGAGATAGGTCTAATTTAATCTTTTCCAAATAGTTACTAGTTGTTCTAGG
Organism: Callithrix jacchus; assembly: GCF_049354715.1. Classification (NCBI taxonomy): domain Eukaryota; kingdom Metazoa; phylum Chordata; class Mammalia; order Primates; family Cebidae; genus Callithrix; species Callithrix jacchus. The sequence continues at coordinate 4,714,484 of NC_133506.1, forward strand.
ATCATTGATTAAAAAGTCCATTTTTATTATAGTGATATGCCACCACTGTCATATACTAAATTGCCATATGTATTTTGGTCTAGTGCTGGACTTTCCGTTTTATTCTACTAGTCTACTTCTCTATTAATGAACCAGTATTATGCTGTTTTAATTCAAGGTTTTATATTTCAGTGTCCGATAAGGCTAGTCCCCCTTCATGATTTTTTTTAATCAATGTTTTCTTAGCTATTCTTGCATATTTGTTTTTCCATATGATCTTTTTTTTTTTTTTTTTTTTTTGAGACAGAGTGTCGCTCTTGCTACCCAGGCTGGAGTGGTGCAATGGCGCAATCTCGGCTCAACGCAACCTCCGCCTCCTGGGTTCAGGCAATTCTCCTGCCTCAGCCTCCTGAGTAGCTGGGATTACAGGCACGCGCCACCATGCCCAGCTAATTTTTTTTTTTTTTTTTTTTTTTTGGTAGAGACAGGGTTTCACCATGTTGACCAGGATGGTCTAGATTTCTTGACCTTGTGATCCACCCGCCTCAGCCTCCCAAAGTGCTGGGATTACAGGCATGAGCCACCACGCCTGGCCCATATGATCTTTTAATCTACAAAAAGTGGCTTGTTGGCATTTTTTTTTTTCTTTGAGACTGTCTTGCTTTGTTGCCCAGGCTGAAATGCAGTGGTGCAATCTTGGCTGCAACCTCTAATTCCCAGGCTCAAGCTATCCCATTTTAGCCTCCAGAGTAGCTGAGACTACAGACATGTGCAACCATGCCCTCCTAATTTTTGTATTTTTTGTAGAGATGGGGTTTCACCATGTTGCTCAGGCTGGTCTCAAACTCTGAAGATCAAGTGATCCACCATCCTATGGTTCCCAAAATGCTGGGATTAAAGACGTGAGCTGTCACACGTGGCCCAGTTTTCTATTTTCTCATGATTTAGTTTTTTCTCTAATTTTTTATTTCATGATTTCAGAAAAAATGAATGAGTACTATAATAAATACCTTTTTAAAGATTCTTGAGTTATCATTTTGCTGTATTATGTGTATCTATGTAAATCTATTGATTTTTCTTTTTTTCCCCTGAATTATTTGCTTGGAAGTTACAGACAAGACATATCAACCCTAATTCAGCAGGTAACTCTTAAGAACTAGGCATTCTCTATATAACCACAGTACTGTTTCACCCCTAGAAATTTAATCTTGATAGAATAATATTATCCAATATATTCTCTCCAAATTCAAACTTCCCAATTTATATGTGATCTTTACAGGATTTGGGGGAAGGGATGGGGTTCAGGATATATTACATTTCATTGTCATGTCCTCTGATTTCCACCTTTTTTTAGTTACACAGTCATTTTTAGTAAATCATTTAAATTATATTTTTCATAGAATGTCTCAATTTCACCTGTTTTAAATACATTGGCATAAGTTTTTTTTTTGATCCACTGCTAAGAGTCGTAGGCATAAGTTTTTAAATATCTTCTTCTCCCTGATGCATCTATAATTATATCCTCTTTTACACTCCTAATGTTGGTGATTCACCTCTCTTTTTTTATTATTCTTATCCGAAACCCATCCATAACATTAGTCATTTCTAAGAACTAGCTTTTGGTTCTGTTGATTTCTTATATTGTACCTATATTTTCTATTTTCACAAATTCTGTTCTTTTATTATTTTCTTCCTTCTTTTGGGGTTGATTCTGTTGTTCTAATATCTTAAAATGGGTGTTTGGCTTATTTATATTCAATGTTCTATTCCAAAGTAAATTTCTAAAGCTGTACTTTTTCCTCAGAGTATTGTTTTATCTACATTACACAAATAGTGATAAGAGGTATTTTCTAGCATAATCATTTCTCTTTGACTCCTAGGTTATTTGGAAAAGAGTTTAAATTTTTCTAATAAAATTAAAGAGGTTTATTATACAGTATGGTTATTGTATATTATACAATATGGTTATATATTAACAATATTTAGTTAATAATATATTGTATGCTTGAAAATTACTAAGAAAATAGATTTTAAGTGCTCTCACAGCAAATAAGTGATACGTATGTGAGGTCAGCAGTTTTTTTCTAATTTAGGTTATCTTTTCATTAATAATTTATACTAATTGCATTATAATCAGAGATTGGAGTCTGTATGATAAAGATTCCTTGAAGTCAGCCGGGTTTGGTGGCTCATGCCTGTAATCCCAGCACTTTGGGAGGCCGAGGCAGGTGGATCACGAGGTCAGGAGATCAAGACCATCCTGGCCAACACATTGAAACCCCATCTCTACTAAAAATATAAAAATCAGCTGGGTGTGGTGACATGCACCTGTAGTCCCAGCCACTCAGGAGGCTGAGGCAGGAGAATTGCTTGAACCCTGGAGGCAGATGTTGTAGTGAGCCAAGATCATGCCACTGTACTCCAGCCTGGGTAACAGAGTGAGACTCCATCTCAAAAAAAAAAAAAAAACAAAAAGACTCCTTGAACTCAGTGTGGCTTTATGGCCTAAGTATGTGATGTTTTCATAAATACCCCCAAATGCTTGAAATGAATGTGAATTACTCAGTTCTTAGGTGCACTGTTCTATGTAAGTATGAGATCTTATGCGATTAAACTTACTCAATGTACTTCATTTTTCCTGCTTGATCTATCAGTTATGCACTGGTGATGGATTTGTCTATTTTTCCTTTGTAGCTCAATCCACTCTTGTTTTATATATTTTGAGACTATTATTAGGGAGATGTAAGTTTAGAACTGTTGTATTTTTCCAATGAATGGAACCTTTTATCTTTACTGGACTATTTTTATCTCCGCAATACTTCTTTATCTGGTAATAGTGTAACCAAACTAGCATTCTTTGCTTAATGTTTCTCTGGCGTATCTGAAAAAGTCCTTTGATTTTCAGCTTTTCTGAGTCTTATATTTTAAGGTATATCTCTTGTAAATAGCATGTAGCTTCATAACTGATTTTTTTTTTTCCTGACATGATTTTTTAAAATTATTTTATTTTTGAGATAGATTCTCACTTTGTTGCCCAGGCTGGAGTGCAGTGGTGTAATCTTGGCTCACTACAGCCTCTGCATCATGGGTTCAAGTGATTCTCATGCCTTAGTCTCCCAAGTAGCTTAGACTACAGGCGGGCACCACCATACCCAGCTAATTCTTGTATTTTCATTAGAGATAGGGTTTTGCTATGGTGGCCAGGCTGGTCTTGAACTCCTGGCCTCAAGTGATCCTCATACATTAGTCTCCCAAAGTGCTGGGATTACATGTGTGAGCCACCGTGCCCAGTCCCTGACTACGTGATTTTTATATGGTTTTGTTTATTTGAATTGATTGTGATATGTTTATATTCATTTCTGTTTTCTGACATACTGGGGTCATGTTTTTTATTATTTATTTTTTCTTTTTCTTAGAACAAGTCCTAAATTATTTCTCTTCCCTCAGCATCTTTTTTTTTTTTTTTTTTTGAGGAAAACATTTTTAAGGGAGGAAAAATTGAAAATGTATAATAATAGCCATATGCCTACTGCCTAGACTAAACAAATATTAAGATTTTTGCTATATTGTTTCATATTTGCTGTTGTCATATTTAATAAAATATGTGAGGCTGGGAGCAGTGGCTTATGCCTGTAATCCCAGCACTTGTGGGAGGCCAAGGCAGGTAGATCACCTGGGTTCAGAAGTTCAAGACCAGTCTGGCCAACATGGTGAAACCCCATCTCCACTAAAATATAAAAATTAGCTGGGTGTGGTGGTGGGCACCTGTAATCCCAGCTACTTGGGAGACTGAGGCAGGATAATCGCTTGTAATCCCAGCTACTTGGGAGGCTGAGGCAGGATAATCGCTTGAACCCAGGAGGTGGCGGTTGCAGTGAGCCAAGATTGCACCATTGTGTTCCAGCCAGGGCACCAAGAGTGAAACTCTATCAAAAAAAAAAAAATCGAATAAAGTTGAAGTTTTTTTTAACCTAAATTTTGTTTTCTTTTTATCTTTTTTACTTGTTTATTTCTTTTCATTTTTATTTTTATTTTGTATATGAATGCCAGGTTATATACGAAGTTTCTTATGTTCTAATTATATTTTCCTCTCTCCTTCCCAGGAGGCTAATGCTATCATGACTTTAGTATATGTCCTTCTAATCTATGTTTTATGAAACTTTTACATAAAAGTGTGTGTGTGTAAGTAATATTATTTGGTATAATCTCAGAACACCTAAGTATTTTCATATTATATGGATTGTTTGGCAACTTTCTATTACAACTCACCTCATATTTTTGAGATCTAGCCATGTTGACATTTATAGATACAGTGTATTCATTTAACCTGGCAAATAATATACCGTATGTCAATATAGCACAGTTTATTTATTTGTTCCTCTATTGAAGGATTTTTTTTCTTGATATTCCAAAGGATGGTGCAGTGAATGTTCCTCCATTTATATCTTCTGCAACATGTCTCCAGGATACATACCTAGAAATGCTGTTACCAGATCTGAGGTCAGAGGATACACCCATAATACCTTTTTTAACCTTACATTCTTCTTATTTAATTAAAGACCAAAGCAAAATTATAAACCTGTGAATCTTAGGATGGTTTTGCAGGAGGGATCTTTAAGTGCAAGCTGATCGCTGCCCTCTATTGCTTACGTCCCTAAGTTTATACCACTTTGCCTTCTCTCCTAGCGGCAGTACATACCTGTGAAAATGAAGAGCAAAGCCTTCTGGATCTTTTCTTGGGAGTATGCCATGATGTATGTGGGAAGCCTCGTGGTAATCATTTGCCTCTCCTTCTTCCTTCTCAGCTCTTGGGATTTCATCCCTGCAGTCTATGGCTTTATGTAAGTAATGACCATATTAGAAAATTCTAGAAGCTGTGGGGAAAAAGGAATCCTTGTATACCATTGTTGGGAATGTAAATTAGTGTAGCCATTATGGAAAACTGTATGAACATTCCTCAAACAATTAAAAATAGCATTACCATTTGATCCAGCAATTCCACTTCCAGCTACTTAATCAAAAGTTTTTTTTTCTTTTGAGATTGGGTCTCGCTCTGTTGCCCAGGCTGGAGTGCAATGGGGCTATCTCTGCTCACTCCAACCTCTGCCTCCTGGGTTCAAACGATTCTCCTGCCTCAGTCCCCTGAGTAACTGGGACTACAAGTGTGTACCACCATGCCCAGCTAATTTCTGTATTTTTAGTAGAGACGAGGTTTCACCATGTTAGCCAGGCTGATTTTGAACTCCTGACCTCAGGGGATCCACCTAGCCTTGGCCTCCCGAAGTGCTGGGATTACAGGCGACTCTAAAGAGTTGAAATGAGTTTGTTGAAGATTTGTCTGCCATTCCTATGTTCATTGCAGCATTATTCACAATAGCCATGTGATGGAATCAATCTAAATCTCCATCAATACACAAATGGATAAAGAGAATTTGGTATGTATATATATATGCAGGAGAATACTATTCAGTTTTAAAAAAGGAAATTCTGTCATTTACGACAGTAGTAGAGATGGAATTGGAGAACATTATGCTAAATAGAATGAACCAGGCACAGAAAGACTAATGCCACATGTGTTCTCACTTTTATGTGGACTCTAAAACAATTGTGCTCATAGAAGCAGAGAGCAAGCAGAAGGGTGGTTACAGATGGGGGTGGGGTGGAAGAATGGGGAGGTAATAGCCAAAGGGTACAAATCTCAGGAGGAATATGTTTTTTTTTCTTTTCTTGAGTTCTAGCACAGCATGGTGAATATAGTTAATAGTAGAGTATTGTACATACCAAAATTGCTAAGAGAGTACATTTCAGTTCTCGCCACACAGTGTTTTAGTATTTGAGGTGATGAAAATGTTAAGTACCTCGATTTAATTATTCTACATTGTATTCAGAAATCATAGCATCACATAAAATCACCCATAAATTTACACAACTATATATTGTCAGTTAAAAACCCCCACACAACACTCTGGAAGCTAATTTGGTTTTCATATCTCTAGCTGAACTCAGGGTAAGTGACCACAGAAGCCTTTAGAGCAGTGGTTCTCAAACCTTTAAGGTGCATGTTAAAACCCACATTGCTGGGCCCACACTCAGAGGTTCTGATTAAGTAGGTCTGGGAGAGGGATCAAGAATTTGCATTTCTCGGGTTTTCAGGTGATGGCAATGTTGTTGGCCTGCTGGTTTAGGGAACACACTTTGAGAACCTTTACTCTGAAGCACACCTTTGATATAGTGGGATTAACCTACTTATGCCTAGTGTTCCATTATTGGAACAATAAGCTATGGGAGTTATTTATATGATACTGCTCAAGGTCATCGCCAAGGTCTGATTTTTCTTTTCTTTTCTTTTTTTTGAGACAAAGTCTCACTTTGTGCCCAAGCGACAGGCTGGAGTGCAGTGGCATGATCTCGGCTCACTGCAACCTCCGCCTCCCGGGTTCAAGCAATTCTCCTGCCTCAGCCTCCTGAGTAGCTGGGACTACAGGCACACGCCACCACGCCCAGCTAATTTTTGTACTTTTTAGTAGAGATGGGGTTTCTCCATGTTGGCCAGGATGGTCTTGATCTTTTGACCTTGTGATCCGCCTGCCTCAGCCTCCCAAAGTGCTGGGATTACAGGTGTGAGCCACCGCACCCGGCCAAGGTCTGATTTTTCACACAAAAAAATTTTCAAACTCCATTATAAGTGGGTTAAATAGCACTACCTGGGAGTATTCAAAGCAAATACCAGCCTCTAACTGGGAGGTTTGGGCTCAATTCTAAACAGGAATGGATGTGTTCCTCTACTGCAAGAGGGCCTCTGACAGTTTCAAAATAATGCCACCTGCCAATATCAGACCTTTAGAGAAAACTCAAATGGGCTTGAGTATTGCAGGCTTGTCTGAGTGTATATTCATGAATTCTATAAACATTTCCAAATGCCCTCTCCATGCCAGGCTCTGCGTGAGGGCTGAGGAGTTGGTTGCTCCCTAAGCTTTGAGGAGCTCATAGCCCAATGGGTGATAGACTCTTAAACCTGTCCAGGCGGGAAAGGGATCTGGAATGGCAGAACTCCCATTTGGGATTCTGGACTACTTATTTGTGTTAAATCCGGGCTGAGCATAACAGTGACTTAGTAACTTTCAGCTCTTTATGCTCTGCCTTAGCTAGGAGTTGCGATGCCAGGTGAAGAGTTCTCTTTCTGCTGGGCCACGGATTGTGTTCTTTACCTCATGTCACAGAAAAGCAGGTGTTACAGCAAGAGGCAAAACTTATTCTGGGTGGAGGCCTTAGTGCAGGAAATTTGACTAGGAGCCATCACCCATCTCTCCTTCTGCGTGCCCTATTTGTTGTCCTTTTTAAATTGTGTGTTGAAATCAGTTTCAGCTTCATATTTTTTTTAAATCAAAAATATAATGTAAACTTTAGAAGAGCCAGAACTGCAGTAAAAGCTTTGTCTGTTTAACTGGACAAAAAGTTTTCCAGTTAAACCCTAATCTTTTGATTAAGATCTGGGACTCTGGGGATCGTAGCCAGAACCCGCCGATTGTTCCTCAAGACCCTAGAAGTCTCGCTGCGGGCTCAGGCACTCAGTTTTCTGACTCCTGCTGTGGGGTGTGGAGTAAGAATGGGGAGGAACAGGAACTTTGAGCATGGTCCTTGAGGCAGGTCTTTAGAATGCTCAAAATAGGCCGGGCGCGGTGGCTCACACCTATAATCCCAGCACTTTGGGAGGCTGAGGTGGGTGGATCACGAGGTCAAGAGATCGAGACCATCCTGGTCAACAAGGTGAAACCCCGTCTCTACTAAAAATACAAAAAATTAGCTGGGCACGTGCCTGTAGTCCCAGCTACTCGGGAGGCTGAGGTAGGAGAATTGCTTGAACTCAGGAGGCAGAGGTTGCAGTGAGCCTATATCGCGCCATTGCACTTTAGCCTGGGTAACAAGAGCGAAACTGCATCTCAAAAAAAAAAAAGAATGCTCAAAATATATACTGTTTTTTAAAATTCATTTCTCCTTTGTTACAGTGTTGGGTATCTCCCGATTTTAAACTGTCTTATGCAGTAAAAGAGGGGCAAATCTCTATTCCTAGGATGAATCCCTGCCTCATTTTAGAGTTGTTTGGCTTAGCTAATATTTGTTGTGGGTTACGATTCTGTGTGTCTGCTTGTTTTCGTTAATTACCTGGAGAACCCTTCCCATCCTGATCTCTGTAGGGAGAAAGTCATCCCCGGCTGCCCAGCAGTGACCAGAGTCTTCAGGAGAAATCAAGGTCAAAGCAGACAATTTATCACTTTTGTCTTTTCTCTCCCTTTGTTTTTAATTCCAGACTTTCTGTTCCAGATCTCACTCCAAACATTGGCCTTTTCTGGTACTTCTTTGCAGAGATGTTTGAGCACTTCAGCCTCTTCTTTGTATGTGTGTTTCAGATCAACGTCTTCTTCTACACCATCCCCTTAGCCATAAAGCTAAAGTAAGTGGCTGGACCTGCTGCTGTGTCCACAGAGCGATCCCAGAACCCTCTGCCCCAGCAGCCTTGAGGGTGGAGCAAATGTGGAGCACCTGCTGTCAGGTTTACAGCATCTCACCTAGGGAACCTGCCTGCAGTTGCCGCAGTTGCCAGTGCCATAGCAGGCAATACAGTGCCCCTGTAGTACCAGCTGCTTGGGAGGCTGAGGCAGGAGGATAACTTGAGCCTGGGAGTTTGAGGCTTCAGTGAGCTGCTTGTGCCACTGCACTTTGGCCTAAATGACAGAGCGAGACCCTGTCTCAGAGAAAAAAAAAATGAGAACAAGGGTTGTGGAGGGAGAGTGTGTTTGGAAAACGTGGATCTGGTGGGATATCTCTGTCAACAGCCCAGTGACAGGTCATCCACAGGGACTCTAGATGGGTTAGTTGGGAGGCTGGCCACCTACAAATGTTGAATCTCCTGACCCATTTCCCTCCAAAGGGTTTGTGGAGTTCTGTTCTGCAGTCTAAGAGAGCCGACAGATGTTAGACCTGCTCCATCCCCGGCACCTTTCTAGTCCCTCTGAAACGTAATCATACCTAACCTAGCAACTCCTGGAGGTAGGCATTAGATTCTTATAACTCCCATTTTATAGTTGAGGAAATTGATGCTCAGAGAGGTGGGATGATTTTCCCAGTCGTGCAGCTAGTAAGCATTGGAGCTGGGATTCAGACTCAGGTTTGTCTGGCTCCAGAAGCTGTGCTTATCCCCCTGCACCATGCCAGGCTCCTGAAAGATTGCTTGTAGTAGCCTCTGGAAATTGTTCTATTTTCCTAGCTTCAGATAAGGGAAAACACAGGCACAGCCAGGTAGAAATATGGCTAGATGGTCCAGGGAGCCTGAAAGAGAGTTTGATTTAGATTTCAAGAGCTTGAGTTCTCTGTCCTAACCTTCCTGCCATTCTCCATGGTCTGTGCACCAATGCACATGGTTCCCATTCTGTAAAACCTCAAAAGCTGATGCTTCCTTCCCATGACACAGCCTTGGCCTGGCATCTGACACAGCACCATCCTTCGATGGCCTGGCAGGCTCCAGAACTCTGGCAGCCTTGCCTGGTTGAGCTCTCCAGCTGTCTCTGGTCCACCTTCCCTGCCTTGTTCTGGTTAGGCCCAGCCATTGGGTGGAGAGGAGCAGGAAGCCCAGGGCACCTTTCCTCACTGGCCATGCAGCCAGTTCTCTAGCAACTTTTATTGTCGGCATGCAAGGCCACACATTGCTCCTGAGTAGGCAATAACTTCACCATTTTATGACTCAGACACAGTTGTGGGGACAGAAAATATGAAGAGACCTGATCTCCCTGCTGTCTCCTCTTCTGCCTGGGTATGAAGCTCCACCTAAGCTCTCCCGCCCCTGCACATTTTGTTTGCAGTGCCGGCTTTGTGGGAACAGGGCCCTTCAGGCCACCCCGGTCCCTGTGCAGTGCTGCAGGAGGCTCTAGTCTGTTTTTTTGTCACTGCATTTTCACAGGTCTTTTCATAGAACTGTTGCCGTTGTTACCAGCTACCTGCAAAGCCCAGAGTTAGTGATTGTATTTAGGAAGATGTTCACACTGAGCTGTAGCTGGATGCTTAGAGGCTGCAGGGCTGCATGCCTTTGCTAAGCTGCATTTTCTAGGCATTTGCTGCATAGCAGCACTGGAGCATTCAGGGTGTGGACATGTTTGTCTGCACATCTCAGATTCACACCCATTGAGTCACCCTGACCTTTGACCTGCAAGACAAAAAGGTCAGTAATCTCTGAAGAAAACCTTCCTGGGCTAGGCATCCAAGTACTGTGCAGAAGTAGGCCAAGTGCATGTGGTTGAAGCGTAGCTGAGGAGGATATGGATCCAGCTTCTTCCTGTTGACTTCCCTTTAGCATGTGGTCAGCTCTCAGAGGGGCACTGAAGTTGATCTCTGTCCCCCCACCCTCTCCTGACCAGAGCTTCAGAGTCTGATCAGCCCTCAGGAGAACAGTATTGGGTATGATTAAGAGCTCTGGAGACAACTCCATTGCTTACTAACTTACTGAGTCAGTGCACTTAACTTCTCTGAACCTGTTTCCCCATCTGTGAAATACAGGTGAAAGGATTGCCTACTTTTTTTTTCTTTTTGAGACAAGGTCTTACTCTGTTGCCCAGGCTGGCGTGCAGTGGGTCATCACGGCTCACTGCAGCCTCAACCTCCTGGCGCCAGCAATCCTCCCACCTCAGCCTCCCAAATAGCTGAGATTATAGCCGTGCACCACTATATCTGGCTAATTTTTAAGTTTTTTGTAGAGATGGGGTTTCACTATGTTGCCTAGGCTGGTCTCAAACTCCTGGGCTTAAGCTATCCTCCCGCCTTGACCTCCCAAAGTGCTGGGATTACAGATGGGAGCCACCACAGCTGGCCCCGGATTGCCTGCCTTGAGGGGTGGTTGAAGTGTGATGAGGATCCCATGAGAGGATGCAGGAGAAGGACCTTACACAGAGGGAGTTCAGGAGAGGATAGCCATTGCTATCACTTAATATTAGGTTAAAATAATTGCAGCTGCTATTAGTTGAAGTTAACAAGACAGGCCCAGCCCTTAAGAGCTGAGAAGCTCTATGCAGTTCACAGTTCTCTTCTTGGAAATAAGTTCATTGCACTTTGGGTCTGTAGACCCTGCTGACCATGTTGTCAGAGAAAAAAGGCATCAGCAAGGAGACACTTCTTGCTTTGCCTCCAGTTGTCAGAGGGGCCTCTGGCAAGGGAGGCTGCCTAATTACCCTGCCAAGCAGTCATTTAAGCTGAGTCATAAAGAATGCTGACTTCATTTGTTTTCTTCCTTCTTGGCTCCTGGGGGAAGGCCCAGAGCTGGTAGAGGCAGGGGGGGTGCTGTTGATGGGAAATGTCTCTGTGGGCTGTTTCCCTGTGTTTGCCAGGCCCTCCTTACCTAACCTCTGGGTATTTCTGAGTCCTTGCAGATTTCTGCTCTGCTAATGGGGCCTGGCCCATTCCTTGTGGGTAGCAGAGCCAGTCCCTTCCTGAAGTCACCTGAGGATTATTTTTGGTTCAAAGGATGGGGTCAGGAGTCTCTGGGGTAGGCCTGGTCCCCGACTCATATCTCTCTCTCTCTCTCTCTCTCTCTCTCTCTCTCTCTCTCTCTCTCTCTCTCTCTCTCTGTCTCCCCTGCCCCAGGGAGCACCCCATGTTCTTCATGTTCATCCAGATTGCTATCATCGCCATCTTTAAGTCCTACCCGACAGTGGGGGATGTGGCACTCTACATGGCCTTCTTCCCCGTGTGGAACCATCTCTACAGATGTGAGTACTCCCACCTCTGCCGCAGCTTTGTGTCAGCCTGGCCCTGGATGAGACTGCTGCAGGGAAAAGGAATTTGTAGGCATTTATCAGGCACCCGTTGTGCCGACAGCACTAGGAGGGAAGCAGAGGCATCAGGCACAATATCTGCTTTTAGGTGCTGCAGACTTGTGATGATAAAAAATAACTGCCATTTATTGAGCACTTACTGTGTACCTGGCCACTGTGGCTTTCACAGTGGTACATGCATTAATTAGCTCATTTGATCTTCACACCAGCCTTTGAGGTAAGTATCCACATTTTGCAGATGAGAAAACTGAGATACAGAAAGGTAAAGCCACTTGTTCAAAGTCACATGACTTCTAATTAGAAGAGCTGGGATTGGAATCCATATCTGTGAGCCCCTACCCACTGCTGTCCATCAGGGCTTTCTACGGTGATGGAAATGTCCTCTGTCTACACAGTTCAATAATAGAGTGCCACTTGTGTGCCTGAGAACCTGAATTTTAAATTTAAATTCCGGAACCCACATGTAGCTAGGCTATCATATTGGCCAGCAGAACTCTACCCTGGGCTTTGAACCATTCCCCAGTGCTGCACCCAAAGGTTACTAGAAGGCAGGTGGACAACGTTAGACTTCCTGCCAACTGTGACAACTCCTCTAAGCTCTAACTGTCCCCTCCTCATAGGAGCCTTAGAGGTGACCTACTTTGCTAGTTAGGCCCCCAGTGCTCTTAGCCCTCTGTGGTGGGTTATTTTCAATGTTTGGGAGCTCCCTCAGGGTAGATAGCACAACTCATTCGCCTCTGTATCCCTGGCACCCAGGACTGAAGCTGACACCCAGAAGACCTTGCAAACATTTGTGGAGTGGGTTTTAAACCTCCCCAATAAAGAGACAGCATCAGTGACCCAGTACCACCTTACACTCTAAACGAGGCATGGAAGAGAGCTGTTGAACTTTCCTTACCTGCTATGGGTGTCCAGCAAGGTATCAAAAATGAACTAGGGAGTTCAGGCTTCAGAGGAAATGAGTCTTTGTTGTTGTTTTGGGCGTCAACCAGGAAATGAAACTGTCCAGCTGTTGGCAAACAATCTACCTATAATAGGAGTGGGCCTCTGAGTGAAGGTAAACAGTGGTGTGGGTAGCAAAGCCAGGGCTGCTCCTGCAGATAATGGCCTGGTGGGGCTGTGACCCGTCTGGCCTGACTGGGAAGAGGAAGCAGTGTCTTCTGCTGTGACATTCTCTCTGCACAAACAAGAGTCATCCAGTCCAGCAGGCTCAGAGTCAGCTTGGGGCCCCTCGGTAGAGTGACCAGTGACAAATCATGAGACCACTAAAACATGTGGACACTCCTCAGTTTGTGACAGCGGGTCGTGGGAATGTGAAATGGTTTTTTGTGGTTGCCCATCCCACACGGGGCACTCTGTCTCCCTCAGGGAATGTCTTTCATCCCATTTGCTGAGCAATCTGGAGACTGACTTGACTCCAAACCCTGACATTCCCATGATGAGTCCCACGTGTTCTTAGGCACATCATTTAACCCTTCTGAGCCTCTGATTTTTCCATCAGTCAGATGAAGAGAATAACTGTGACGAGTGTGTTAAATTTGAGAAGGAATATCTGTAAATAGCACTGCAGTTAGTATCATCAGTAATAATTATGCAGGGGAGTCTCTCACATATTTCCATGATCAGAGCTTGGGGCTTGGTAGTCATCAGAATAAACATATTTTTCAAGACTCGAATAAACTACTTTATGCCCTCTGGGGTGATGAGGCAGGAAGAAAGATGGAGTTTCCAGAAACCTGGATGATCTAATAGTTGCTGTTGCTGGCTGGCTTGGCACACAGTCTGCAGGTTCAGGTTGGCTGAAGATCCTGCAGAGAACAGTAGCTGTCCGCCTTTGCTTCCCTGCTCCTGCAGCAGGGAATACACATGCTTGGAAGACCTGCTTGGAGCTTGACAATTGTGTGTCATTATTCTCAGCCAGAGCAGCATTAGCCCTGGTCCTTGGGACCTATGAGTGGGATGTGTGTGTTGAGAAGCATTTAAGCCTACATTGAATATGTTGAATATGGCTAGGAATTCCGTTTCAACATTAGTTGTCAGTGCTGACATGCATGTTCCCACATTCATCCTTCTGTTTTCCTGTACAGTGGAGAGGAGAAAAGGAATGAGTGTAGGACCCAGACACTGGACTCTCTGGAGCTTGGATGAGTCATACAGACTCAGAATTGTAGTGTTAGGGAACAGCCTGCTGGCAGAGCCCATGCCAGCCTGCATGGTCCGGCAGAAGGTGCCAGTACCAAAGGGCTGGATCTGCGTGTGTATTGGTTTCGTTTTTATTATTAATGTCTAGCGATGAAAGGATGTTGATAGATATAAATTACAAAGAATCAGATAAAATATATTCCCATGTGTTTTGGCACCTCATTTTAAGGAAGGGAATATCACTATGGACTTCAAAGTCCCTAAATCCCCTCTGTTCCCCTTCTGATGGGACTGGATTTTTTAAGTAAGATTTTGTTTCTGAATGCCTGAGGCTCAGAAGGGAAAGTGGCTTGCCTGAAGTTCCATTTCATCAGTCCTGGTGCCAGAGATTGGATAAGCCACTCAGTGAATGTGGTGGGGAACCTGATTCTATCTGGCCTTTCAAGTCTGATGAAGGGTAAACCCTTTCACCTTGTTAGGCCCTGGTCACCTCTGACGCTTTCTGGTGCCTGGAACAAGCTGTTCTGTACCCCAGGTCTCCAGCTCTGTCTGCTCTGGCATATATAGCTTTAATCTGGCCTGTCAGCCAGCAAGAGTGAATAGCAGCTCCCTGTTCCTGCAGAGGTCACCACAGGCCAGAAGCCAACTGCATGCTGGTGATGGTTCTCCAGGCACATGGGAATGTATCTTTGCAGCCCTTCAAGATAGCACCCAGAGGCTGCCAGTGAGCCTCTCTTTGTCTCTTTGCACTTGGTTTTTTTCCTGTCACCCTGTCTGAAATCTCTGTCCCTAGCTGGAGGCACAGAACAAGAACCACCTGGTCTGGCAGGCTGGAAGTATTTTATTTTAGGAATAGTCTGTGTTCCTTTCAGCAAAATAATTTCCAGGGGATCAGAAAGAGCTGCTGAGAAATGTACACAGTGATGTTGGGTTAGAGGAGTGGGAAGCGTTTGTTCTCCTTTCTTGAGGTAGTACCGTGGTTTAATAATAATAGTAATTCTCAGTGAAAGCATCCCTTTGCAAGACTCCTTGTTCCTGGGAGGTCTCAGGAGGCTTGAGTCAGGGTTTTGGTCTTTCAACTTTGAAAACCCAGAATTGCAGAAACTTAAGATTAGAAAAGAGGATCTTGCAAGCCCTCCAGGCCAGTGTCCAAATTGTGGGATTTCTCAGACGACTAATGTTTCAGTAAACTCTGGCGAAGGACTTGCCAGCTTTTTATCTTGCTGAATACATTAAAACAATCAACTACCACCCATTCTTCCAGATTTTATAAAATAAAGGACTTTTTAATGACAACAACAAAATGGCACCTATCATTTCCCAATAAAGAAAGAACTGTAACTTGAAAACCTTCAGCTTTACAAAGAACTGTGAACTACCTTGTCGTGATTATTCTCCCCTTGACACAGTTCAGTGGCATCTCTGTTGCAAACTGTAAGGGGCTGCAGCTGTAATGCAGTAGTTTGCAGCCTTGGCTGTATGCCAGCATTACCTGGGAAGCTTTTAAAACCTCATATGGGTGCCTCAACCCCACCCTAGAATCTCTGACTTAGTCTGAGGGCTCCCCATGTGATTTTGTTTTGTTTGTTTTGAGACTCTTGCTCAGGCTGGAGTGCAATGATGCCATCTCTGCTCACTACAACCTCCGCTTCTGTGTTTCAAGAAATTCTCATGCCTCAGCCTCTGGAGTGGCTGGGATTACAGGCACCCGCCACCACACCCGGCTAATTTTTGTATTTTTAGTAGAGATGGGATTTCGCCACGTTGGCCAGGCGGCTTTCAAACTCTGACCTCAGGTAATCTGCCCACCTCAGCTTCCCAAAGTGCTAGGATTACAGGTGTGACCCACCAGTGCTGAGGCATGATTTTGTTCTGTAGCGGGAGTTAAAAATTGTCTGTGTCATCCAGGCCCCTTCCAATGCAGGAGCCCCCAGTACAGTGTCTCTACTGAGTCGTTGTGCAGCTGAGACAAGTGGCCTAAATGTTTGGGAGTTTCTCTACCCTTTAAGTCTTCCAGAACTCTGACTTGGGAGAAGGGATTTCCTGAAGGTCAGAATCAGTGAAGAGAAGGGAACTTCCATTCATTAAGTGCCTGCTGGGACCCAGGCACAGTGCTAAGTTCTTTTTAAAAAGGTATTCTTTTAAGTATTTTAAATAATATTTACCAGTTTTTAAAAATACAATAAAGTATAAAGAAAGAAATAAAAGTAACAGCTAATCCTACTGTCTGATAACCCCTAGAGGGTTAAAAGGGAGGAAAAACGTACAGTGTGGTAGGCAGAATAGTAGCCCTCCCCTCACAAAGATATCCACGTTGTAATCCCCAGAACCTGTGAATACATCACTTCACATGACTTTAAGACCTTGGGAGGAGAGATTATCCTGGACAATCCAGGTGGTCCCAGTGTAATCACAGGTGTCCCTCAAAGTAGAAGAGGTGGAGGTAGTGGGAAATTGGGAAGTCTCTGTAATTTCTGCCCAGTTTTGCTGTGAAAGTAAAACTGCCCTTAAAAATAAAGTGTACTGGGCATGTTTGTGCCCACCTATAGTCCCAGCTACTCAGGAGGCTGAGACAGAAGGATCACTGGAGCCCAGGAGTTCCAGGCTTCAGTGAGATATGATCCAGCCACTCCACTCCAGCCTGGACAATGTAGTGAGATTCCATCTCAAAATAAATAAAGTCTATTTTTAAAAAGAGATGCAGAAGAGAAGGTCTGAGTGATGCAATATGAGAAGGCCTCAATTCATCATTGCTAGATTTGAAGCTGGAAGCAGGTCATGAGCCAGGGAATGCAGGGGCCTCTGGGTGCTGGAAAAGGCAAGCAGGAGATTCTCCTCTAGAGATGTTACCCTGTGAGACCCATTTTGGAACTTCAGACCTTCAGGATTGTAGAATAATAAATAATACGATTTAAATCACTAAGTTTGTGGAAATTTGCTGTTGTAGCAATGGAAAACTAATGTAACCAGTGATATATCTGTGTCAGTTTCTCACATTTCATCTTGTTTAATCCAAATGAAGGGTGCATTTTAGCCCTGTTTTATTTTTAAACATTTTTTTTTAGAGATGGGGTCTCACTGTGTTGCCTAGGCTGGTCTCGAACTCCTGGACTCAAGCAATCCTCCTACCTCAGCCTCCCAAAGTGCTGGGATTATAGGCATGAGCTGCTATCCCCAACCTAATTGTTAATTTTTATGAGTATATACTAGGTGGATAGCCTAATTTTACAGGTGAGGAAGCTGAGGCCTAGAGAAACTTGCTAGTAAATGGCAGGATTTTTACCAAGGTCTGTACCTGGCTGCTGTGCCATGCCAGCCTGCCTGCTGCCTCTGGACCACCCTTGGGTAGCAGGTCCTTCCTGAGACCACTGGGAGAGCTTTATTCCTGGTGGGAGTCAGCATTGCCTTAGGGGCAGTGAGTGAGAGACAGTGTCAAAAAGAGGTGTTTTAAATTACCATCTAAGAGGAAGTTGGGAATGTTTGAAGAGCAAGGCAGGGGACGGAAGACACCAGTTAAGGAGAATGGAAAATGTGTTCCTAAGACCCAGGACTATGGCAGCATGGAGACCCATGGTGGGCCTCTAATCTTCACAGTTCATGTTGGAGTTCCCACCCATAATCCCACATGGCCAGATGGTACCCTGCTTGGGGAAAGAGTGCAGATATTCTTGGACCCTCCAAGATTAGGTGGTGAGGGGAATGTCTTCCTGAAATGCCCTGTTTGGTGCCCTGAGGCACTCATGGCATTTCTAACTATAGCTGGTCTTCAGCCAGCCAAGCCCACAGTGGGAGGAAAAATCCAGTTCCAGGAGCTATCACCAGCTGTGGGCATGGGGAGCCGTTGACTTGGGAGTCTGGAGTTTGCTTCCTGGCACCCCAATACCTCTGCAGGTGCTCTGCCTTTGAGCTACATGAGGCTCTCCTTGGCCTCTCCATTCTGGGGGCCATCGCGGCAGGGAAAGAGTGCCATAGAGAGCACGTCAGACTAACTGTGACCCTCTGTCTTTGCAGTCCTGAGAAACATCTTCGTCCTCACCTGCATCATCATCGTCTGTTCCCTGCTCTTCCCTGTCTTGTGGCACCTCTGGATTTATGCAGGAAGTGCCAACTCTAATTTCTTTTATGCCATCACACTGACCTTCAACGTTGGGCAGGTAAGAGGGACAGTATTGGGGGCAGGATGGGGACAGGGATCCATTTTGCAGCCTTAGGCTTTCAACCATGGTCTTGGATTCTGCATACCGGGGGTGGAGACATGAAGGAGGGATATTTACTCCCCTTAAGTAGCCCTGAGTCAGCGGAGAGGACAGGGAAGTAAGAACAGTGTAAATCTAAACCTGGCAAATGTGTATTAGGCACCATTCTGAACCGTAGACACACTGAATTCTAAGCAAGCCTGGGAGAAAGGGCATGATATCCCTACTTTACAAATGAGGGGCAGAAGCTTGCAGAGCTTGTCTCTTGTTGAAGGTCATTAGAGGAGCCAAGAATGAAATTGAGGTAAGGCTTGATTTCTGAGGCACCCCTTACTGTAACGGTACCCATAGGGAATACGCAGAGTGAGGGGGAGATGGCAGGGCAAGAGGAGGAGAGGCTCTGTGGACTCTCAGGACAGCAGGAACAAAGGCAGGCAGATGAGAAGTGGGGGCTGTTGGAAGTTGAGCATAAATTATGTGGCTGGGAGGGGTGGAGAGGAGGCTGCAGTCACAGGCTGAGGAGTACCAGCAAGGAGCTCAGCTTTCTGAGCTGGGAAGCCTGTCCCTCCTTTCCACAGAGCAGGATTCTCAATCAGAATCCTCAGAGGGAGCTTGTTAAAAATGCAGATTTCCTGTTAACAGGCTTTAAACCCTGCAATTATGTTGCAACTGTCCCAAGTATATGGCTCTGATTGTTTAAAAAAACGAGGTTCTGGCCAGGTGCAGTGGCTCACACGTGTAATCCCAGCACTTTGGGAGACTGAGGTGGGCCAATCACCAGAGGTCAGGAGTTCAAGACTAGCCTGGCCAACATGGTGAAACCCTGTATTTACCAAAACTAGAAAAATTAGCTGGGCATGGTGGCGGGTGCCGCTTATCCCAGCTACTCAGAAGGCTGAGGCAGGAGAATCGCTTGAACCCAGGAGGCAGAGGTTGCAGTCAGCCAGCGGTTGCAGTGAGCCGAGATCATGCACTGCACTCCAGCCTCGGCGACAAGAGCAAAACTCTGTCTCAAAAAAAGAAAAAAAAAAAAAAAAAACAGGAAAAAGCCAGGTTCTCTGATCTCACTCCCAGAAATGTTAATTCAATGTGGAATACAGGGTCAGGAATTTATATTTTTAATAAGCTTTTCCAGAGGTTCTGTGGCAGCGGGTCTAGTGAACTCCAGGTGGACTCACCCACCCTTCTTGGAAGTTCCCTTCTCCATGTGCTGCCTTCTCTCAGGTCAGGCTCTGGCCTCGTAGTGGAAATATGAGAATCACTTGTACCATTTACCATTTCAGTTGTCATTGGCACAGCCAGGCATTTCCTATGGGTAATAGCCTGGATGGGAAGCAGTCCGGCTGGAAAGACTAAAGATGCCAGTGAGTAATCCCCAGGGTAATTCTTGCCTCCAAGGTTAGCTGGAAGAAAAGAAAGGAGTTAGGGCTTTTTCTGTGAGTGATGGGGACTAGTGTTTCCTGCATAGACATTTCCGGAGGATTAATGTCCAGCCCAGCCAGTTCTCTTGGTTTGTGAGCAGAAGAAAGAGAGATGGAGGGCCCTGGAGCCTGGGTGGGGCCCAGCCAGAGGGCCCATTCTGCCTCTCACACCGTGGTTAGGGATGGTGGATGAGCAGCCCCTCTTACTTCTGACCCATGCAGGCAGAATCTGCAGGGCCCAACTGCATATCCTAAAGGAATCCAGAAGGCTGCCCTGGCTCCCCTGCTTTCCTGGAATCTCCTTCCTTTTGTTTACCTCCCAGTGGTGGCTGGCATGGGAGGGCATTGGGCCTTCCCTGGGCCTCTATGGGGTTGACAGGCTCCACGGAAATAGTCCACAGCCTGTTGTCTTGTCATGAGTCTTAGTCTTAAGTTTGGGTCTGGAAATAGAGTTGGAGTGGTTATGAACCATCCATGGAACTTGTCAGATAACAGCTTTCTTCTCTGTGGCTGCCTTTCTGAGAGAAGGGGCTTCATATGCAGCACAGGGAAGTGTGTGTCTGCAAGTGGTCAGGTGCCATTGAAGGCACAAGGAACTGAATTATTGGAAAGAGGGATTGGGGTTAGGGGTGGACACCAAAGGTAGGTGGATCGAGTGCGTTCATAGCTGAGAGAAATCAGCTGGACTCTTGGCATGATCTCTTACCTTTTTTTTTCTTAATCTCTTTTTAAAATGTATTTTAAATCATCAAGTAATACATGAATTCATTATTGCAGGGGGAAAGAAGTAAAAACAAAACAAAACAAAAAAACAGAAGAATATGGAATCGGCTGAGTGTGATGGCTCATGCCTGTAATCCCAGGTCTTGGGGAGACCAAGGTAGAAGGATAACTTGAGGCTAGGAATTCAAGAACAGCCTGGGCAATATAGCAAGACCCCGTCTCTACCAAAAATAATAATAATAATAATAAAGACTATGGAATGAAAAGAAAAGAGCTGCCCGAGCCCCCATCATTTTCTACCCCTCTGCAGACATGGCAATTGGGATTGGTTTGGTGTGTGTCTTTGCAGACTTTTCTCTGTGCACTTATAGATATAACAGCAATAGACACACATACATAAAGAGAGTTTTTTGTTATTGTTTATGTAGGTAAATGGCATTCTCCTTTAAGTAGTATTCTTTGACTCGCTGTTTTTCACTTAATGATTTTGTCTTGAGATGATTTTTTAATGGCTCTGTAATAGCTAATGGTTTGGACTAGGTACAGCCCTGCTGATGGGCACTGAGGTTGTCCTTCATTGTTTTGGCACTTTATATATTTATTTTTGGAAATGGAGTCTCACTTTGTTGCCCAGGCTGGAGTACGGTGGCCCGATGTCGGCTCATTGCAGCCTCTGCCTCCTGAGTTCAAGCCATTCTCCGGCCTCAGCCTTCTAAGTAGCTGGGACTACAGGCTTCCGCCACCATACCCAGCTACTTTTTGTATTTTTAGTAGAGATGGGGTTTTACCACATTGGCCAGGCTGATCTTGAGCTCCTGACCTCAAGTGATCTGCCCGCCTTGACCTCCCAAAGTGCTGGAATTACAAGTGTGAGCCACTACGCCCAGCCTATTTTGGCGCTTTAAATGGAAGAGCCTTGCAGCCGGGTGTGGTGGCTCATGCCTATAATCCCAGCACTTTGGGAGGCTGAGATGGGAGGATTGCTTCAGGCCAGGAGTTCGAGACCAGCCTGGTCAATAGTGAGAAGACTCCTATCTCTCTCTCTCTCTCTCTCTATATATATATATATATATATACACATACACACACACATATATATGTATATAAAGGAAAAAAATAATAAATGGAAGAGGCTTGCATACGCCTCCACATATTTTTGTACACACATGCTAGTATCTTTTAGAGTGGATTTCAAGTGGTGGGATTTGCTGGGTCAAGGGGTATATGCATTTTATGCCTTTGGCAGATATTGCCAAGTTGCTCTTCAGGCAGGCCATGCCAACCGACAGGACTCCCACCAGGGGGTCCAAGTACTTCCTGGGGCTGCTGGCTTTGGGCTTTGTGGCTGCTACTGCCAGGCCACTAACAGGGTGTGTCAGATGGGGCCACTTGTTCACTGAGGCAGTCACTCAAGGCATATCCTTGTCCCAGAGCCTGACTGAGGTAGGAGAGCCCCTCTTCGTGAAAGTTATGCCACCTGTCTTTGGACCTGTTGGGAGCCTCAAAGTACAAAATGAGACATTTCGAATTTTACTAAGAGTTCAGTGTCACCTCCTCACAGAGACCCTTCATGAGGTCCCTTTGCTCCACTGTCTTTTTCTCAGTCCTGCATGTCCTGGACAACCCAAGTTTAGCCCCTGCTTCTGTGTCTTCCACTGAGTCGTATGGCATTTGGGGACATGTTCTCAGTTCCGCAGCCTGTTGTGAGCTGGGAACGTGCCTAATATTTACGTGGCCCTCATTTTCTCCTCTTTGGGCAAGACAGAGCAGAGCTCTCCTAGGAAGATGAGTACAGATTTCAAGGAAGTATTTAGAACCTTGATATCGTTGCCGAAATCAAGAGCCAAATATAGAGAACATCTTGGCCTATCGATTGTTCTTTAAATCCGGCAATGTTTGACTTGTTCAGTGCCGTACCCTATCACAGAACAAATTATGTGTGGATTACTAGTTACACCGGCAGGTAAACCAGTGACTAAGGCCCCATCCCTTACCCTGGGAGCTATTAAGTATTTTTCTACCTGTGGCATGGCTCATTTGTTAATTATGGTTGTTCCTCAGAGTCAATAGCAGGAAATGACAACAGTAAACCATCCATGGTGGGGGGGTGCGCCTAAGTGTGAGAGAGAGAAGCGGGAATTGAGACCAATGGATTGCTTGAGGCCCTCTCCCACTTCCTCAAGTGATTTAACTTCTCTAGGTTGTAGTTTCCCTATCTCAAAAACCAGGATGATCACCCACAGCTTCCAGGGTGTTGACAGGATTGGACCTAACTTGTGGGTCCTGTTGCCATTACTCATGTGTGTTGATATGGGAAATAGCAAGAGTAACATGCTCTTCAAATACTCAGAGCAGATTCCTGGAGAAACAGACCATGAACCAGGGGAAGCAGAATAATCTCCTCCTTTTTTTTTTTTTTTTTTGACCCTTTTGTGAGTAAGCGACCAAAAGGTTAGAAAATCGAGGATTACATATAAACTTAAAGGATCTTGTTTTTTTTTAAGAGTAGGGTAGGCCAGGCGAGGTGGCTCACACCTGTAATCCTAGCACTTTGGGGGGGGGTGGGTGGATCATAAGGTCAGGAGATGGAGACCATCCTGGCTAACACAGTGAAACCCCATCTCTACTGAAAATACAAAAAGTTAGCTGGGCGTGGTAGCACACACCTATAGTCCCAGCTACTCGGGAGACTGAGGCAGAAGAATTGCTTGAACCCAGGAGGTGGAGGTTTCAGTGAGCTGAGAAATCGCCACTGCACTCCAGCCTGGGTGACAGAGAGAGACTCGGTCTCAAAAAAAAAAAAGGGGGGGTAAAGTGTCACACTCACCTTAATTCTGTTTAAAAACAGGGAATATAAGAAAATCTTCTCCTAAAATTATAATTAATAGTGGCTCATGTTTCATGAGAGCTTACTATGGGCTGGCCTCATGTGATCCCTATAATCTTCTGATCATGTGCTCAGATGGCCTTCCAAAGCTTTCTGTGTACATTTACATGAACTCACATGTAGCAGGACAAAGGCCACAGAAGGCCAGGGCTCTGGAAACCCAAACGCTACAGTGACTCCAGCCCTGTCTGTCCTGGCTCACTGGTCTCAGGCACATCCAATAACTCCTGAGAAGATTATTTATTTATTTATTTGCATATACTGATTGGGTACCTACTATTCACTAGGCACTCTGCAATGGGTAAATTGAAACATAGTCGTGCTTCCAAGGAGCCCGCAGTCTGTGGAGAGAAAGGAAAGGACACGGGCAGGACAGGGCAGCCTGACGTGCTAGCATTCCAGAGCTGGGCTGTTAAGGAGGCTTCCTAGGGGAGGTGGCCTCTAAGTGGGTTCCTGAGGATTGGGTAGGATCTAACTGGGTTCTGTGGTTTTAGGTAGCAAGACCTGCGTGGGGGTGAAGGAAGGAGAGATAGAGAGAAGAGGAAGGAGGGAGCGAGGGAGGAACACTGCTGCTGGGAGCTTGGTGGGACTGGCTGTACCACTTGAGAGGGAATGAGGCCAATTCAGACAGCAGTGGTCAGACCACATGGCCTTTACAGGCCTCTTATGCAGAGATCCAGACTGAGCCTTTGGCTTTCAGCTGAGGACAAATGTGACCAGATCCATGCTCTGAAAACCTCACTGTGCCAGGAAGAGCAGAGGTGAGTGAGCCTGGCATCCAGGGCATCAGGGAGGAGGTTGCTAAAATCTGAGGGAGGTGGCAGTTGCCTCATTTTTCTTAAACTGGTAGGGTGGTTGTGAGGACTGAATGTGGGAAAGCTTTTGTGAATTCAAAAGTGCCACCTAACAGACAGTTACCTGTAGCCCCATCCTCAGTCTCACCTTGTGACCTCACAGACCCTGAGACTGAGGTCCAGAGATGTTACTTGTTCTTTGCATCTTCAGAGCTGGAGGTTGGAGCTTTCTACTCTATTTCCTCCCACATAGTGTCCACTCTGGCATGTAGTTTGTTGGGTTATGTCAAAGCCCTGTCCAGCTCCACAGTTGGCCACCAGCCTCCTCTGCCTCCCAGCTTCCTGGATCCTAGGCAGGTGGGCAGAGGCTGCTGCACTTTGCCAACTGTGATGGCCACATTCATTCCCCCCAGCGCGGGCTGACTGTCAAATGTCAGTGTTGTCAACAGCAGCAGGAGGTCTGGGGAACCAGGACACGCCTGGGTGATAGCACCTCCTTCTCTAGGAAGCTGCAGCCCTGGTGGTAGCCAAGGGTGCTCTCTTGAGCCCAGCAGTTTCAAGACACACTGGATTAACGACCTCTACTGGCTTTTCCCCAAAAAGTCAATCTCTCTCTCCGCTGAGTGACAGCTGTGAACTGGGGAGAGCAGCCTCCACAGGGTGTCAAGGTACCTGAGGTGTCAGCACAGGCCTGGCATGGAGTAGGACTCAGTTCATGTGGGTACAGACCCTGGGAGGTTGCGGAAGTACTCAGGGTTGGGCCTCTGACAGGCAGGATTGGCCCCTAGCCCTTCACTTCCTACCACGCAACATTTTGCAGGGCCCATGACCCCTGAGCTTCCCTTCTCTATGTGGGGATTGTCAGCCCTACCCTGGGGTGTTGGAAAGGAACAATGTTGTTTTTTTGTTAAAGGGCCTGGCCCACGGCAGACACTCAGAAGATGTTCATTTCCCAGTCTCTGCGTCCTGCCCTGCACTAGAGCATGTTCTGAGGGTTTCATTCTACTTCTGATTCGCCCTGTCTGTCCCTGGTCACCCCTTTATCAGCTAGCTGCCCCATGAGCTGTTCATCATGGCCCCAGGGGAGGTGGCCCTGGAGCCCTCATGGCTGCCACAGAGAGGAATATGGACTGAACCGTCCCTGGGGGCAGCGCTGAGAGGGTGAAGACCAGCAGACGACTCAGAGAGCTGACCCTGTGCAGGGTCTGGGGCTGTAGAGCTGGAGCAAATGCAGCCCTATTTGGTTGGGAGGCCAGTGGGCAGTGGCTTCACTTCAGGGTCCACGTAACTGAGTGCAGGGGTAGAGAGGACTCCTGGCAAGAGATGAGCCTCTGAGGGAAAAGTGGGAGCTGTAGTGCTGCTGGATGGGGCAGGGGGAGCCAGGGAGCTTCTGAGCAGGTGAGCGTGCATGTATGTGTGCATCTTTGTGTGTCTGAGGGCGCATGTGTGTCCAGAGAGAATGAAGGGGGCCTCCCAGCACGAGATGGCTGCAGGACGAGAAGTGGGCAAGTTTGAGAGGGGGATTGGCAAGGCAGTATTTCAGCCACATTGGGTAGGACCCGGAGACCTGAGGGCACAGAGGGACAGGCATGTTCTGGGGTCCTTAACTCTGGCACAAAGACTAGAGGAGCCCAGCATTGTCGGTAACAAGCTACAGCTTATTACTGTCATTTTACAGATGAGGAACATGCAGCCCAGGAGACAGGAAGAGACTTACCAACATCACACAGCCACTGACTCACCCATACAAATTCCATACCCCCTTGACCAACGTGCCCGTGTCCAGACTGGGCAAAGGGACTCTGGGTCTGCAGCTGCTGCGTTGGCTGCACCCTAGGGCCCCTGGGAAAACCCTACCTCTTATGACCCAGATGGAAAGCCCCAAGGTCAGAAGAGGTCCCGGCTATAGGCTTCCCTCTGAAAAGGCCAGGCCTCTGGGCCAGCCTGGTGTCCTCTCCCTGGTGGCAAGGTGCCCACTCAGGACTGATGACACTCACGGCTGTGTGCCCAAGCCACTCACAGGGCTCTTCCTGCCACCCCCTGTATCCTGCAGATTTCCACACACACAGCACAGTTCACAGTCTTAGCCTTGGACACCCATATACATACCCAGCACCAGGAGTCCACCATTCATATCCTCCTGTACTTGTTCCACACAGCATCCATCCCTCAGTCCATCTTATTTTTTTTAGTGTATTTCAAATTGAAATGCAGACATCAGTACATTTCCTGCTAAATATTTCAGCATGTGTATCATTAACTAGAGTTCAATATTTATTTACATTTTTCTTATGTAAAATTGCAGGGAAAACTGCAAATCTTATATGTACATTTGCCAAAGCCCTCTTTCACTCAGCAAAATATTTTGAGTTTGTTACATATAACAATGGTTCATTGCTGTTAATTTTTTTCCTGTTTTAAGAGATGGGGTCAGCCAGGTACAGTGGCTCACGCCTGTAATCCCAGCACTTTGGGAGGCCAAGGCGGGCAGATCACAAGGTCAAGAGATCGAGACCATCCTGGCCAACAAGGTGAAACCCCATCTCTATTAAAAATACAAAAAAAAAAATATTAGCTGGGCAGGGTGGCGTGCGCCTGTAGTTCCAGCTACTTGGGCGGCTGAGGCAGGAGAATCACTTGAACCCAGGAGACAGGTTGCAGTGAGCCGAGATCACCACTGCACTCCAGCCTGGTGACAGAGTGAGACTCCATCTCAAAAAATAAAATAAGAGATGGGGTTTTGCTATGTTGTCCAGGTTGGTCTCAACCTTCTGGGCTTAAGCAATCCCCTTGCCTCAGCTTCCCAAGTAGCTGGGATTACGAGCACAAGCCACCATTCCCATCTAGTTAATTGCTTTTTTAAAATAAACTTTTCATTTTAGAATCACTTTAGATTTACAGAAAAGTTGCAGGGATAGAACAGAGCTCCTGTAAGCCCCCACCCAGCTGCCTAAATTGTTAACATTTATGTTACCATGATGTGTTTGTCAAACTAAGAAACTGTTGTGTTACTGTTAGTCTGAAACACTAGACTTGATTTGGATTTCCTGTCTTTCTACTCACATCCTCTTTCTCTGCCAGGACCCCATCCAAGGGTCCACGTTACATTTAAGGTCACATCTTCTCAATGTCCTCTGCTTTGCGTCTTAGTCTTTCCTGACTTGTCATGACCTTGACAGTTGAGGAGCACTGGCCAGGCATCTCGTAGACTGTCCCCGAGTTTAGGTTTTTCTGGTGCTTTTCTTAGGATTATCCCGGGGTTGTGGGTTTTTAGAAAGAATACTCCAGGTGAAGTGCCCTTCTCATCACATCTGTTGGGGCACCTGCTAGCCATGTGATTTCATGCTGATGTCAACCTCCAACACGTGGTTAAGATAGCGACGTCCAGGTTTCTCCACTGTAAAGTTACTCTTTTCCCTTTCCCTGCTCCTCAGCAGGAAGTGAGTGACCAAGTCTAGACCACCCTGGGCTTAGGGGATGTGGAGTGGACGAGAAGTAAGCTCCTTCTGTGGGAGGGGAGCATATCTGCCTACAATGTTTGGAGTTCTTCTGGAAAGAAGATTTATCTCTTCCCCCCTATTGATATATTGATTCATTCCTTTATTGGCTGATTTGTTTTTAATTGAAGTTTTACTTTTTTTTTTTTTTTTAGAGACAGAGTTTCACTCTTGTTGCCCAGGCTTGAGTGCAGTGGCGCAATCTTGGCTCACCACCACCTCCACCTTCCAGGTTCAAGTGATTCTCCTGCTTCAGCCTCCCGAGTAGCTGGGACTATAGGTGCATGCCACCATACCCAGCTAATTTTTGTATTTTTAGAAGAGATGGGTTTTCACCATGTTGGCCAGGATGGTCTCGATCTCTTGGCCTTGTGATCCACCTGCCTCAGCCTCCCAAAGTGCTGGGATCACAGTGTAAACCACCATGCCCATCCTAATTTTGTATTTTTAGTAGAGATGGGGTTTCTCCATGTTGGTCAGACTGGTCTCGAACTCCCACCTGCCTCAGCCTCCCAAAGTGCTGGGATTACAGGCATGAGCCACTGTGCCCTGCCGAAGTTTTGTTTTTTATCAACAGAACACATGTATGTAGCTTACGAAGTAAAGGCTTATAGGGGAAAAGAAGAGCCACCTAAAATCTTACCATTATTTCTTCTGGTGCTTCAACAATGTGCTTACTTTTCCATGTATACTTTTTTCCATTTTATATTAGGTTGGATCATATGAAATTGCCAGCATTCAACCATTTTTTTTATCTGCAAACATGGCAGTTTCATATGGTCCAACCTAATAACCTAATATTTTTCTTCCTTCTTGTCCAGATGATTGTTGTGTGACATGGAGTTGCCCCATTTTGATTGGTTGTGGATGTGACTGCACCTGTCCCTCATCTGACCTGGTTCAGGGATCAGCCTCTGAGCTCAGCTCCTGCTTCAGGCTCCTCCTGCCCAGATGGCATCTCGGGCCTGGGTGAGAAGGGCCGCAGGGTAGGAGGTCAGCCTTTGCTGTGATCGCTGCCTCCCAATGTGCCAGCCTGGAGCTGCCAGCTGGACAGCTGGGGGCAGGGCCTCAGGGGCTGCCTGAGCTCTGTCTGCTTTGCTGACACTGTGGCCAATCTCGTGCCCATCAGTGAACTGGGCCCCAGGCAGACCACCTTGCTGGGTCCATGGCCATTGGTCCAGTGCTCCAGGTTGGCCTTAGGCCAGTCATTGAACCCTTTGAGCCTCAGTTTCCCCATCTGTTTAAGATGAGGATTGTTAAACCTTCCAGATGGGCTTCTGTGGTGATAGAACGGGAGGTACTTATCCTGAGGCCATCAGAGCTGCTGGTGACAGGACACCTTCCTGAACTCCTCCAGATGCCTCTGATCTCTCCTTAGCTGCTATTGTGTTACCTTTAGGTGAGTGAGAAGCTGCCCAGGACAGGGTGCTGGGGTCTGGAGGTCTAGATCCCAGGCTTAGCTCAACCTCTGTCTTGCCCCAAGACCATAGCCAAGGGTTCTCTCTCTGCCTCATTCTCCCCATCTGTGCCAAGAGGTGGTTGGTGTCAATCCTCTGAGAGGCCTCCAGGTGCCTGAAAGCTGTGGTGTTTGCAGTGTGAGCCCCCATCCCCTCATCCTTCTCTGGGGCTGGGCCCTGCCCACCCTGCTTCAGGTACCAGAGGTCTTGAGCAGCTTGGGCTGATTGGGATTGTAGACTCCAGGTCTGGTGTGTAGGGCCCTTGGCAAATTGTCCTTGAAGAGACAGTGGAGCTGAGCTCCTAGGCCCCCTTTGATTCTGTGTATGGCCCAGAATGGGACAAACTGAGCTGGGCACAGAGATACCATAGTGGTATCTATGTGGTTCTGTCACTATGGCATAGAGACAGAACCACTCAAAGACCCTACCCTGATGGAGGCCCAGGGGAGGAGGCACAGTCAGGCTGTCAGCTGAATGGAAAATTGTACTTTGGATGAGTCTGTATTACTGAATAGAGATTAGTGGGGCTAAGAACTAATCTGGAGGGGGGCAAGTGATCCTTCCTGAGACCTGAAGGGTAAGCAGCTGTCAACTAGATGGACGGGCAGAGAACATTCCAGGCAGAAGAAACAGTAAAGATCCTGCAATGGGATTAGGTGGAGCCGGAAGAGGGTGGGCAGGGACCTGGGCAAGGTCTCAGAGCGCCAGGGAGTTTGAGCTTTGCCCTAAGGCATGGGAAGCCTTTGGAGGATTTGAAGGCTGGAAGTAACAAGACCAGATGTGGGTTTTGAAAAGCTCCCTCTGGCTGCCAGGGAGAATGGGGTGGGTGTGAGTTTGAGAGCAGGGAGCCCAGGGACCAAGCTTTGCTATTTAGATGACAGTGGCTGTCTAGAGTAGTGACTGTGGGGATGTATCGAAAGGGTAGATTTGAGTTTAGGTCATGGTGGCTTGTTGTATGAGAGACGTCTCAGGCAATTTTGTGGCCTGGGCACCTGGATGGAAGATGGGGGCATGGATGCCCAGTGGGAGAAGTGGGTTTGACAGGGGGAAGGTGAGTTTGATGTGGACCTGGCTGGGGTGGAAGTGCCTGTCAGAGGAGGGGGCACAGGCCTCTGGTTGCACAGGCACCAGGCTGGCATTCGAGGCCAGAGCTTAGGATGGAGGTGTAGACCATGGGTGGGGGCACGGGGAGTCTGGACAGCTTCTGAGAGGCCAACAGACCTTGCAGTGTCAAGTACGGGCCCTAAGGTGGGGCCCTGCGCAGGGCCTCTCCAGTGATTGTTGATTCAGGGCCAGGCAGGGGCTCTGTCTCCCATCACCTGCTAGCCTCTCAGGGGTCCTGGGTTCACGGGGTGGTACCCTGCAGCACCTCACATCCTCTCTCTCTCCCCCCAGATCCTGCTCATCTCTGATTACTTCTATGCCTTCCTGCGGCGGGAGTACTACCTCACACACGGCCTCTATTTGACGGCCAAGGACGGCACGGAGGCCATGCTTGTGCTCAAGTAGGCCTGGCTGGCACAGGGCTGCATGGACCTCAGGGGCGGGAAACTGGGCCAGGCCCTCCAGCCAGAGTTGCCAGCAGGCGAGTCCTTGGGCAGAAGAGGTTCAAGTCCAGGGTCACAAGTCTCTGGTATCAAAAGGGACCCATGGCTGACTGCAAGACCTCTGGGGAGGAACTGGGAGCTCTGGAAAAGGCAGGTGAGCAGGGCTTGTTAGGTTGTGGCTACTTAATAAATGTTTTTTGTTACGAAACCTACCCTGGGCCCATATCTGCATTGCACTCCTGGGGGTGGCCCCTAATGTTCTGGAAAGTACACACAGGTGTGTGTTTCTGGTATGTCAGAGCCCAGGGACGGTTCGGACAGCCCCACCAGCACCCTCCCCACTCCCAAGCAAGCAGCTGGAGGCATAGGGCCAGGCAGGCCTGAGCAATCTTTATTCTGCAGAGGGACAATGACCACAGATCCATACACCATGTGGAGATGGAGGGGTGGGGGGGCCAGTCTTTCAGGGGTGGGCAGGTCCAGGTAGTGGGCAGAGCCTCGGGTGGGTGAGGGGCAGGCAGGGGCCTAAAAAAAAAGATGAACCACACAGCAGGAGTGTGGGGGGATGCTTCCCACCTTCCCCCATCCCAGCCAGCACCCAGAGGGGCAACCCTAACAAAACCACTTAGGGGCAGAGGAGGTGGGTTGGTGCCCTCTGACTACGGGGCCACATCCCTGCCCAGCCCACCCCCAAGCAGAGGCAGCTCAGTTCAGGAACCAGGGGTTCTCTGGGCAGGGCCTGACCGGGCTTCCCCCCACTCCCAGGCCGACCCCCCTACTGCTGGCTCAGAAGCCGAAGGTTTCCTGGGAGGCGTAGACCATGTAGAGGAAGCCGTCCTCGTCTTTCTCCTGCTCGTAGATGTCCGCGATGGGCGTGGACACGCTCACCATGCTGTGCTGGCTCACCAGCAGGAAGAAGGCCTGAGTGGGGTTCAGCTGCAGGCGGCGCCTGAGGCAGGCGGGAGGGTGTGCGGCTGTGAGGGACGTGGCTGCAGGGCAGGCACAGCCCTGACCCCCAGAATGATTCCCAGCCTTTCACATCCATCCTCACCCCAGCTCTCACCTCTGACCCGACTCCAACTGCAGCCCCGACCTTGACCTTTCCAGCCGCGCCAGAACAGGGGCCCACCGCCTGGTCCCATCACTACTGACCCCACTCCCACCTCCTCTCGGCGGGAACCCGGCTCCCCGCCAGACCCAAGCTGCCTCCTGGCGGCGGCTGCCCACGCACCGGATGATCTTGACCAACTCGCTCATGTTGACATGGTCCGGGACCAGGAACTTGGTCTTGTCCAGGACGGGCAGCTGCTTCTCACCCTTGTAGCGCTCGATGATCACCTGGGAGCGGGGCAGGCGGGCAGGGGTTCGTGTCGGGGGCGCGCGAGGCGCGGCCAGGGCGGGGCAGGGCTGGGGGCACCGGACTCACCGGGATCTTGCTGGGGTGCTGGTCGCGGATCTGCTGTACCTCCTTACAGCGGTCGGCTGCGGATGGCGGCCGGACCTTGAGGCCGGGCTGAGCCGGGCCCAGGTCCTCCCCGTGTCTCCGCCCCGCCTGTCCCCAAGGGGCGGCCCCCGGCCCCGCCCCAGCTCCAGCCCCCGCCCCCGGGGCCGGCAGGCCCCACAGCCCCTAGCACCTATCATGGTGGGGAGGTGGGCGGCCTCCGCCCAGGCTGGAGTCAGCCTCCCATCCCGAGGGTCCGGCTGGGGCCTGACGTCACAGGACTGACGTCACCCGCGGTAGTCGGGGTCGGCCGGGCCCCCGCGTACCCCTGCTCCGAGCTCACAGCTTGCCCGCGGGGCCTCACCGAAGCTCCGCCGCTGCTTGAAAGGCCGGTCTGAGGGCATCGCGCGGGCCCGGTTGGGCGCGCAGGCCGGGGCTCTGGGACGTGGGGATGTGGCTGCGGTTTGGGGGCTCCGGGGGCTCCGTGCCTCACGCTGAAGGGCTCCGGGGCTCGCGCTGAGCGCGGCGGCGGCGGCTGCGGGAGGTAACTCGCCCGGTGACGTCAGGTCACAACATTCCTTAAAGGGGAGGCCGGCGCACTGCTCCCATTGGGCCGACGCACAACCTGCCCGCCCGGGCTCATGACGTCACGGCGCAGAGCCCCTGGGTCCCCGGCTCGGGACGCGAGGGGCGGGGCTCCTGGGCGCGTCACAGTCCTGTGACGTCATGGCCGGCCCAGGAGTCTCTCCCGGCGCGGAACTCAGGTGAGGCCTGGAGGGCGGCGGGGCTGCCAAGGGCTGAGGGAATGGGCGGGCCAGGCTGCAGCCCCGCGGCACCGCTCCCCGCGCCCTCACCGAGTCTGTGCCAGGCCTGGCGCGATTCTGGGCACCGTGGGAAACAGCCGGCGCCTTCTAGGGGCTCAGGACGAGAGACGGGAGAAGGTGCAGGAGGCACAGGATCAAGCAAGACATCACAAAAGAAGGCCCAGGTTTGCAAAGGAATTCTAGAATTGACAAGTAGAGCCATGGAAATTCAGGTCTCGGAGGATGAGGTGTAGGACAGCAGAAAAGAGTGCGCGGACCTGGAGGCTGATCGGAAGCAGCTCACCAGAGAGACAGGTGATGGAGAATAAAAAGGAAAAAGCCACGGATGGCAATGCCGGGAGATCTCACAGGCCGGGGCAGAGCTCCCTGCAGAGGCAGTTCCTGAAGGAGAGCTGCCAGAAGTGATTCTTAAAATCGGGTGGAATGCAAACACCGGAGATGAACATCTGGACGCTAGTGAATCTGCAGAACTCCAAAGACTATGCGATTTTAAAAGCGACCAAGGATGATGGATTTTAAAAATTACACCAATAACAAACTTCTCAGCAGCAAACGTAGAAGGCTACAGTAAAATGTAACGCTTTACACCTCGTTGACAGGAAAAATGCTGTCAACGAGGTGTTGATCCATGATTTAAGAGTTAAGAAGTAAAGATAGGTGGTGACAAAGAGCTTACACGAAAGACTGTTGCTGAAATTATTTTTGGGGGGTGGGACTGAGTCGTTCTGTCGCCCAGGCTGGAGTGCACTGGCGCAATCTCAGCTCACTGCAACCTCCACTTCCCGGGTTCAAGCGATTTCTCCTGCCTCAGCCTCCTGAGTAGCTAGGACTACAGGTACGTGACACCACACCCAGCTAATTTTGTATTTTTAGTAGAGACGGGGTTTCACCACGTTGCCCAGGATAGTTTTGATCTCCTGACCTCGTGATCCATCCGTCTCCGCCTCCCAAAGTGCTGGATTACAGGCGTGAGCCACTGAGTGCGGCAGCTGAAATAATTTTTAAAGAATGTACTTCAGTAACAAGCACATGGAACCGAAAAGGAAGAAATTAGATGGAAAAATGGTGAGCAAATTGGTAAACGTGAGTAAATCTAAACAAGCATGTAATATGCAACATGAATAATGATTAATTTGCGGGCTACAGAAACAAGATGTATGAGACGCAAGAACTTGGAAGACTGAGAGGGCAGAGTTAAGGTGTTCTCGGAAGGGTAAAGAGACTGAGCATTGTTAGGCTTTGTAAAGTTAGGTGAGTATTTCAGATATTTAAGAGGGATCATCAAAAGAGTAGAAACGGAACTGTAACTGCCAATGCCGAGAAAAGGGTGGTGATGGGTATTAAAACTAATAGCAAAGTAAAGCAAAGTAAAAGGGATGGTAAATAAATGGTACAAAACCCGAGGCAGAAAATGTGGTTTACCTTCATTTCTCAAAACACAGATTACCAGATCGGCCAAGAAAAAATAAAATGCAGCTCTATGCTGTTTACAAGAGGACATTTAAAACCTAAGGGCACCAAAAGTAAAAAGATGGCAGCTGGGTACAGCGGCTCACGCCTGTAAGCCCAGCTCTTTGGGAGGTCGAGGCAGGCTGATCACTAGGTCAGGAGTTGGAGACTAGCCTGACCAACATGGTGAAACCTCGTCTCTACTAAAAATACAAAAATTAGACAGGCATGGTGGTGCACACCTATAATCCCGGCTACTCAGGAGGCTGAGGCAAAAGAATCGCTTGAACCCCGGAGGTGGAGGCTGCAGTGAGCCACGATTGTGTCACTGCATTGCAGCCTGAGCAACAGAGCAAGACTCGGTCTCAAAAATTAAATTAAAAATTAAAAAGTTAAGATGGAAAAAGGTATGCTAGAGAAAGACTAACCAAAAGATGTACCTATAGAAAACTCAGACAAAATAGGCTTTCAGGCAGAAGACACTGGGGATAAAGAGGATCACCAGGAAATGAAAGGAGGAACTCTATGGAGAGAGAAAAGTTTTGAACTTCCATGTTCCAGGGTTTCTTAAGGCTGAAAATAGGCTAGGCATGGTGACTCATGCCTGTAATCCCAGGACTTTGGGAGACCAAGGTGGGCAGATAACTTGAGGCCAGGAGTTCAAGACCAGGCTGGCCAACATGGCAAAACCCTGTCTCTACTAAAAATACAAAAATTAGCTGGATGTGGTGGTGCATGCCTGTCATCCAGCTACTTAGGTGGCTGAGGCAGGAGAATTGCTTGAACCTGCTATGTGGAGGTTGCAGTGAGTCGAGATTGTGCCGCTACCCTCCAACCTGGGTGACATACCTGAAATCCCAGCACTTTGGGAGGCCCAGACTGGAGAATTGCTTGAGCCCAAGAATTCAGGGGTACAGTGAGCTGTGAATGCACCTCTGCATTGCTGCCTAGGTGACAAAATAAGACCGATTTCTTTTTTTAAAAAATCAGATTTTTATTTTTTCCATCTCAAAAAAAAGGGGAGGTTGCTGAAAATAGATTAAGAGTACAAGGAGAAATTGCCAAGTTCTCCATCTTAGTGGGAGACATGAGACCTCTGAGTAACTAATAAACCAACCAACCAAAGGCCCGGACTGGAGAATTGCTTGAGCCCAAGAGTTCAAGGCTGCAGTGAGCTGTGAATACACCTCTGCATTCCAACCTGGGTGACAAAATAAGACCCAATGCTTCAAAAAAAAAAAATCAGATTTATAGTCTTAAATACATAGATTTATTACTTAGATAATATAGAAAAGCAATGAACAGAGTGTTAAAGAAATTTAAAAAGGAGTAATAGTATAATTCCAGCACTTTGGGAGTCCAAGGCAGGTGGATCACCTGAGGTCAGGAGTTTGAGACCAGCCTGGCCAACATGGTGAAACCCCTCCTCTACTAAAAATACAAAAGTTAGCTAGGCATGGTGGCTGGTGCCTGTAATTTCAGCTACTTGGGAGGCTGAGGCACAAGAATTGCTTGAATCCTGGAGGCAGAGGTTGGAGTGAGCCAAGATCATGCCGTTGCACTCCAGCCTATGTGACAAGAGTAAGACTCTGTCTCAAAAAAATAAAAGAAAATTAGCTGGCTTTGGTGGCATGCACCTATAGTCCCAACTGCTTGGGAAGCTGAAGTGGGAGGATCATTTGAGTGACAGAGTGAGGCCTTGTCTCAGAAAAACAACAAAAAATAATGGAAAAAAAAAACAAACAAAAACTAGGCCAGGTATGGTGGCTCACACCTGTAATCACAGCACTTTGGGAGGCCAAGGCAGGCAGATCACTTGAGCCCAGGAGTTGTAGACCAGCCTGGGCAACATAGTGAAACTCGGTCTCTACAAGAAATACAAAAAAATTAGCTGGGTGTGGTAGCACACACCTGTAATCCCAGCTACTTGGGAGGCTAAGGCATGAGAATCACTTGAACCAGGGAGGTGGAGGTTGTAGTGAGCTGAGATTGTGTCACTGCACTCCAGCCTGGGTGACAGAGCAAGACCCTGTCTCAAAAACAACAAAACAGGTGGGGCACGGTGGCTGACACCTGTAATCCCAGCACTTTGTGAGGCCAAGGCAGGCAGAACACAAGGTCAAGAGATCGAGACTATCCTGGCCAACATGATAAAACCTTGTCTCTACTAAAAATACAAAAATTAGCTGGGCATGGTAGCACACACCTGTAATCCCAACTACTCAAATGCTGAGGCAGGAGAATCACTTGAACCCAGGAGGTGGAGGTTGCAGTGAGTCAGTATTGTGCCACTGCATTGTAGCCTGGTGGGAGAGCGAGACTTAGTCAAAAAAAAGAGAAAACCCAACCTACAATAAACATGTACTTAAAGGTAAAACACCATTCTATGTGATGAACATGAGCTATTCTTTTTAAAGCCAGGAACAAATATCCTGTAAACACAATTCAATATTGTATTGTATCCAGAGCACCAAGACCAAAAAAGGAGCAAATCTATCATTCCCAGCCAGGAAATCCAAGAGAATCTACACACAGTGAAAGACTGGTAACTAATGACGTCTGAGGACACCTGCTAGGTAGTAAGTTCAGAGGAACGTGAATCTATGGGCTCTTTCCACTGCTGCTGGGAGTGTAAGTGACCTCAGTGACATTGGAGAGCAATTTGGCACAATTGACCCAAATGAAGATGCCCATGTCCTTCCTACAGACCAGGAATTCTACTGTGTGCATGCCCAGGAGCCCAGGGAAACATGGGCAAGAATGCTTATTGTAACATTTTCATAATAGCAAAAAGTTGGGAACCACCTAAATGTCTTATTCAGTAGCTTGCTGTGTGTTCCTGTAACAGAACCACATGCTATTTAATGAAAGATGGAGAGGAGTCAATGAACACTGCCCTTAAAGGGCCGGATGGCAAA
Organism: Callithrix jacchus; assembly: GCF_049354715.1. Lineage (NCBI taxonomy): Eukaryota > Metazoa > Chordata > Mammalia > Primates > Cebidae > Callithrix > Callithrix jacchus. Next base: position 4,751,578 of record NC_133506.1, read on the forward strand.
TATTTTAGGCTTTGCAGGCCATGTGGTCTTCAGTGACCACTTGGTTCTATTATAGTGGCCTTAGCCAACCCGAATGGGTTTGGCTGCATCTGGATAAAACTTTATTTGCTAAAACAGACAGACGTTGCTGAGGGCCTTAGTTTGCTGAGTCTTGATCCAGAGCTGTGTGTCAAACTGGATGAACCTCACACACTCAGTGCCACAGGCACTCCCAGTATATCCTCAAATGTGACTAGGCTCATAGAGAGCAGCCAAAGAGCTGAGTCAGCCATGGCCCTGGGATGTGATTACACCTGTCTTTTGTCAGACCCAGCCCTGAGCTGAGGCTAGGATGGAGGAGGGGAGCCCCCAAGTCCCAAGCTCTGAGCTTTGCCCTGCCTGCAGTCCCTCCCCTTCCCCATTGCCCCTGAATCCAGTGGCCTGGCCTCTGCTTCATGTGCCTGCTTGAATGAAAAACAGACATCTCAAACTTGACCTGTGTACAACAAGCCTATCGTCTTCCCCTAAAATGGGCTCCAGCTGTAATTGTTTGTCTCCCTTTTTCAGGCCAAAAACCTCAGTCGTTTTTGAGACGGAGTTTCGCTCTCCCAAGCAGGAAATGCAGTGGTGGGATCACAGCTCACTGCAACCTCCACATCCCGGGTTCAAGCGATTTTCCTGCCTTAGCCTCCTGAGTAACTAGGATTACAGGTGCATGCCACCTCACCTGGCTAATTTTTGGATTTTTAGTAGAGACGGGGTTTCACCATGTCGGCCAGGCTGGTCTCAAACTCCTGACCTCAGGCGATCTGCCCGCCTCAGGCTCCCAAAGTGCTGGAATTACAGGCCTGAGCCCCCCCTCCCCCACCCCCTACCTGGCTTCCTCAGAGTCATTCTTTTTTCCTTTTTTTTTTTTTGAGACAGAGTTTCACTCTTACTACCCAGGCTGGAGTGTAATGGCCATGATCACAGCTCACCGCAACCTCTGCCTCTGGGTTCAAGCAATTCTCTTGCCTCAGCCTCCCGAGTAGCTGGGACTACAGGCTGTGCCACGATGCCCAGCTAATTTTTTTGTTTTTAGTAGAAACAGGGTTTCACCATGTTGACCGGGATGGTCTCGGTCTCTTGACCTCATGATCCACCCACCTCGGCCTCCCAAAGTGCTGGGATTATAGGTGTGAGCCACCGCGCCTGGCCCAGAGTCATTCTTAACACCTTTCTTTCCTTTACCACCCTCTTCCACCACTCCTGCTCCACTTCCAATCCATCCTCAAATCCTGTCGGGTCCACCTTCAAGATTCTCCAGAATCTGATCACAGCTCACTGCCGCCGCCTCTGCCACTAGGGCCACAGCCCCCACCTCATCTTGCAGAACTGCTGCTATTGTCTTTTTGCTGGTTTTCCTGTCCTGGCTTTGCCTCTTTCAGTCTACTCTCGGGACAGTGACCATAGCTCTCTTGTCCCCACACGCCCCTCTTAGAAAAAGAGCCAGGGGCTGATGGTGGCCCAGGAGGCTGTGGGATCTGGCTCCCAACTACTCCTCCAGCCTCCTGACTACTCCAGGAATCCCTGGCAGGCTTCTGCCCCAGGGTCTTTTCCTGGGACATCCTTCCCTGGGATCTCTGTGTCCCTCACCCTCACCTTGAGTTTTGGTTCAAGTGTCCTATCAGGGAGGCCTTCCAGTATGCTATATAATTTCTCTGGGCATTTTATTATGAAAGTGTTCAAACACTTGAAATAATGGTCCCCCTTATACCCAGTTACATTCTGCCACTAACAGTTGGCTCAGCTGGGCCCAGTGGCATAGGTGTCAAGTGTATTCTTTAGTGAGTCTGAGAAGTACACACACTAATGTGACCCAAACTCCTTTCAAGATAGAGAATATGGCCGGGTGAGGTGGCTGACGCCTGTAATCCCAATACTTTGGGAGGCCAGGGTTAGCAAACCACCTGAGGTCAGGAGTTCAGGACCAGCCTGGCCAACATGGTGAAACCCCGTCTCTACTAAAAATACAAAAAATTAGCTGGGTATGGCGGCTAGGCTCCTGTAGTCCCAGGTACTTGGGAGGCTGAGGCAGGAGAATGGCTTGAACCCCGAAGGCAGAGGTTGCAGTGTGTCGAAATCTCACCACTGCACTCCAGCCTGGGTGACATAGCGAGACTCCGACTCAATAAAAAAAAAAAGAACACGACCTTCCCCTTGGAAGGTTCCTTGGGCCTCCCCAGTCTACCTGCACTCTCCACGGAGGCAGGCACCATTCCCATTTCTCACCATATGCTGGCCTGGTCTAAAAATTCTTTTTTTTTTTTTAGACGGGGTTTCACCATGTTGGTCAGGCTGGTCTTGAACTCCCAACCTCAGGTGATTCGCCCGCCTTGGCCTCCAAGGTGCTTGGATTACAGACTTGAGCCACCACGCCCAGCTAGAAATTCTTATAGATGAAATCACACAGCATGTATTCTTATGTCTCTGGTTTAATTCAACATAAGGTTTTTGAGGCTTACCCATGTTGTTGCGGGTATCAGTAGGCCATTTCTTTTTTCTTTTGTGATGGAATCTCACTGTCACCCAGGCTGGAGTGTAGTGGCACAATCTTAGCTCACTCTAACCTCCACCTTCCAGGTTCAAGGGATTCTTCTGCCTCAGCCTCCCTAATAGCTGGGATTACAGGAGCATGCCACCGTGCCCAGTTAATTTTTTTTTTTGTGGGGGGGAATTTTTAGTAAAGACAGGGTTTCATTATGTTGGCCAGGCTGGTCTCAAACTCCTGATCTCGTGATCCACCCACCTTGGCCTCCCAAAGTGCTGGGATTACAAGTGTGCACCACTGTGCCTGAGTAGGCCGTTTCTTTAAACTATCAAGTAGGTTCCCATGGAGGGATGTACAGTTTGTTTTTCTATTGATGGATGCCTGGGCTGTTTCCAGTTTTTGGTGACTGTGAAGAAAACTGCTTTGAACACAGCTGTAACAGTCTTTGTGTTTTTTTGTTTCACTTGGACAAATAGCAGTGGAATTGCTGGCTTTGGGGACAGGTGTGTTTTTAAGGAGTTACCAGACCTTTCCCCAGTGCTGTTCCCTTTTGCACCCCCATTAGTGACATACAGGAGTTCCAGGTGCCCTGCCTCCTTGCCAGCACTTGGTGGTGGTCATGTTTTTGCCATGTTGGTGGGTGTGTAGTGGTATCCCATTATGGTTTCACATTTAATGCTTATTATAAAATGTTATTTTCCCTTCTCACTAAAATGCAAGCCCCTTAAGGACAGAGTTTTTCATATCCTTGGTTCCTGATATATCCCAGGACATAGGGTGCAGCACATGGCTCTTTGAATAAGTGACACCCCCTCCGAGTTCCCCACAGTCATCTCTCTGTGCCACTGGCCATCTAGAAGGCATATCTCCCCCTCTAGACCCTGTGCGGGAACATAGTCTCTGCCATGCACTGCTGCCAGGTACTAAGAGGATCAGCAGGTTGGGGAAATTGTTTCTGCTCAGGGGATGTCTCAGCCACAAGCACACCCTCTGCCGCTCTGCTCGCACCTCTCATTCCTGCTGTTCTGTGGCTTCTGACTTGGACTCATGGGCCTGAGAAAAAGTGGAGAGCTGGCCTTGGCTGGCCTTGCACAGGGACAGAATAACCCTGGCCTGGGTGGCCACTAATGAGTGCGTGAGTGTGGGGAGATCATATGCCCTGAGCTCCTTTACATGACGGCAGGTGAGCCAGACGGACCTGGGACAGCTGCTTCCCCATATGAAGAACTGAAGAATTTCATCTTCATCTGCAAAACTGAGACAATGTCAGAACTCCAAGGTAGAGGATCAGTGAGCGACTCCAGTAGCCATGGAGTCCTGGGGGAATCAGGGCCTACAATCAGCAGGACCAGCCTTAGCACGGAGGTGGGTGGGCAGGAGGAGGTGGGGGGGAGTGGGGGGGGGCGGTGGGGAGTGGGGTGGGAGGGACTGACTCTGGACCAGACTGAAGACTGGCTGAACCAGAAGTACCAAAATCACCTCTCCATAAGACATGCCCACCAGTGCCATGACAACACCTGGATGTTACCACCTCTGTCCATGACAATGCTCAGAATTTACTGCCCATTTTCTAGCTATTTCTGAATAAACTACCCCCTGAATTAGCACGTCATTAAAAGTGGGTTATAGGCTGGCTGCAGGGATCACAAGGTCAGAAGTTCAAGACCAGCCTAGCCAAGATGGTGAAACCCTGTCTCTACTAAAAATACAAAAATTAGCTGGGCACGGTGGCAGGCACTTGTAATCCCAGCTACTCGGGAGGCTGAGGCAGGAGAATTGCTTGAACCTGGGTGGCAGAGGTTGCCGTGAGTGGAGATTACACCACTGCACTCCAGCCTGGGCGATAGAGTGAGACTCCATTTCACAAAATAAAAAAAAAAAAACGGGTTATAAATACAGCTACACATCTGCCCCTGAGCTGCTATTCTCAGCACACTGCCCATGGCGGGGTGGGGATGAGGGGTAGTGGGGGTGGAGCAGTCACAAAGCTGTGACCCCTCCGCTCCCTCAATAAAGCTGTTTCTTCTACCACCAGCTGGCTCTGGAATTCCTTCCTGAGTGAAGCTGAGAGCCTGCCCTGCATCAGCACTGCCTGTACCTCGTTTAAAGCGATGAACTCACTTATAAAATGGGCCTCACATTGGGAGGCCCTAGGTGGGCTGAAGTCTGAGTTAGGGTTATTAGTTCCGAGGAAGGATTGGCTGTTTCCGTTTACAGACTCAAAGTGGGGGCCCAGCATTGTGGCTCACACCTGTAATCCCAGCACTTTGGAAGGCCAACATGGTTGGATCACCTGAGGTCAAGAGTTCAAGACCAGCCTGGCCAACATGGCAAAACCCCATCCCTACTAAAAATACAAAAATTAGCTGGGTGTGGTGGTGCTTAACTGTAATCCCAGCTACTTGAGAGGCTGAAGTAGGAAAATCACTTGAACCCGGGAGGCGGAGGTTGCAGTGAGCCGAGATGTACCACTGCACTCCAGCCTTGGTTATAGACTGAGACTCCCTATCAAAAACAAATAACAAAACTGCAACCAAAAAAACAAAGTGGGGCCGGGCACGGTGGCTCACGCCTGTAATCCCAGCAATTTGGGAGGCTGAGGTGGGGGGATCACTTGAGGTCAGGAGTTCAAGATCAGCCTGGCCAACATGAAACCCTGTCTCTACTAAAAATACAAAAATTAGCTGGGTGTAGTGGTGGGCACCTGTAATCCCAGCTACTTGGGAGGCTGAGGCATGAAAATCACTTGAACCCAGGTGGCAGAGGTTGCAGTGAGCTAAGATTGTGCCACTATACTCCAGCCTGGGAAACAGAGCGAGACTCCATCTCAAAAAAAAAAAAGCAAAGTGAAACACTGCAAAGATAGGGACTGAGACCCACTCAGGGTTTCCCAGGCCTGGGAGCTCACACCACCCCATGTCACTCCCCACAGATCCTCTGCTCTCACTGGGAAAGTGGAGGCCAAGGACAACCCCACTGCCCATGCAAGGCCTCAGACCTGGCCATTCCTTTCCTGCAGGCCTTACTCATGTCCCCATCCTCCTCTTGAGCCAGGGGCATGCTCAGGCCTCTCAAGCTCTAACCCAGCCTCCCAGAGTGAGAGGGCCAGGGCTGCCACCCTTCTCCCTCCTCCTCCCTTGGAGCGGGCTGGTCACCTGGGGAGGGAGGTTGGCTCCCTGAGGCCTTTGCAGCCTCCAGCTGCTCATCTCTCCGTAGCCACTCATGAGGTCCTGGGTTCTCTCCACACCCACCAGTGCCTCCACTATGAATGACTTACAAACCCCACCTCCAGCTTGGCTTCCAGGTGTCAGGTCCAGGCTCTGTCTCTGGAACAAAGGCTGCCTCCATTCTCAACACATCCAAAGGAAGTCATCTCTTCCCAAGCCTGTGCCTCCAGCTCATCGCCCCTGCCTTCTCATCCATCACCTGGCCCAGGCCCAGCTGGACTCCCCCTCACCCACCAGTGCAGTCCTCAGTCCTCTCCAGCCCATCTGTCACCTCTCACCCCTCTCCACTGTCACTGCTCTGGGAACACATCCCTCTTGTCTGCCCTAGATCGCACCTCACCAGTATGCCTCCCCTGCAGAAGCAAGGCTGGGCACACTAATCCCTGCCTTTCTGAACAATCAGCCCCTTCCAAAGTTTCATTCTGGCCAGGTGCGGTGGCTCACACCTGCAATCCCAGCACTTAGGGAGGCCGAGGCAGGAGAATCCCTTGAGCTCAGGAGCTCAAGATTAGCCTGGGCAACTATGTTAGTCCATTCTCACACTGCTAGAAAGAACTGCCGAGACTGGGCAATTTATAAAGAAAAAGTTTAATGACACACAATTCCGCATGGCTGGGGAGGCCTCAGGAAACTCATAATGCTGGCAGAAGGTGAAGGGGAAGCAGACACCTTCTTCCCTAGGCGTCAGGAGAGAATGAACAGAGGAGGAACTTCCAAACACTTACAAAACCATCAGCTCTCATGAGAACTCACTACCAAGAGAATAGCATGGGGGAAACCACCCCCATGATTCAATCACCTCCACCTGGTCTCTCCCTTGACACGTGGGGATTATGGGAATTACAATTCAAGACGAGAGTTTGGGTGGGGCAGAGCCAAACCCTATCAGTAACATAGCCAGCCCCTATCTCTATTTTAACAACAGCAGCAGCAACAAAGCATTGCGTAGGAACACTTTTTTTTCTTTTTTGAGATAGAGTCTTGCCCCGTTGCCAGGCTGGAGTGCAGTGCAGTGGTGTGGTCTCGGCTCACTTCAATCTCCGTCTCCCAGGTTCAAGAGATTGTCCTGCCTCACCCTCCTGAGTAGCTGGGAATACAGGCACGCACCACAACACTCAGCTGTTTTTTGTATTTTTAGTGAGAATGGGTTTTACCAAATTGGCCAAGATGGTCTTGATCTCTTGACCTTGTGATCTGCCAGCCTCGGCTTCCCAAAGTGCTGGGATTACAGGCGTCAGCCACCCCGCCATGCCAAGGAAAACATTTTAAAAATAAAAATAAAAGAGTTCCACTGCCACTCTTTATCCAGTCCCTTCACTTCCTCATCCAGCACAGACTCCACAGCCACCATAATTACTTCCAAAAGTCCTAACTCCCTTTCTTCTGCTAACTAACCTGGCAAAGTCCAGCTGCGGGGTGACTGCTGCACCCCCGGGCTGAAAGAGACACTGCAGAAGGGCCGGCTGCCGAACTCAGTCGAACTCCCCACCCGCACCCCCGGGGAAGTCTGTGTTCTCCTCTCCCCTCTTCTTTTGCTGCCTTCACTCCAACAGAGACCTTGCCCTGCCTGCTGGCCCTCTCCCTGGCTCCCCTCATGCTGAGTGGAATTGCTGTCCCTGTTCTAAGGCCAGTCCTCCCACTGCCAGGACGCCAGCCTTCCTCATGCCCCATGGACTTGCTCCCTGAGGCCCCTTACTATCTCCCCTCACCAGAAAAACATGTTCTGATGACTCACCCATCCTCAAAGTCCTTTCTCCTCGTGGCTTTTATGGCAGAAGCAGCTGACAGCCGACTTCAGTAGTCGCTGTCCCAGTCTTCCTTCGAAGAAGCCCTGGGTGTCTCAGTGCGGCCATGCACCTGGCTTCCGTAGTCAGGAGTGGCAGCTGGCTGAACCTCAGTCAATTAGGCCTAAGTGGAAAGTGCTCTATGGGACTCTTGGGAAACCGCCTTAAAGGGAAAAGGTACATTCTTCACCATCCCCATTCTCCATCAGTTGCCACCTGGATGACTGGGGCTCCAGAAGCTTTTTTTTTTTTTTTTTTTTTTTGTGAGGCGGTGTCACTCTGTCAACTAGGCTGGAGTGGTGGCACAGTGCAGCGTTGACTAGGCAGGCTCAAGCGATCCTCCCATCTCAGCCTCCTGAGTAGCTGGGACTACAGGCACTCGACAACACAACCAGCTGTTTTTTGTATTTTTAGGAGAGATGGGGTTTCACCATGTTACCCAGACTAGTCTTGAACCCCTGGGCTCAAGCGAATCTCCCGCCTTGGCCTCCCAGAGTGCTGGGATTGCAGGTGTGACCCACCGCACCCAGCCTCCTTGGCTTAAATGCCAGTAACAGGCTGATAGCTCCATATCCTTTTGTCTAGCAAGGACTGGCAGCATAGGGTATTCAAGTCTGTTGGACATTCTTACTATACACATGGGTATCTGACAGGCTCAGGTTAAGCAGGCCATTTCCAAATTGCAGGTGCTCTTTCCCCACCAAAGGTCCCCAGTGAGCCTCCTCTGAGTGAGTGGCAGCACCTGGTTGCCAAGCAGGCACCAAGAGTCTCCCTTGATGTCTCATTTCCTTACTTTCCAGCCCTCCCCAGCAAGACCTGGTGCTGTCTCTTCAGAATCCCTCCTTCTGGCCCCATGAAACCGCTCTTGCCCAAACTGATTACCATCAGTTCTCACCTGGCTGCCTGGGCTCCTGACTCCACGCAGCTCCACATTCTGCCTGGGATGCAAACGTGTGTACATTTCTAGCGAGTTTCATGTTGCAGGGGGTTCTCTTTGGTTGACTCTGGCAGATTCACTCTGGACTTCTGGATAATGCTGCTCATTGTTTAGTTACTTCATTAGAAAAGGGCTGGAAAGCCCTGGCTTATCATGCTGTAGCGTATTGTTAGTTTATTGCAAACTTTTAACATTTAATTTTTACCCGAACACTTGTAGTATTTAAAAATCAAGTATGCCAGACATGGTGGCTCACACCTGTAATCCCAGCACTTGGGGAGGCTGAGGTGGGAGGATTGCTTGAGCCCAGGAATTGGAGCCCAGCCTGGGCAATAGTGAAACACCAGCTCTACTAAAAATATTTTAAAAATTACCCAGGTATGGTGGTGCACGCCTGTAATCCCAGCTACTTGGGAGGCTGAGGCAGGAGAATGGCTTGAACCTGGTAGGCAGGTGTTGCAGTGAGCCAAGATCACGTCACCCTACTCCAGCCTGCGTGACAGAGTAAGACTCTGTCTCAAAAAAAAAAAAAAAAAAAAAAAAAAAAATTATGAAATTCCCTATTTCACCTAGTCTTTTTTTTTTTTTTAAACATAGCTGCTTACTTACAGATCACCCAGTCTTTTTTAGGGAAAGCAACTAACAACATATTTCTTGTAAACTAGAGGGTCGAAGTTGAATTATTTCTGCTGAGACCCCCAAGGCATCGTCCCTGGACCAACAGCAGCCTGGATGCAACACCAGCTAGTCCCAAGTGAGCTCACGCTTCTGCTGGGAATACGGTCTAGAAAGGATGATCTATAAAGGAGCTGGAAGTTCGAGGATAATTTTTAGAGGCCACCGAGAGGCTATGAATCTTACCACCCACAGAGGAAGGCAGTGGGGTTTCTGCTTCACCTTCAGTCAACAGAAGAGAGCGGGGGCATGCCTGTGAAAGCTCATGAAAATGCACCCAACAGGCTCGGGAGCCAGAAGCCCGCTCACAGCAGTGTCGGTGAATGAGGAACTTCCACTCCCCACCTCACGCCCCTCAGCAACTTGGGCAAAAGAGGTGACAGCACCAAGTGGCAAATAAAACCAAGGCCAAATACAAGCTGCTCTCCCCTTGAAGAGAGCGAGGTTCCGTGCGGGCCATGGTGGAAGGGGTGGCCTCTCTCTCCACATGGGGCTCAGAGGAGTTGTTCCTGTGGTGGGCAAGGGGCTTCATCTGCCCCGGGCAGGGCTTGCCCACACCTCACCTAGGGATGGGGTAGAACGCGCCCTAAAGAGTAAAGTTAGACGTGGGAGACCAAATCAAGGTGCTTCTGATTGGATTAAGCTTGTTTGCCACAGCAGGACCAGCATTTTGAACACGTTCTGTAATTGTGTTGTCATTTCAACTGAACACACAATTGATCAGCGTAAGTTCACATACACTGGGGCGTGCTTACTAATTTGATGGATTTGGTGACTTAGTGATTTCTACCTGTTGTGATGATGGAATCTGAGACCTCCATTTCTCATTTTTTTTTTTCTGGAATTTGGTATGGAAAGACGGCTTTTAGGATTCTCAATGAAAAATGTGCCAACGTGCAGTGTCTCAGAGCCAAACATACGAAAGGCGAAAAAACCTAGAATCCTTGGAACATTTTTAATTTCTGGAGAAAAGGCAGTACCAGCTTGCAGAGGAGGATCCGAATTCCAGGGAGCTGTGGCCAGGGCTGAGGCGAGGCATGAATGCTGAAGGGAGACAGCAGCTTCAGCACCTCCTGAGAAGCAACCACCTCCCTGAGATGCAGGCCCTGCTCACGGAGCCCAGGCAAGAGCTGTACCTTAGAGGGCAGAAATCGTACTTGGAGGAAATGAGAACGGGGTGGCCTCTGGGGAGTGGGCTGGGCCGACTGCGAAGAAGCAGCAGCCACTTTCCTGAAAGGGCTGTGAGGTTACTCAGGGGTCACATTTGTCACTTTAAAGATTTGTGCATTTTACTCTATGTAAATCTTACCCATCCTTCAAAAACAGAAAACTAGTTAGTGATATACACGTAGAAACGCTTAGCGGAAGGTAACGCCTGCAATATACCTTGAAATGCATAAAAAGTAAGATAGATGGAAGAATAGTTATGTGATACCGAAATATAGCAAAATGGTTAACTGTAGAATTGAGATGGAAGATACACAATTATTTCAATTATCTACAGGTTTGAAGCACAGTGGCTCTCGCCTGTAATCCCAGCACTTCGGGAGGCCTAGGCAAGCAGATCAGGAGGTCAGGAGTTTGAGACCAGCCTGGCCAATATGGTGAAACCCCATCTTTACTAAAAATACAAAAATTAGCCGGGCACGGTGGCTCAAGCCTGTAATCCCAGCACTTTGAGAGGCCGAGGTGGGTGGATCACGAGGTCAAGAGATCAAGACCATCCTGGTCAACATGGTGAAACCCCGTCTCTACTAAAAATACAAAAAATTAGCTGGGCATGGTGGCACTTGCCTGTAATCACAGCTACTCAGGAGGCTGAGGCAGGAGAATTGCCTGAACCCAGGAGGCAGAGGTTGCAGTGAGCCGAGATCACGCCATTGCACTCCAGTCTGGGGAACAAGAGCGAAACTCCGTCTCAAAAAAAAAAAAAAAAAAAAAAAATTAGCTGGGCATGGTGGCACATGCCGGTAGTCTCAGCTACTCAGGAGGCTGAAGCAGGAGAATCCCTTGAACCTGGGAGGCGGAGGTGGTTGCAGTGGGCCAAGATTGAGCCACTGCACTCCAGCCTGGGGAAGAGATTCCATCTAAAAAAAAAAAAAAAATACTGGATGCAGGCATGCCTTTGCTGTATTGGCAAATGTCCCTCTGAACCCAGAACCCGTGTGCTTTTCCTTCCAGGCCTAGGACAGTTGTCAGTTTCTAACCTGGACAGCATACACGCTACCTCTGAGTTCAGAAACACTGGAGTTGTTTATATGCAATACCATTATTTAGATTCTTAAACATCTGAATTTTGGCCAGGCGCGGTGGCTCATGCCTGTAATCCCAGCACTTTGAGAGGCCGAGGCAGGAAGATCACCTGAGGCCAGGAGTTTGAGACCAGCCTGGCCAACATAGTGAAACCCCATCTCTACAAAAAACACAAAAATTAAGCCTGGGCGAGGTGGCTCACACCCAAAATCCCAGCACTTTGAGAGGCCAAGGGCAGGTGGATCACGAGGTAAAAAGATTAAGACCATGCTGGCCAACATGGTGAAACCCCATCTCTACTGAAAATACAAAAATTAGACAGGTGTGGTGGTGGGCACCTGTAGTCCCAGCTACTCAGGAGGCGAGGCAGGAGAATCACTTGAACCCAGGAGGTGGAGACTGTAGTGAGCTGAGATTGTGCCACTGCACCCCAGCCTGGGTGACAAAGTGAGACTCTGTCTCAAAAAAAAAAAAAAAAAAAAAGTACCCAGGTGTGGTGGTGGGCACCTGCAGTCCCAGTTACTCAGGAGGCTGAAGCCTGAGGCAGGAGAATCACTTGGACCCAGGAGGTGGAGGTTGCAGTGAGCTGAGGCTGCACCACTACACCCCAGCCTGGATGACAGACTCTGTCTTAAAAAAGAAAAATATGAATTTTAACTTTTTTTTTTTCCTGTAAACCTTCTCTGTGGTCATAAACTTTTCATATTTTTTTTTGAGACAGGTTCTCACTGTCACCTAGGTGGAGTGCAGTGGCACTCAGTGCCACACTGCAGCCTCAACCTTAAGCAATCCTCCCACCTCAGGCTCCCCAGTGGCTGGGACTACAGGTGCCCAGTTAGTTTTCACATTTTTGGTGGAGACGAGGTTTTGCCATGTTGCCCAGGCTGGTCTTGAACTCCTGGGCTCAAGCAACCGATCCACCTTGGCCTCTCAAAGTGCTGGGATTACATTACAAGAAGGAACCACCATGCCAGGCCAAATTTTTATAGATGAGTCCAGGGAATTATGCTTGCCTTGCTGCATTACAAACTCCTAATGCACATGGTGGGCTCCTGATGTACAAAATCCTGGTGCTCAAGGGACTGGGAGGCAGACTCTTCATTTTCCTAAGACGCTTTCCCCAGGACCTTGATGGAATGCTTTTAGGATGGGGAACTTTAAGGCAAACAACAGGGAGTAGTAGGGGAACTAAGGGAAGGTGGAAGGGACAGGCCCCCAGCCCTGTGCCGAACACTTGCTCTGGAGCCAGAACACCTCCCGCCAGGGACAGACCCACCCCCTGATCCCAGAAACGTGACCTCTCCTCCTCTGACCTCCTTCCGCATTATACTTAGAGAAACTCAAGCAAGACAGAGGAGCCTCAGACCCGGATCCCAGCTTCTGAGAACACAAGGAAGATGCTGCTGGCCACAGCCCACTTTTGTTTGAAGCATGAAACCTAGGAGATAATCACCACGCAGGGTCCGAAGTCATCCACTCTCAGGGGGCGCTTCCTAGGTCCACAGGGACAGGGTAAACCAGTGTTTCCCTGACAACATTACTTGAGGATTCGGGGAAAACTATTTGAAAGGATTATTTTTATATTAAGACAATCACGGATATATTATAGAATGGAAAATTCCTATGATCTTTCATTAAAGTAGATTTTGAAGAAATTTTGCCAAGCCCTTGTAAACTACACCCCTAAGCTCCCAAGAGTACATTATTTTACTCCTCTGATAGCCTTAAGGAAGCTTCACTGGAAAATCTGGGAAGTATCAATAGATGGAAGAATTCAGTGGTGCCTTCTGGGGCAGGGAGAAGGACAATGATGGGGATTTCCAGGCTCATGCTACAGTGTGGAGTCTTTTTCCTGTGTAACAGGAAACAGAAGACAAAAAGAAAAACCCTAATAAAATTAAATACATGTGCTTTCTGAGGGAAAAAAGAAGAGTGTGGCTGGGCGAGAGGTACGTGGGAGCCTGAGTGCAGGTGAATTCTGGGAATCTCTTGGTGAGAGGACCCCTGTACCCCGAGTCTGCGGGGCAGATGTCTGCCTGGGATGGGCTTATTTGGGTGAACGGGGGCCCTTTAGGATTTCAGGGGCAGGTAGTGTGGGAAGAATGGGGCTGAGTCCGAGACCCATGTCCTCGCTATGAGGGCAGAGGCAAGCCGCTTCAGACCCCAGGGCCTCATGTCTGAGGTGGCTCCAGTCTACAGAAGGTACCATAAGGTGAGAGCTACTGTATATGACACACCAGGTGCATTCCGGGTCCTCAGGAAGCACTGCTCTCTTCCTTTCTCCAGTGCAGCATAGTAGGAAAAAAACCTTTCAACACTGGCAGCAGTGGGAAATGATAAAAGGGGGACTAGGGCCAAGAGGCCCAGAAACGAGGGCACCAATTACACACCAAGCTACAGTAAGTATGGCCACAGGCACAAGAAGAAGCAGGCCTCTCGGAGGCCATGAACGTGATCTCCCCCATCGCTGGAGGAGGCAACCAGGCCGCTGACGTGTGATTACACAGGAAGAGAGAGACCTTTTCAATCTAGTGTTTAAAGACATAACAGCAGGGTAAGCATTTTGGTTATTTTTAAAGAAAAACAGCCTTCTCCAAGGGCAACAAAATGAACTGAAGGTCAGAAGGAAGCTGGGTACGGGCTTCTCGCAAGTTCTTTCTCCAAAACCTGGAAGTGAGGCGAGAGGGCCCTCCCGGAGCTCTGGGGAAGGCCAGCACAGCACAGGGGTTCCTTTGGTTGGGGAGGAAGAGCCACCAGCCCACACATGGTCACTGGATTGGTCTGAGTGGGCTCCAAGGTGACTGTCACGTGCTAGTCTGCTAACATGATCGACATTAACATTCTTGGGGGGCATTAAATTAAGGAATGACACAGGGAGTCAGGGAGTCAGAAGAGTGGCCTATTCGGTTGGATTCTGAATCACAATCAGGAAATAGTCTTTATCTGCAAAAGAGAAAAGTAAAAAAAAAATCACTAAATGTAAAATGAGAGAACAGACAAGAAAGCAAATAAGCCATTAAATCACTAACCATAAAATGAGGAAGGGGAGAAAGCAATAAAAAGCATCAACGTTCAATATCTCCAAGTGCTGGGAAAACACAAGATAAACTTGCAAGTTTCCTGGGGGAGCTCCTGCAAGAGGGGCCTCCCTATGCCGGGCAGTGGGCACTCTGCAGTGCATCCTCTCTTCTAATCCTCCCCACAACAGTGGCAGCAGGTGGGCAGGATCCTTGCCTGTTTTCCAGGTGGCGGGAACTCCGGTTCAAAGAGCTCCATGAATTGCCTGAGGCCATGGTTCTCAAAGCAGGGGGCATCCCAACCACCTGGAGGGCTCCACGCCCAGAACTGTCATTTAGTGGGGCTGGGGCACAGCCCAAGAGTTTGCCTCTCTAACAAGTTCCCAGGTGATGCTGATGTTGTAGGCTGTGGGAGGACCACTGGCTTAAGGTCACCCAGCTAGGTAGTGTCAAAGATGGAATTCCAACCATAACCTCACTGGACTTCGGTAATGTCATTTTCTTTCTTTTCTATTTTTCTCCCCCAAAGACAGGTCTTGCTCTGTCGTCGCCCAGGCTGAGTGCAGTGGCGTGATCACGGCTCACTGCAGCCTTGAACTCCTGGGCTCAGGTGATCCTCCTGCTTCAGCCTCCTGAGTATCTGGGACTAGAGGCACGCCCCACCAAACCTGGCTAATTTTTTTTAAAAGTTTTTTGTAGAAGTCCAGGCACTGTGGCTCATACAGCACTTAGGGAGGGCAAGGTGGGCAGATCACTTGAGGTCAGGAATTCAAGACCAGCCTGGCCAATATGGTGAAACCCTATCTCTACTAAAAATATAAAAATTAGCCAGGTGTGGTGGCAGCTATAATCCCAGCTACTTGAGGCTGAGGCAAGAGGCCTGCTTGAACCTGGGTGGTGGTTGCAGATCGTATCACTGCACTCCAGCCTAGGTGACAAAGTGAGACTCCATCTCAAAAAAAAAAAAAAAAAAAAAAGTTTTTTGTACAGATGGGGTCTCACTGTGTTGCCCAAGCTAGTCTCGAACTCCTGGGCTCCAGTGATCTTCCTGTCCCAGCCTCTTGGGATTACAGTTGTGAGCCACTACACTCAGCCAGTTAATGTCAATTTTTGTCACAAACTCAATCTGTTGGCTTTCCAGAACCTTCTGAACAAGAAAATGTCAAAAGGGGACAAAGCTGCCTGGATTCCAGCCTGAGGGATCTGGCCCAGAAAAAGGGAATGTCCATCATGAAATCACAGCAAGTCCAAATCCTAGGAGGTCAGCCCGAGTGCCTCTCATTTTACTGAAAAGGAAACTGGAGAAGTGAGGTGTTTCTATTTTGCCCACTTAATCAAACCACAAACACTGATCGAGGCTTCTTTTGTGTCCCCGTCTGGGCCACCCACTTCTCATACAGCACCCAGTGAATCCTCGAGTCACTCTGAGAACATGGAGGGCTCAGAGAGTCAAAGGGCTTGCTCAAGCCCAGGAAAATCCATGGGTGGAGTATGGACAGGGACCTGGGTTTCACTCCATACTCTGAACTGTCCTGGTCTGCTGCCCCCTGCTGAGCATGAGAGAAATGGCAGGACCTTGGCCAAGCCGCTTAGTGGCTGTTCACAGTCAAGCCTAAAGCTTTGTTCTTCCCAGGAAGACGGGGTGTTGCAAGTGGGAAGAAACAGAAACGAAATGACTGACAGTTTCATGCTAACCACTCTGCATAAATAAAAATCACTAATAAAACCAGAAATAATTAACAAGCCACTGATAAAAATAGGCACAATCAGTACTAGCAGTGTCTTTTATTCCATATTATCAAGCCCTAAATCCATAATGCCACTTGAAGTGCTTTGTGAGAGGCAGTGTGTTAAAGGTTGTGGAGGCTGAGTTAGTAACCTCAGCTTTAGTATTAGTGAAGTCGGCAGGCAAGGTGGCTCACGCCTGTAATCCTAGCACTTTAAGAGGCCGAGGTGGGCAGATCACGAGGTCGGGAGTTTGAGACCAGCCTGGCCAGCATGATGAAACACCGTTTCTACTAAAGATACAAAAAATCAGGTGTGGTGGCACGCGCCTGTAATCCCTGCTACTTAGCAGGCTGAGGCAGCACAATTGCTTGAACCCAGGAGGTAGAGGTTGCAGTGAGCCAAGATCACTCCAGCCTGGGTGACGGGGCAAGATTCTGTCTCAGAAAAAAAAAAAAAAAAATTAGCGAAGTTAATAAGTAAAAACCAGAAGTCTGTTTTGTTTGTTTTTTGAGACAGAGTCTCACCGTCACCCAGGCTGGAGTGTGCGGCGTGATCATGGCTCACTGCTGCCTCAACTGTCCAGGTTCAAGTAATCCTTCTGCCTTAGCCTCCCAAGTAGCTGGGCATATGGGTGCCACCATACCTGCTAACAAAATTTGTGTTAAAATGTCTTGGCCAGGCATGGTGGCTCACGCCTATAATTCTAGTACTTTGAGAGGCTGATGTGGGAGAATGACTTGAGCTCAGGAGTTTGAGACCAGCCTGGCCAACATAGTGAAGCCCTGCTCTGGGGGGGGGGGGGGGGCGGGGGAAGGGGGGGGAAGGAAGCAGTCAGGTGTGGTGGCTCACACCTGTAATCCCAGTACTTTGGGAGGCTGAGGTGGGCAGATCAGCTGAGGTCAAGAGTTCAAGACCAACATGGAGAAACCCCGTCTCTACTAAAAATATAAAATTAGCTGGGCATGGTGGTGCATGCCTGTAATCCCAGGTACTCAGGAGGCTGAGACAGGAGAACTGCTTGAACCCAGGAGGTGGAGGTTGCGCTGAGTCAAGATAGCGCCATTGCACTCCAGCCTGGGCAACAAGAGTGAAACTCCATCTCAAAAAAAAAAAGCTGGGTGTGGCAGCATATGCCTGTGGTCCCAGCTACAAGGGAGGCTGAGGGAGAAGAATCGCTTGAGCCTTTGCAGTTGATGCTGAAGTGAGCCATGATCGCGCCACTGCACTCCAGCCTGGGCAACAGAGACTCTGTCTCAAAAAAAAAGAGTCTGTTCACCTGGGCGGTTCTGGGCCAGGGTGGGGTGAATTTGGCACACATGTGGAAAGCCAATCTGTCTGGAACACTGCTGCTGTCTGCAGCCTGGGAAGCAGCTCCTCAGCCGGATGGAGCCAGGTCAGGTTGGTGGGAAGGCGTGGAAATCTTCCTCCTGGGCCAGGCTTCTCCAGGCTGCCCATGATGTGTAGGGTGATAACTACAGTCTCATATAGGCACCTCCAGCAGTAGCCAGGCTTGCTCTACGCCAGTGGCCAGCCCTGGGTCCTGTGCTCTGTAGCCATCCTGAGCAATTCAGTTCCAGTGCCTCCTAGGCTCTGCATGGTAGCTCCTGACCACAGGAGTTCTGGCACCAAAACCCAATTATTTTTTCGTGGCCACATAAAAGTGGGTATGTCAAAGTGTGAAATTACTGGCTTTCATCCTAAAATTATGCCCCACAGACATCCCTGACCTCATTCCCACTGCTGACCCCACCTCTGACCCCCAACAGTGGGGTGTCAGCAATGGAGGGAGGTTTACAGAGTAATTCATTTATTTAATCAACGGATATTTGTTAGATGCTTACAATGCACTTACAAGCCCCTGTCCTCATGAAACTTACTGTCAAGTGGAGGAGACGGACTTAAAAATGCAGACAAGCGTTTGATGATGAGGAAGGACTGAGTGGTAGCAGTGAAGCTGATCCAAAGAAACATGCTCTGTGTGTAAGACAAGCTCAGTGCGCCACCGTCCTCCAGCACAGCGCTTTGTGTGTGCCGCAGGGAGACAGTGGGACCTGAGCTCTGCCAAGGCCAGAGACAGGCCACCTCCTCCTCCATCCTGTGGATCCCAAGGAGAAACCCCTACTTGGGAGCTGTCCATCCTGGACTCAAGCACCAACCACACTCATGGGCTCTGAATGCCTGCGGGTCCTCAGGGCCAAACCGGAGATGCCGCTGCTGCCAAGTTGAGACCTGAATGGCCACAAGCTTTCAGACGATGCTGTCCTTCTGGAGGAGACACTCTCAGGAGCTTTATGCCAAAGGACACTGTCCATGGAGAATCTGTCTGATTTGGAGACCATGTAATTTGCCCCCTTCCCCACATCCTGAACTCCCAGTGGGCCACTGGAGAGCACAAGGTCTGCTGTGCACAGGGTGAGTAGAAGATCACTCCTGGCCTGACTTTTTGCTTTTTTTTGAGATGGAGTCTTGCTCTGTTGCCCAGGCTGGAGTGCAGTGGTGCAATCTTGGCTCACTACAACCTCTGCCTCCCAGGTTCAAGCAATTATCCTGCCTCAGCCTCCCAAGTAGCTGGGATTACAGGCACGTGCCACCATGCCTGGTTAATTTTTGTATTTTTAGTAGAGACAAGGTTTCAGTGTGCTGGTCAGGCTGGTCTTGAACTCCGAACCTCGTAATCTGATTGCCTCAGCCTCCTAAAGTGTTTGGGATTACAGGCATGAGCCACCACACGGGGCCTCCCAGCCTGACTTTTAGGAGAGTGAAGCTTTGCCCTCTGCAGCCACACAACATGATATCCTGGGAAGGATTTCAGTTCAAATCTGATTCCAAGGCTTTTTTCCCCAACCCAGGCTAACACACTCAACCAGGCAGGGTGGCTCAGGAGATCAGTGCAGCACAGTCCCCTACTTCCTACTTGACATTTTACAGATGTGGATTTGGGAGTGTTCCGTAATTTGCCCCAGGTCATGCCTGTGAGAGGCAAGGCTGGGAAAGATTCTGGGCCTCTTACAGTCTTTTCTCCCTGATGGATCAGGCATTACACAATGGACAGCATTATTTTGGAGTAAATGCCTCTGGAGTTATCCTTATGCCCTTCTCTGTGACTGACTTGCTCTGTCCCCACCCCTCTAGGGAGTGTCCCAGGGAGACTGTGCTGCTGTGACTGGCTCTATAGTTCTTTTCCCCATCCTTTCAGGCCTGGAGACAGACCTACACTGGTCTGCTGTGGGGGAGTGGTTGACCCCAAACAAATGACATCAGAACTCTGTGGCCAGCCTCCTCACCATCTGTGTTCCCACACCCAGGGTACTCTGTGTCCCTAGATCTCCCACTGCCTTCCTTCATCTGGGCCCTAATCATAATCCTAACACCCCTGCCCTAAAAACCTTTACTTGCAAGATCAAGTCCATGCAACTGGATTAGGTGTTTGTGACTCCCTCTAAATTGGACCAAGTCTCACCTCTCACTCCTCTCCACTCATGTCCTGATGCCCTAGATAAGCAGCACTGCACTGTCACAGGCAGGTGTGATACACCCACACTCAACTATGTGGCTCAGCCAAAAAAAAGCAAGAGTGAGGCTGGGTGTGGTGGCTTGTAATCCCAGCACTTTGGGAGGCTGAGGCAGGCAGATCACAAGGTCAAGAGATTGAGACCATCCTGGCCAACATGGTGAAACTTCATCTCTACTAAAAACACAAAAATTAACTGGATGTGGTGGCATGCACCTGTAGCCCCAGCTACTTGGGAGGCTGAGGCAGAAGAATTGCTTGAACCCGGGAGGCAGAGGTTACAGTGAGCCGAGATCGTACCACTACACTCCAGCCTGGCGCCTGGTGACAAAGCAAGACTCCCGTCTCAAAAACAAAACAAAAAAGCAAGAGTGAGAAAAAAGTAACAATGCAAAGATGGTCCTGGAGGCTCTGTCTGCCACCCCAGTCCATGAATGAGAGCAAGGGGGCCGGGCAGGAGACAGGGCCCTGTTGTTTGCTCCTGTGCTCCCCTCACAGAATGAACATCTCCTCACCATGAGAATGATTCCAAGGCCAAAACACAGGCACTGGTTGCACCACACAGCCCCCAAATGCAAGGCAAGCACTTCATGTGAAAGAAACACAGCACTGGCTTTGGTGCAGGAGGAAAAGCTGGCTGCAAGGGCCTAAGACAGGCCTGGCCTTAACACGTGGGCAGAAACCATGTTTTCAAGGATAAAATGATACAATACTTTCACTTTACATTTTGGAGCAGAATCACTGAATATTCTTCCAAATGTGGCTTTCTGCCCCCTACCTCTGCTCACATTGCTTCTTGTGCCCTTAAGATTCAGCTCCAATGTCCCCTCTTCTGGGAAGCCTTTGCAGACAAGACAGCCGAACAGGCCTGGTCACACCCTCTTTTATGTCCCAAATGCCTTTGAATTTCCCCGTCAAGGCAGGGAGACACATGTGATGTTCACGTGTCTATCTCTCCCAGGAGTCTGGGGTTCCCCTCTGGGACTGGGCCCTGGGAGGATCTGCTGTGGGACACCAGCTGGAGGCTGGCTAGGCAGTGAGGCAACCCAATTCCTTCAACTCCTTGGGCCCTGCTTGGATCCTCTGGAGACACCACTGTGCCAGGCCTCCTGATGAGCCAGAGCATGTGCCGTGAGGTCTGTTCCTACATAGGGAGGCAGAAGACCCCTTACCTGGTGCAACCATAATCTCATTTTTCTTGGAGCGAATTCGAAGGAAGGTGAGATCGTTCTGGGGGTCGATTTCACGCACGGTGCTCCGTGCCTTCAGGATGAAGCTGTGCATGAGGCTGGCATACTGGGTGGTGGTGGGGTTGTCCATGGTGCTCTTGATGGGAATGCCTGAGGAGACAGCAGACGGAGACTGAGAGGATGTAGAGCCCCTTCTACCGAGCTCCCACCCACACCTCTAATCGGAGAACTGGAATAGCAGTTCCCAGTCAATGCCGCCATCCGCAGAGGGCTTGCTATGTGACAGGCATGGTGCTGTGCACTCAAAGCGTGCCAGCGCCATGCCCTAGAACTACTCTGTGGGTGGCAACACCATCTCATTCACCATGAGGCTCTGAGCGGTGAGGCGAAATGTCCGTAGTCACAGAGTGGGGCCAGGATTCACACACAGGCCTGCTGGTTCACTCCTGGGTTCCTTTCCCAGGGCTGACTGGTTCCCAGCAGTAAAAGGAGAGACTAGCTTCGATTCAAGCAGAGACACAGATTAAAAAACTAATAAAATAAGTGTTTTTTAAAAAAACTAATAAGGTTTTTAATAAAAAACTAATAAAAAAATTTTTTTAAAGGGAGACTCTCGGCCAGGCGCGGTAGCTCAAGCCTGTAATCCCAGCACTTTGGGAGGCCAAGGCGGGTGGATCACGAGGTCAAGAGATTGAGACCATCCTGGTCAACATGGTGAAACCCCATCTCTACTAAAAATACAAAAAATTAGCTGGGCATGGTGATGCGTGCCTATAATCCCAGCTACTCAGGAGGCTGAGGCAGGAGAATTGCCTGAGCCCAGGAGGCGGAGGTTGCAGCGAGCCGAGATCGCGCCATTGCACTCCAGCCTGGGTAACAAGTGAAACTCCATCTCAAAAAAAAAAGAGAGAGAGACTCTCTTCATAATGCTTAGAACACAAACCAGGAAGCGCTTTTACAAATTTTTCTTTTTTTGTTTTTTTTTGAGACAGAGTCTTGCTCTGTGGCCCAGGGTGGAGTGCAGTGGCATGATCTCAGCTCACTGCAACCTCAGCCTCCCAGGTTCAAGTGATTCTCTTGCCTCAGCCTCCTGAGTAGCAGTGATTACAGGCACCTGCCCCCACACTTGGCTAATTTTTGTATTTTTAGTAGAGACAGGTTTCACCATGTTTGCCAGTCTGGTCTCAAACACGTGACCTCAGGTGATTCACCCACCTCGGCCTCCCAAGTTCTGGGATTATAGGCATGAGCCACCGCGCCTGGCCTTATAAATTTCTAATACCAAAAAGTAGAAGGGAAAAAGTCAACTTGTGCTGGGATATAACCATCACTGTTCCCACTCAAGGGAGGCTTGGGGTCCAGCTGTAAACACACTGTCCACATGACTATGTGCCCAAGTTAAAGCATGTTTCTATGTGTGTATGACAAACACAGAAACATGAAACGTATGTTGACCCTTTGTAAACAGCACCGTTACCTCTTTCAAAGAGCCCGCTGAGTGGGCATCCACAGAGCCCCCCAGCCCCTGTTGTTGGCTACTTAGGGTGTGGGTTTGTTACCAGTATAATTATCTGGGCAGTGAACATCACTGTGTACCAAGCCTTTTGTTTGAAGGACTGTTTCCTTGAGATGAACCATTAAATGGACCTTACTCACTGGATGGTGCCTACTGTCACAGGGGTAAGGAATGTGGCTCAATTGGGCCAGGAGGTACCTGTGAGTTGGCTGTGACATATGAGCAGAAGTCTCCATCCATGAGCCCCAAGAGCCTGCCAGCTGAAAGGCACTTCAGGAATGTGGCACAAGTGGCTCCTCATATGTAAGTGGCCAGCTTTGGGGCCCAGGACCCTGCTTATCTGGCCCACAGCTGCTTAGTCTAGGTATCGGCCAAAGGCAGTTATCAGGCTGACCAGCTGGGTGGTAAAGAAACTGGCCCGATCTCCTAGGGCATGAGGAATGTGAGGGTGGGCAGAAGAGGACATGGTGGCAAAAGAAGCAGGTGAGTCAGAGAGACTTTTTGAGCCAAGTGAAGTCAGAACAGGTTGTCGTCATCACTTGTCTGCAAGAGACAAGATGACCAGGTCACCACGACTGCTGCTGGCTCCTGGATGGCCACAATGCACATGGTAGGACCCTGTGAGGCCTTCTCTACAGGTGAAGCTTCTGAGGATGGCAGTAACGATTGCGTCCATTATAATCTACCCACGATTGGGCAGCAATGGGGTAGGAGCCACCATGACCCCTTCTGCCCACCATCGCATTCCTGGGGCCCTAAGAAAACAAGATTGGGCCGGTTTCTTGCCACTCAGCAGGTCAGTCTCATGACTGCCCTTAGCTGATTCCTAGGCTGGGTAACTATGGCCAGATTAACAGGGCCCCAAATTAACCTTACACTCAGCTTTGCCCCTTCACAGCTATGCGGGCTTAGACAAGTGATAAAACCTCCTGAGCCTCCACTGCCTTATCTGTAAAATAATATCTGTGCTTCAGATATTATTCAGCTGGGAGGGCTGAATATTGCTTAATTCATCTGAGAATGTTTAGCAAGAATACACTTAATAAATGTTAGGCCGGGCGCAGTGGCTCATGCCTGTAATCCCAGCACTTTGGTAGGCTGAGGCGGGTGGATCACAAGGTCAAGAGATCGAGACCATCCTGGTCAACATGGTAAAACCCTGCCTCTACTAAAAATACAAAAAATTAGCTGGGCATGGTGGCACGTGCCTGTAATCACAGCTACTCAGGAGGCTGAGGCAGGAGAATTGCCTGAACCCAGGAGGCGGAGGTTACAGTGAGCAGAGATCGCGCCATTGCACTCCAGCCTGGGTAACAAGAGCGAAACTCCGCCTCAAAAAGAAAAAAGTTAATAAACACCACTCACACAATAAATCCCATTTCCATTAATTGAGGGGATGTGACTGAAACAGCCTACCCATCGAAGGCCAGGACCAGAGCCCAAGTGGAGCTCTGAGTTGGCTGTTCTTGCTACCTGGCCGGGAACCCTCCTCTTAGCTCACCTTTGGGCCCTAATGGTAAGAGGCCTACAGTCTCAAGATGTGGCATGGTTTGGGTGATCAGACCCCTTGATCTTCTCTTTTTATACACCACAAAGCTACCTTCTCACAGATCCCTCTGCCTGGAACTTTGTTTCCTTCCCCTATTCACTCATGACTCCCACTTTGGTCCCTGAGGTCTCCATCTTCAGTTGACACCTTCCATCCCTACTGGTGGCACCATCCCAGCACCACATAGCTTTCCTATCAGCAATTCCCAGGTTGACACCGCACCATTACAAAGAGATCAGTATTCCATCCCCTATCACAATGTAAGCTCCCCAAGGGCTTGACCAAATCTGATTTGCTCACTAGTGCCCCCAGAGAGAGTATTAAGCTTTGACTGCAATTGGTGAGTGGTCAAAGCGTCTACTTTCAGTAGATTGTACAGATACTGGCATGAGTCTAATCACATCCATACAAGTGGGAGCGGTGTGAAACAGACAAGAAACTAAACATCTACTGGTTCACTCCAAAAACAAAGGAAAACATGGAAGTACAGGGAAAGGGACCAAAATGGGGAAGAAATTCAAACAAGGACAAAGATTAATTCCAGATTCATTGGCCGCCAGAGCTGGAGGAGACCTCAGAGATGGCCTAGTTACTGGGCCACCTGCTCCCAGCCTCTGCCCTAACAAATGAACACTGTGTAGCTTGCAGAAGTAGATGGTCACCAGGGAGGCACAATTTCTAACCTGGGGCTCCAATCTGTTGGGATTTGCCCCCAGGCCCTTCCACCACACCCAGTTCCTTCAAGCAATAAAATACATCGAAAAAATTCAACAGATACTTAAACACCAACTCTGTGCCAACACCATCCTAAGTACTGCAGACAGGAATGAACATAGGAGACCATTTTTGCCTTTTATTTTGCCTGTGTGGGTAGCAGCAGAGGATGGCAGGGGTCTGGAGAAGTATAAATGGAATGAAATTTCCCTCGCGTTTTCAGTAAACCTGCTTAAACTCACACTTTTATTATGAAACACCATTTGAATCTAGCCAAGGCAGAGATGTCAAAGGCAGTGGCAGGTAGCTGGAAAGTATCAGGACTCAGGTATATCATGGGTTTCAGGGGCAGGAGCAACCACTAGGGGCTGGGGTGATCAGGGAGGGGGTCCTCAAGGAAGAGGCAGCTGAGCTGAATGGCAGGGCAGAGCGGGGTGGGAGTGGGTGGTAGGAAAACCCTAGGTAAGATCATAGGGATCCCAAATACAATTATCCCCAAATAATCATCCTTACTGGAAGCTTCCAGAGGGCTTAAAGGCCCCATAGATCAGTGGGAAGTAGGACCAACCCAGGTCCTGGGTTCTGACCACGCCCATCCACAGCTGGGTGACCTTGGCCAGTTTCCCACACCTCTCTCGGCTTTGGGTTTCTCATCTGAAAAATGGGCAAACCCTTGTCTTGCAGGGTCACTGTGTGAGATGTAAACGAGACACTGACATAGGTGCCCTGAGAATGGGATGCAAGTTAAAGACACACACACACACACACACAAACACACACACTTATTGAGACATTCATAGGCATTCCATGCCAGGCACTATTCTAAAAATTTCCCCTAGAGGAAGGCAGAATTATCCATATTTTACAAATGAGAAACCTGAACAGAGAAAGTGGCTTATGCCCGAACCACATAGTTGCTAGGCAAGTAGGGCCCCAGTTCAAAGCCAGGTGGGCTCATTCTGCATTCCATGTTCTCACGTATGGTGCAATCCGCCCCATGAGTATACAAAAAAGCAGCATTCACTGGTATCTAAAAGGTAAGCAGCTGGGGCTAGATCTCCCCAGTGAAAAGGCTTGACTTTAGGGGCAGTTTTAAGGCAAGAATGAGAACCTCTCTTTTGCGAGTCTGGGTGGAAGCCTAAGGGTCAGAGCTGGGGCTGCTGGCCCCTGGGGTTGTTCCCTTGGAGTCGGAATGTCCAGTCCCAGAAGTTTTTCTCTTAGTGACAAAAGTCTTTCAGGTCTTTTTTTTTTTTTTTTGAGACGGAGTTTCGCTGTTGTTACCCAGACTGGAGTGCAATGGCACGATCTCGGCTCACCGCAACCTCCGCCTTCTGGGTTCAAGCAATTCTCCTGCCTCAGCCTCCCGAGTAGCCGGGACTCCAGGCGCGCACCACCATGCCCAGCTAATTTTTGTATTTTTAGTAGACACGGGGTTTCACCTTGTTGACCAGGATGGTCTCGATCTCTTAACCTTGTGATCCACCTGCCTCGGCCTCCCAAAGTGCTGGGATTATAGGCGTGAGCCACTGTGCTGGGCCGTCTTTCAGGTCTTAAAGCAAGAGGTACCCAAAAGAGATTCCCTGGACCATCACTGCACTCGAGGCAGTTGGGGGCTGAAGAGGGGAAAGGAGTTGCCTCAGGCCACCCAGTTGATCAGGAGCAGCCTGAGCAGGGGGCCTGCTCCTGCCTCCACAGTGTCCCGAGGGCTCCCGGCCTCTTGTGAATGAAATGACCACATGGTTTAATCAGAACTAGGCAGGGCTGGGGAGCATGGTCTGTCTAGCTCTGTGTTTGCCAGGGCTCTGCTGACTTGGAAATCAACATTGTGTTTTTTTGTTTTTTTTTTTTGAGACAAGGTCTTGCTCTTGTTGCCCAGGCTGCAGTGCAGTGGCGCGATCTTTGCTAACTGCAAACTTTGCCTTCCCCGGTTCAAGCGATTCTCCTGCCTCAGCCTCCTGAGTGGCTGGGACTACAGGCACTTGCCACCATGTCCAACTAACTTTTGTATTTTTAGTAGAGATGAGGTTTCACTGTGTTGGCCAGGCTGGTCTCAAACTCCTGACCTCAGGTGATCTGCCACCTAAGCCTCCCAAAGTGCTGGGATTACAGGTGTGAGTCACCACATCCAGCTGGAAATCAACATCCTATCCAAAGACACAGCACCTCTACTTTGCTGCCCTTGATGGCCTTTATTCTGCTTAAGTAGAAATTGCTGAGAACTCTGCTTCTCCAAAATAAGGCCTAGACCGGCATCATGCATAAGAGGCTCTCTAAGAGCACTGAAGAAATTAGAGCCCACTGAATACACTGGGCAGGAGAACTGGTGGGGGAGGGGGATCCAGCAACTGGGCATGGCCTGACCTCTTGGGATGTCCGTGTGTGTCCGTAAAGGTGGCCACAATAATGTCTACCCTGTGAGGCAGCCAAGAAACACATAATCAAACCATGCCCAGCAGAGCGCCAGGCACGTGACAGATACGGGTACTGCTGTAACACCTCTACCCACAGGGCCGCTTGTCAATCCTGGCCTGTGGGAGCAGCCCCTGGGCTGGGCACTGAAGAACCTACAAACTTCATTATAACTTTTTTTTTTTTAAGAGACAAGGTCTTGCTCTGTTGCCCAGGCTGGAGTGCAATTAGAGCTCCCTGCAGCCTTGAACTCCTGTGCTCAAGCAATCCTCCTGCCTCAGCATCCTGAGTAGCTAGGACTACAGGTGTGCACCACCACGCCTGCCTAATTTTTCATTTTTCTGTGGAGTAGGGGGTCTTACTGTGTTGCCCAGGATGGTCTTAAACCCCTGGGCTCAAATGATCCTCCTGGCTAGGCCTCTCAAAGTGCCGGGAGCAGGTGGGAGCCACCACACTCAGCCATTATAATAATTATTAATCTGATTATGGCATCTAACATGCTTGCAAAAATTTTGGGTTTTTTCTTTTGGGATTATTTCCTTTGAACAGAGTCCTCGGGAATTTCCAAATCAAAGGAGCTGATGGCAACACCCACTGCGGTTGGTTCACTTAATGTTCACTGACCTGACTCTGCAGCCTGTGGTGAATGACACAGGAACAGAGGAGAGTCAGGCATGGCCCGTCTTCCTTCACTGGCCACACTGCTATCAGCAACAGTGTCTCAGTGGACTCCTCTCCTCCCAGCCTCACATAAATTGGTTTATGTTATTTTTGTAAACTCTAGTAGGGTAGTTTATTTTTTTTGTTTGTTTGCTTTTTTTAGTAGTAGGGTAGTTTTTTTGTTTTGTTTTGTTTTTTAGTAGTAGGGTAGTTTTTAAATTGGACAAACCCCTTCCCAAATTAAAACCAATGTAGAATCACAAGCTGATGGTTCAGTGTGTGCTCTGACTGAAATGGAGGTCAGGAGCCCCAGCCTTTACCTCTACTCCCAGGGAGAGCACAGGACCTCTAGGTTTAAGGAACACGGCCCTGGAAACATGATCAGAGGCAGTCTCTCCAAGGGAAAGACTTTGTAAGGTGACAGAACTGCTGTGAATCTTAGGCCTGTAGCTCTCTGATTAGAATCTATCCCCTAAAGCAGAATTTTCTAAACTTGCCTGATCATAAGAATCTCCTGGGATGCTTGGTAAACACACAGATTCCCTGAGGCTTGCTTTGGCCCTAATAAATTCGACTTTTTGGTGCAGAAGCCTGGAAAGTTATGTTTAACAGGAGCCCCAGGTGATTTCAAAGCATGAATACATTTGGGAAACACTGTGGCCTAGTGGCATGAAGCATGTGGATGCCCCCAACCCAACAGGGGAACCCAATCAGGTAAATCAGGGTTTGTATGAACAAATGCCTCACAGCTCAAAATGAATGGTGACCAGCTGCTTTATGCTGTTCATTCTCAGTTATTATTCAACTTACAAGGTAGATATAAGTTTTATCCCCATTTACAGGCTTAAGCGACTTGGGCAAGGTCACAAAGCTAGTCAGGGGAAGAGGCAAGATTCAAACTTATGACTGCTGGATTCCAGAGTTCCTGTCCTTATTGCTGCCTGGACTGTGACGGCCTGGGGCCATTCTGGTTCCTTACAGCATGGTGTGGGATAAAGCGCACAAGCGCACTCAGACAGGCTTGGATTTAAATCTCGACTCTGTGATGGCAGGCAGATCAATTAAATTTCTAGACTGTTTTCTTCACTGCAAAAGGCAGACAACAGGGCTGCTTTAAGGAATATAAGAGAGTATGTGGAGCACCAGCCAGAAGCCTGGCACAGAGCGGGTGTGTGAAAAATGTTAGCTCCCTTCCTGTCCAGTGTAGTCTAGGAAAATCAGTATCTGTACCCTTCTACCTATATAAATTCCCACCCAGAAAGGGCTGTGGCGGGGAAGCTGTAGGTACAAGAAGTTAACTAGAGAACCATCCAGCCAGTGAAGCAGAATCAACACAAATGGGTATGTAACACCCACTTAATGGACTCACTAAAAAGTATAAACGACAAAACCGGGCTAATGAACATTGTAGTGGCACTTTAAAAATCTGCTTATATAAACCATGAAACAGTATTTCAAAAAGCTCATGTGTAAATGTATGCCAAAGGATAGCAACTATGATTATGGTCCTCAGGAACTGTGCTGGACAAGGCTGAGTAAGCACAAAAGACTGGAGTGTGATCTGTCAGGGTGGTGGGACTGAGTGGACTTTCCCTTTGTGAGGACACTGGAGGTGGCTGGTTCAGTGCAGTAGTGTTTACACACACTCACAGCCAGTTACTGATTTCTTTGTCCCTTCTCCACTCCCACTGCTTCACCTGACTAGCCTCAAAGAAAAAAAAAAGAACACTGAAGGTATTAAAAATTAAAAAGCCTTATTAGATCCGGTTTAGCCGGGCACGGTATCTCATGCCTGTAATCTCAGCACTTTGGGAGGCTGAGGTGGGTGGATCACGAGGTCATAAGTTCGAGAACAGCCGACCAACATTGCGAAACCTAGTCTCTACTAAAAATACAAAAGTAGCCGGGTGTGGTGGCGCATGCCTGTAATCCCAGCTACTCGGGAGGCTGAGGCAGGACAATCACTTGAATCCAGGAGGCAGAGGTTGCAGTGAGCTGAGATAGTACCACTGCACTCCAGCCTGGGCAACAAGAGTGAAACTCCACCTCCAAAAAAAAAAAAAGATTCGGTTCATGAAGGGCTTAGTAAACAGCAAGTTATGGTTGCTTCTGGGACTGCCTGGGTGTGGGTCATGGCAGGAAGGGAGGGCGTACCTTCTGTGTTCACCACGATGATTCCCTGCACTCCCTTCTGGCTCTGAAGTCGCTTCAGTGTCTCCTCCACCTCTGCCTGCCAGAAAAACAGACCAAGGTTAGGAGGGGCCAAGAGGCAGGATCAACTTTCTCATGCCCCAGGCAGATGAATCACACATTTGTCTTCCAACAACAAACAAGTAATACCGGCACCTGGCACTCCCTCAAAGCTCCCCAGGCTGATCTGACATGCTCCTCCGCCCACTACCAGGGCCCAGAGCATCCGCTCACACCCCTACTCACACTCCAACGTGGGACAAGGCTGCTCCTGGTGCTCTGTGACCACCAGACACTATTATCCCACCCTCCTCAGCTGTTGGGGAGCAGAATATAAACACCATTCCCATGTATATACACGTCCATGACTCACATAACATATTTGGCATAGCTGGTGGACGGGACTCCGATGATTTAAGAAAACCCAGAGAGTGGTGTCTAACAGGACAACAAAACTTTGTCATTTGTGGTGTGGCCCAAACAGCACATAGGATAGACTCAGTGACTTCAGAAGGCATCTGAGATAGTATGATACACAGCAGTTATAAGAAGTATGCCTC
Source organism: Callithrix jacchus (assembly GCF_049354715.1). Taxonomy (NCBI): domain Eukaryota; kingdom Metazoa; phylum Chordata; class Mammalia; order Primates; family Cebidae; genus Callithrix; species Callithrix jacchus. The sequence continues at coordinate 4,782,007 of NC_133506.1, forward strand.
AAAAAGGGGCTCATTGATCTTGATTACCCAGAAAATGCTCAGATGGGCTACTCCTGCTCATGGCATCTGTAGCAGAGGGGCAGTTGGAGTTTGGGTCCTCATTCTGCCATGCCAGGCCTGTCCCTCCCACCTGTCTTACCTCTCTCTCCACTCTCTAGCTCTGTGACACATCTCCCTGTCTCCACATCTTTTTACCCTACAATGTTTCTTCTCTGCTGAAATTCAACAAACTTAGATGACTTAGACCATCTAAGACATCATCTTTCACAAAGCCCTGACTGATCCCCCGATCAATGGGGTCTGCCTACTGTGACTCCCCAGTCCCTGGCTGTGCCTCTCTGGGATATGCATTAGGTACTATGCCTATTTCTTAGAGACTCTACAAAGGTCTGCAGAGTTGGAGTGTGATAAATGGCTGCTTCACTGAAGTAGGCCTAACTCTTCCTGCGGATGGGAACTGGGCCTGAGGCACACCTGATCTCAGGCGGCCCCTCCAGACTGGTCTAGAATCCAGTCAGAAGACCCTCAAAGGCTGAGAGTTGTTAGAAACAGAGGCTTCATTCACCAAAAGAAAACAGTTCGTCACCCCTAGGGACTAATGAGTTGGGAGGGGGAATCCTCAACACTGGGTGGAGACTGCACAATGAATTCTTGTTTTTCTGGAAGGCACAAGGCTGACATCCAATCACTGCCACCCACTCCCCTGTGACAGAAGAATACTCTCCAATGCAGGAGGGAAGGGTAAACAAGTTCCTCCTATAAAGTGCCAAATAGCCTGATGCCGCTAAGATTGGGAGTCTGGGTATGATGACAGGGCTCTGTGGACATGAGAGTACAATGCAGTGGGTCGCACATTTATGAGATCCAGTGTCAGTCAACACACTCACTGAGCTCCTACTGTGTGGCAGGGGCTATTCTGAAGGGGAGAAGTGGGGCACAACAGTGGTCACTGCTGTACAGTACTCAGTCTGCCCTGGTCACCCTCCTGGAAATTCATCATTTATCAAAGTACAGTGACATTTGCAATAGTAAAATGCAGAAAGAACTAAAAATGCCCAACAATTAGGGAAAAGGCCAAGTAAGTTAGGAAATATCCACTAATAGGAAGGTAATACACATGTTACCAGTGGTGATTAGACCATGTTATACCATCACAAAAGCTGTGTATTATGTTAAGTGAAAACAGCAAAATGCAAAATAAAGTGCTTTGGTGACTGTAATCACATGAAAACAAAAGGCTAGAGAAGATTATTAAAAAAAAGAGCAACATTAAGAGCAAGGAATTACAGAAAAGGTTTCATTTTTTTTCCAAAACAGTCCTTTTTATTCTACTGTATTGTTTCTTTTCTTTCTTTTTTTTTTTTGAGACGGAATTTTGCTCTTGTTACCCAGGCTGGAGTGCAACGGTGCGATCTCGGCTCACCGCAACCTCCGTCTCCTGGGTTCAAGCAATTCTCCTGCCTCAGCCTCTCGAGTAGCTGGGACTACAGGCACGCACCACCATGCCCAGCTAATTTTTGTATTTTTAGTAGAGATGGGGTTTCACCATGTTGACCAGGATGGTCTCGATCTCTTGACTTCGTGATCCACCCATCTCGGCCTCCCAAAGTGCTGGGATTACAGGCGTGAGCTACCGCGCCTGGCCTCTACTGTATTGTTTCTATTTAAAAACATTTTAACCCCCATCTATGTATCCACTTGAAGCCTATGATACAGGGCTCTGACGCTGTCAGAATAAGAATATGTAAAACCTTGGATGACAATTTAGGACAGCTCAGTCAATCTGCAATCAACCCTGAAAGAAAGGGGAAAGAAAGTCAAAACAAAAATGTCAGAATCTAAGTCCAAAATATCCCCCAGATATTGGAGAGTGGGGCTGAAAAAGATGAAATCTGCTAAGACTGCTACTCACTCAGTACTACACAGCAACCTTCCATGTGCCTGACATTGTTCTAGGCCTGAGGATGCTGCAGTGAACAAAATGTAACAAAAATCCCATGATGCGAAATGGACATTTGTGGGAGGGGGTTGGGGGTAGGACATTAAACAACAAAACAGAAGTAAAACATGAATGTCAGCTACAGCAGGGAAATGGGATCCGGAATGCAGGGCTGATGGGATGTGAAATACATCATCAGAGAAGGCTCACCAAGGCTACAGTGAGTAAACTTTTGAAGGAAATGAGGAAGTTAGCCATGCTGGTTTCCAGGGAGTGTTCCAGACAGCACCAGGAGCAAGCACAAAAGCCCTGGGGTGGGCAAATGCCTGGCACGTTTTCGGGAAAAGCAAAGGGGCCAGTATGGCTGAAGAGCAGGGAGCAGGGGAGGGCAGCAGCTGGGAGCCGGGACCAGACCACAGATGGCCTGGCAGACCAAGTGATGATCTTGGTTTTTACTGGGTATGATTTCTGGAGCCACTGTCAAGTTTTGAGGTAAAGAGTGACAACATTTGATGTTTCTAAAGGACCGCTCTGGGTGCTGTGTGGAGAATGGACAGCAGGTGGCGAACAGAGCCTGCAGGAGCCTCCCACCCCTACCCTGCCAGGTGCTGCCCCTGGTCTGAAGGAAATGTTTCCCTCCTTCACTCATTGCTTGATGTAACCACCTCCCAACCCTTTGGACTCAGCTCCAGAGCCTCCAGCAAGAAGGCTTCTCTGACACCAGCCCCTCTGCTTCTGTGAAGGCCCTCCGCCAGCCTTCACAGTATTGACCACAAAGCAGTGCAACTGTTTAGGTCAGGTTCATCTCCTCCTACAGACACAAGGCACCCTGCCAGGAAATCAGACCAGACCTTATAGCTCTAGTACCTCGCAGAGGATAGGCTCAATAAATACTGAAGGAACAAATAAAAAGCATTTCTGCAACTATGTTTCATGAAATCAATCTTTTTAGGTACAGGAGGGGGACATGGCCTCACACTCCACAGTGTGAAAAAGAGCTAAGATCCAAAATTTAACGAGAACCAGACACAAGATCTGGCTGTCTAACTATGAACATGGGCCAGGTGCGGTGGCTCACGCCTGTAATCCCAGCACTTTGGGAGGCCAAGGAGGGTGGATCACTTGAGGTCAGGAGTTTGAGACCAGCCTGGCCAACATGGTGAAACCCCGTCTCTACTAAAAATACAAAAAATTAGCTAGGTGTGGTGGTGCTCACCTGTAGTCCCAGCTACTCGGGAGGCTAAGGTAGGAGGATCACTTGAACCCAGGAGGCGGAGGTTGCAGTGAGCCGAGATCGCCTACTCCAACCTGGAGACAGAGCGAGACTCCATCTCAAAAACAAACAAACAAAAGTAAACACGGCCAGGAGCAGTAGCTCATGCCTGTAATTCCAGCACTTTGGGAGGCTGAAGCAGGTACACTGCTTGAGTCCAGGCGTTTGAGACCAGCCTGGGCAACATGGTGAAACCTCGTCTCTAGAGAAGAGAAAAAAAATTAACCAGGCATCATGTCGTGTGCCTGTAGTCCCAGCTACTTGGGAGGCTGAGGTGGAAGGATTGTTTGAGTCAAGGAAGTCGAGGCTGCAGTGAGCCATGATCACACTACTGCACTCCAGCCTGGACAACAGGACTCCTCAAAAAAAAAAAAAAGAGGAAGAAAGAAAAAGAAATAAAGTAAACATACATCTATCAGGAACGGGAGGACACACAGGCATAATTTCTCTACCCAGCACCTACTATGAGTAATATATTGCTTTCAGACACATGCTCTTTTCTGAAACTCTCATTCACGATTAGTATGATCTCCATGTTAGTGATGAGGAAACAGGTTTGGAAAGGAGAAGGGTTTTGCCCAAGAACACATAGCAGGTCGACAGAAGAGCTGAATATACTGGTGACCTCAACTGAGGAGGTCCCTGACCTCAGGGAGCTCACATTCTGGTGAAAGAGACCTAAAAAAGTAAGTAAGATTCTTGCAGGATAAAGGGACTAGGCAGTGGGGCAAGGGATGCTACTCTGGTTAATGTGGTCAGGAACACCTGAAGAGATATAACTTTTTTTTTTTTTGAGCTAGGGTCTCACTGTCACCCAGGCATGCAGTGGTGCGATCAAGGCTCACTGCAGCCTTGACCTTCCAGGCTCAAGTGATCCTCCCACTTCAGCCTCCCAAACAGGTGGGACTAGCAGGGTGTACCACCAAAGCCAGCTAACTTTTTGTAGAGATGGGGTTTCGCCATGTTGCCCAGGCTGGTTTTGAACTCCTGGGCTCAAAGCAGGGCATGGTGGCTCATGCACTTTGGGAGGCAAGGCGGGCAGATCACAAGGTCACAAGTTCAAGACCAGCCTGGCCAACATGGTAAAACCCTGTTTCTACTAAAAATGCAAAAAAAATTAGCCAGGCGTGGTGGCAGATGCCTGTCATCCCAGCTACTCAGGAGGCTGAGGCAGGAGAATCACTTAAACCCGGGAGGTGGAGGTTGCAGTGACATGAGATCGGGCCATGCACTCCATCCTGGGCAATAAGGCGAGACTCCATCTCAAAAAGAAAAAAAAAAAATGAACTCCTGGGTTCAAGCGATCTACCTGCTTTGGCCTCCCAAAGTGCTGGGACTACAGGCATGAGCCATAAGTATGCAATCTTTAAGCCAAAAACCAAATGATAAGAAAGGCACTCCAGGCAATGGGGTGATGGAAACAAGGCTCCCCAATTCTCTAGTTCCCAGGTGCGCATTCCGGACAGATGGAAAAAGAGCAGCAATAAAGATCCAGGAGTATCCATTGGCTCAGCAGAGGAGGGATGACCATTAGAAGTAAATGACTGATAAAGAACTATGACCAATTTGACCACTAAACATAAAACTTCTGTATAAGAATAACGAATCTAATAGGATAGAAAAATACTTGCATCAAATATAACAGGCAAAATAAATCCAAAAACATCACACGAAATGACTAAGGACGATAGCAAGTCTCTAGTACGTAGTGTACAAAAAGAATCCTAGTAGAAAATATGCCTACGAGAAATTACAAACACATCAAACCATGGTCATCATTCCTTACAAATAAGAAATGAAAAATTCAGGTGCTCATGCCTGTAATCCCAGCACTCTGGGAAACTGAGATAGCTGGATCACTTAGGTCAGGAGTTTGAGACCAGCAGCCTGGGCAACATAGTAAAACCTGTCTTTACTAAAAATACAAAAATTAGCCCTCATGGTGGCACAGGCCTGTAATCCCAGCTACTCAGGAGGCTGAGGCAGGAGAATCGCTTGAACCTGGGAGGCAGAGGTTGCAGTGAGCTGAGATTACACCACTGCATTCCAGCGTGGGTAACAGAGACTCTGCTTCAAAAAAAAAAAAAAAAAACAGAAAAAGATATGAAAAATTATAGCAATGCTAAGGTTTCTTATTTATTTATTTATTTATTTATTTATTTATGAGACGCAGTCTTGCTCTGTCACCAGGCTAGAGCACAGTGGCGCAATCTTGGCTCACTGAAACCTCCGCCTCCTGGGTTCAAGCGATTCTTCTGCCTCAGCCTCCCGAGTAGCGGGGACTATAGGCGTGTGCCACTACACCCAGCTAATTTTTGTATTTTTAGAATTTTGTATTTTTGTATTTTTTAGTAGAGACGGGGTTTTACCATGTCGGCCAGGATGATCTTGATCTCTTGACCTCATGATCCGCCCGCCTCAGTCTCCCAAAGTGCTGGGATTATAGGCGTGAGCCACCACGACCAGCCTAAGGTTTCTCTTTAAATGCTGATATTATTTCAAAACTGGCAGGTACATGGGCAACGCAATCTTGAAAAAGCTACAGGACAATACACTGCAAGGACATAAACGCATTGGTCCCTCTGCCTCAGAAATTATTTTCCTAAGAATCTTAATTCTGAGGAAATAATCTAATAAGTGAAATCAAAACAAAACCAGACATTCACAGAAGCATCATCACAGCACTATTTCTACTAATTAAGAAATGAAAGCAGCTAGGTATGGTGGCTCATGCCTGTAATCCCAGCACTTTGGGAGGCCGAGGCGGGTGGATTACTTGAGGTCAGGAGTTCAAGACCAGCCTGGACAACATGGTGAAACCCTGTCTCTACTAAAAAATACAAAAATTAGCCAGGTGTGATGATACATGCCTGTAATCCCAGCTACTCAGGAAGCTGAGGCAGGAAAATCACTTGAACCTGGGAGGCAAAGATGCAGTGAGCCGAGTTTGCACCATTGTACTCCAGCCTGGGCGACAGAGTGAGACTCTGTCTCTAAAAAAAGAAATGGGAGCAACCCAAATGTACACAGGTAAATGATTTGGCCAATGAGGACACAACTATTTCACTGAGTATTATGTAGTCACTAAGTAGTTAATCATAAAGATGACATGGCAACAAGGTTAAATGTTTTTAGAAATTAAAACAACTAAAAAGAAAAAAATCACCCCCAAACCCAGCATGCATATATTGGAAAATGTGCATATGTGAACAAAAGAGGAAGGAGAACACACAAAGATGAAAATAGTTGTGTAAAATTGGATGAGGAGAATTATAGGTGATTTTTAAAATTTTAAATTTTATTGATTTATTTTGAGACAGAGTCTTGCTCTGTTGCCCAGGCTGGAGTGCATTGGTGTGGTCTTGGATCACTGCAACCCCCGCCTCCCAGGTACAAGCTATTCTAGTGCCTCAGCCTCCTGAGCAGCTGGAATTACAAACACGCAACTTCTGGTTACTTTTCGTATTTTTAGTAGAGACAGCTGCACCATGTTGCCCAGGCTGGTGAACTCCTGGCCTCAAGTGATCTGCCCACCTTGGCCTCCCAAAGTGCTGGGATTATAGGCGTGAGCCACTACATCAGGCCAATTAATGACGATTTTTGCCGGGTGCGGTGGCTCACGCCCGTAATCCCACCACTTTGGGAGGCTGAGGCGGGTGGATCACGAGTTCAAGAGATCGAGACCATCCTGGTCAACATGGTGAAACCCCGTCTCTACTAAAAATACAAAAATTAGCTGGGCATGGTGGCACGTGCCTGTAATCCCAGCTACTCAGGAGGCTGAGGCAAGAGAATTGCCTGAACCCAGGAGGCGGAGGTTGCGGTGAGCTGAAATTGTGCCATTGCACTCTAGCCTGGATAACAAGAGTGAAACTCCGTCCTCAAAAAAAAGGACGATTTTTATATCATTATTCTAAAGGTCAGTTTCCACCTAAAATGTAAAATACATATGCCAAAAGTGCCACTTCTAGGAATCTAGCCTACATAACCACTAACATGAGTGCAAAAAGAACAAGAACAGTTATTGCAGCAGTGTCTGGAATGAAAAAACTATACACCGTAATGTACATATGGAACAAGGATACTACACAGACCTTTAAAAGCATGAAGCAGACCTGCATATAATAACACAGAAAAATGTCGGACTTGGCTCACCGCAACCTCCGCCTCCTGGGTTCAGGCAATTCTCCTCCCTCAGCCTCCCGAGTGGCTGGGATTACAGGCACGCGCCACCATGCCCAGCTAATTTTTTGTATCTTTAGTAGAGACGGGGTTTCACCATTTTGACCAGGATGGTCTCGATCTCTTGACCTCGTGATCCACCCGCTCGGCCTCCCAAAGTGCTGGGATTACAGGCTTGAGCCACCACGCCTGGCCAGATGTCGGATATTTTTAAGTAAACAGAACAAGTTGCAGAATAAGATATATACACATATATCTTAAAGTCAACTTCTGTTTTCTCTTATTTTCTCACCCAGGCTGCAGTGCAGTGGTGCAATCATGGCTCACTGTAGCCTTGACCTCCTGGTTCAAGCGATATCTCTACTTCAACCTTAAACTTCACATGTATAAATATATATATTCCAGTTTAATCTAATAAACGTGCTTATGTACCAAATAAATCTGGAAGGAAACACACCCAACTGCCAACAGAAGTTACCATGGGGTGGTAAGATAGGGACCACATAAACTTTCTATATTATATCCTCTGGTACTATTTCAAATTGTTAAAATATGCGGTGGTTCAGGACTATAATCCCAGCACTGTGGGAGGCTGAGGTGGGCAGATCACCTGTGGTCATGAGTTCGAGACCAGCCTGGCCAACATGGAGAAACCATGTCACTAATAAAAATAAAAAAATTAGCCAGGCATGGTGGCATGCACCTGTAATCCCAGCTACTTGGGAGGCTGAGGCAAGAGAATCACTTGAAAACAGGAGGCGGAGGTTGCAGTGAGCTGAGATCACACCATTGCACTCCAGCCTGGACGACAGGGCAAGACTCTGCCTCAAAAAAAAAAAAAAAAAAAAAAAAGGTTGGCTAGGTGCGGTGGCTCATACCTGTAATCCCAACACTTTGGGAGCCTGAGGTGGGCAGATCACCTGAGGTCAGGAGTTTGAGACCAGCCTGACCAACATGGAGAAGTCCCAGTCTCTACTAAAAAAAAAAAATACAAAATTAGCTGGATGTGGTGGTGCACGCCTGTAATCCCAGCTACTTGGGAGGCTGAGGCAAGAGAATCCCTTGAACCCGGAAAGCAGAGGTTGCAGTGAGCTGAGATCATGTCACTGCACTCCAGCCTGGGCAACAAAGAGCGAAATTCTGTCTCAAGAAAAAAAAAAAAAAAAAAAAAAAAGTTAAAATATGCATCTGTACTTACACAATGAAAGATCCAAAGCAAAAAAAAAAAAAGCATCTAAATTTGTATTGCTTTTATGAGTATAACCACAGAATAGCATAGTACAGGTTATAGTAAACTACCATTTACGTAAGAAAAAGAGGGGCCATATAAGTGCTTGCATAGATGTATAAGAAACAAACAGCTGAGTATAGTGGTTCATGCCTGTAATCCTAACACTTTGGCAGGCCAACGTGGACGAATCATTTGAGACCAGAAGTTCGAGACCAACCTGTGCAACATGGCAAATCCACATCTCTACAAAAAAATGCAAAAAAAATTAGCAGGTATGGTGGCATGCATCAGTAGTCCAGGTACTTGGGGTGTTGAGGCAGGAGGATCACTTGAGCTTGGGAGGGTCAAGTCTGGCAAAGAAAGAAAGGAAAAAAGAAACAAACAAACTAACTAATAATGGTTGTTTCTAAGGGAAGAAAGACTGAGATTAGGGGTAGGAGAGTGGGAATTTTATTTTTCTCTTAGATCCTTTCACATCATTAATTCTTTTACTGTGTGCAAGTATTGCCTGTAAACAATCCTGAAATTTGTTTGGAACCACAAAAGACTCAGAAAGACAAAGCAAGCCTGGACAAAAAGAACAAAGCTTGAGGTATCACACTACCTGATTTCGAAACATACTAGAAAGGTGTAGTAACCAAAAAAAGCATGATACTGGTATAAAAACACAGACATACAGACCAATGGACTAGAACAGAGAACCCAGAAATAAATCCACGTATTTAGAGCCAACGGATTTTCGACAAAGTCATCGAGACCATACATTGGGAAAAGGATATCCTCTTCAATAAATGGTGCTGGGAAAACTGGATTTGTAGAACGGTACTTGGCCCCCATCTCTCATGAGATAGAAAAATCAACTCAACATGGATGAAGGACTTCTATATAAGATTCAAAACTATAAAATGACTGGAATAAAACATAGGGGAAATGCTTCAGGACACTGGGGCAAGGATTTTATGGCTAAGACTTCAAAAGCATAGGCAACAACCACAAAATAGACAAATGGGACCATATTAAACTAAAAGCCTCTCCACAGTAGGGAGACAATCAACAGAGTGAGGAGACATTCTGAAATGGGAGAATATATTGGCAAACCATTCATCTGACGAGGGACTAATTAACATTTAGAATATGCAAGAACTCAAACTCAACAGCAGAAAAACAAACAATCCCATTAAGAAGCGGGCAAAGGAAGGCTCTGAACAGAGATTTCTCAAAAGACATATAAATGGTTATCAGGTATTTGAAAAAATGCTCAACATCACTAATTATTAGGGAAATTCAAATCAAAACCACAATGACGTATCACCTCACCCCAGTTAGAGCGGCTATTATCAAAAAGACAAAAAATAACAAATGCTGGCAAGGATGTGGAGAAAAGGGCACTCTTACACACTGCTGGTGGGAATGTCAATTAGCCATTATGGAAAACAGTATGGAGTTTTCTGAAGAAAGCTATAAACTGCTGGGTGAGTTGGCAGTGCCTATAGTCCCAACCACTTGGGAGGCTGAAGTGGGAAGATTGCTTGAGCCTAGAAGTTCAAGTCCAGCCTGGACAACACAGCCAGACCTTATCTGTTATTATTTTTTAAGAGATAAGGGGCCAGGCAAAGGTGGCTCACACCTTAATCCCAGCACTTTGGGAGGCCAAGGTGGGCAGATCACGAGGTTAGGAGTCCGAGACCAGCCTGACCAACATGGTGAAACCCTGTCCCTACTAAAAATACAAAGATTAGCTGGGCATGGTGGCACATGCCTGTAGTCCCAGCTACTCAGGAGGCTGAGGCAAGAGAATAGCTTGAACCCAGGAGGTGGAGGTTGCAGTGAGCCAAGATTGTGCCACTGCACTCTAGTCTGGTGACAGAGCAAGACTCTGTCTCAAAAAAACAAAAACAAAAACAAAACTACAATACAATCCAGCAATACTACTACTGGGTATTTCTTCAAAGGAAAGGAAGCTAGTACATCAAAGGGATCCCTACATCCTCACGTTCATATTGCAGCACTATTTACAATAGCCAAGATACGGAATTCGATAAGTGTCCATCAACAGATAAATGGATAAAGAAAATGTGGTATTAACACACAATGACATACTATTCAACCATAAAAAAGAATGAAATCCTGTCATCTGCAGCAACACGGACAGAAGTAGAGGTCATTATATTAGCTGAAATAAGTCAGGCACAGAAAGAAAAATATTACATCTTCTCACCCATATGTAGAAGCTAAAAATGTTGCTCCTGTAGGTAGAGATAATGATGGTTACCAGAATCTGAGAAGTCGGAGGGGACAAAGACAGACTGGTTAATGGGCACACATGTCCAGTTAGATAGAAGCAACATGTTCTCGTGGTTGACAGCACAATAGGGTGACTACATAGTTAACATTCATTTATTGTATATTTCAAAATAGTTTGTTAGGCTTATGGCCCCTGCCTATAATTCCAGCTACTTGGAAGACTGAGGCAGGAGGATTGTATGAGCCCAGGACTACTCGGCCTGAGCAAGAATAAGATCCTGTCTCAAAAAAAAAAAAAGGAAAATGAAAGGCTAGAAGATTAGAAGATTTGAAATGTTCTTAACACACACACAAATGAATGTTTCAGGGGCGCGGTGGCTCATGCCTGTAATCCTAGCACTTTGGGAGGCCGAGGCAGGAGACCGACGAGACTATCCTGGCTAACACAGTGAAATCCCGTTTCTAATACAAAAAAGTAGCCGGGCGTGGTGGCATGCGCCTGTAGTCCCAGCTACTCAGGAGAATCGCTTAATCCCGGGAGGCGGAGTTTACAGTGAGCCGAGACCCACCAGCCTGAGAGGACAGAGCCAGAATGAGTATCAAAAAAAAAAGAATGAGTATCAAAAAAAAAAAAAAAAAAAAAAAAAAGCCAGGCGGTGGCTCACACTGTAATCCCAGCACTTTGGGAGGCGGGCAGATCATGAGGTCTGGAATTCGAGCCTAGCCTGGCCAACATGGTGAAACCTCGCCTCTACTAAAAATGCAAAAATTAGCCGGGTATGGTGGCAGGCATCTGTAATTCCAGCTACTAGGGAGACTTAGGCAGGAGAACTGCCTGAACCCTGGGAGGCGGAGGTTGTAGGGAGCTGAGATCGCGCCATTGCACTCCAGACTGGGTGACACAGCAAGATTCCATCTCCGAAAAAAAAAAGAAATAATGAACGTTTGAGGTGACGAATATTTTACAATAAATATAGCCTGACTTGATCATTACACCTTGTATGCCTGTATCAAAATATCACATGTATAAATATAAATATCTACAACATAAATGTGTACAACTATCATATATGAATTTTTTTCACAGCTTAAGAAGTGATGTGAAAAATGAAGTTTATATATATTTGAAGTATTATTACATGTTTGTAATGATGTGGAGATATTCTTTGCGGTGTAATAATGAAAAACACATAACCCACAATTGCACATTCAACAAGGGCTAAATCGTATAAAGCAAAAACAAAGACTGTAAGTCATATGACTGTGTCTCCAGGTGATGACACAGTTTCTTTTTTCAATTTTTCTTAAAAGATCTAGATTTAAAAACACGATTTTTGAAAAAATAATACATTCACATGGCTTAACATTTAAAACTTTTTTCAAATTTTGCACAAGCTGTGATTAAAAACTACAAAACCCTTAAAGGCGTAGAAAGCCCACAGCTGCAGCCAGCAAGGTAGAAAGAAGGCTTTGGGATCCTCAAGGGCGGACGCCGCCTGTTCCTGACTCAGGCACTCAGTCCCAGCAGCTGGCAAGGACCACGGTGACAGAGTGGCGGCAACCAAGCTTCTCCACCTCCACCATTTCCTGGGGCAAAGCACTAGGCTACTCGAAGCTCTGGGTAACAGATTTGCATAAAAAATGGGGTTAATGGTCGTATCCACTTCACAGAGCTGGGAGAAGGAAGCGGAGGAAAGACGAGATAACTAAAGCGCTTGGCAGAGCCTGCCATACACTGAGCTCGCAGGAAACGTTAGCAAGGTTGCCATCGCGCAACAAGGCCCAGGACGCTAGGCTGCAGGGTCGCTGTGCAACCCTCGCCCCACCATCTCTTCCCGGCCGAGTCGGAGCTCCTGCTTCCGGTCAAGGGGCAGCAGGAACCCGCCCCGCCTCAGCTCCGCTCTAGAGGCCCGCGCCGCCTGGGTTCCGCCCTCAAGTCTGCTCCGGCCCGGTCCCGGCCACGCCCAGCCCCAACCAATTCCCAGCCCAGAGCTCTGAGACCCCCTCATCCTCAGAGATCTGAAGGCCTAGCGTGGGGTGGTGGGCGGCTGCCAGCCACTAGCCCCTCGGCCCACGCTCACCATTTCCGACGGATCCGGTAGCCCCGCGTAGCCAACACTCAGCCCAGTCCCGTGCCTTTCTGCGCCTGCGCACAGGTTTCTGTCAAAACGGACAACGCTCACTGCCTATCAGGAGCCAGGGTGAGGTGGGGGCGGGAGCGCAGGCTTTAGCTGCGCCCGGACTCTGTAAATTTGCTCGACTGTGGGAAAGCGAAAAGCAAAGGAGACAAGCGCTAAAGTGTGGACAATTCCCAACTCCAGCCGTGCAGAAAAGATGCTGGTTCTGGCCAGAAGCGGTGGCTCACGCCTGTAAAACCAGCACTTTTGGAGCCCGAGTCGGAAGGATCGCTTGAGCCTAAGAGTTCGAGAACAGCCTCGGCAACATGGCGACACCTCGTCTCTACTAAAAAAAAAAAAAAAAAAAAAAAAAAAAAAAGGAAGGTAGCCGGGCGTGGTGGCTCGCGCCTGTGGTCCCAGCTACTGGGAGGTAGCTGAGGTGGGAGGATCGTTCGAGGCTCAGTGAGCCAAGATCGCGCCACTGCACTCCAGCCTGGGCGACAGAGCGAGAGACCCTAACTCACAAAAAAAGAACATGCTGGTTCTCGGTATCGGAAGGTGCTTTCAGCTCTCAATGGAGTTCTAAGCTGGCTCTGAAGTCCCTGGGTGGAGCGTGGTGGGAGAGTATGAAGGCGAGTGGGGCGGTTGCTGAGACCCCTTTGAGCCCAGACGGAGAGAGAGGCTCCCAGTGCCCAAATGCGCTTCGGGATCGGGCAGGCCAGGGATGGGGCTGGAGTCTCCGGGGAAGAGGCTGTGCAAACTCGGAGATGAATTGGTTAGGGCTGGCCTGGGAGTCTACAGAATCCGAGCTCAGCCACAGCTGAATCCCCGCGTTACCTAGGAGAAACCACTTCACATCTTTGTGTTCTATCCTGTTCTCACCTCTAAAAGGGGGACCCTTCTTACCAGAGTCCAGTGTTGTCCGGGTTTTCGTTCTTTAGCATTCTATTCTCGCAGGCCGCAAACATTTCTGGGTCCTCTAAGTAGGAAATAACTTCGGTTAAAACATGCTGCCGTTTAGTGAACCCTGTGCCACATTACTGTGCTGAACACGCACATGCCTTATCACCAGTAAGCTTCACCGAATACTTTATAAGTGCCTTTTCTCCCAGGCACTGTAGCTTGTTGGATTCAACGATAATCTTAACTCCAAAATTTCATTCCACGGTAGCTGCTCTTCAGTGAGGAAGGATTTGGTTCTCCTTCGAAATGTAAGTGTCTGCATGTTAAGAGGATTGACTTTTTGTATTAAAATACAAAATTAGCCGGGCATGGAGGTGGGCGCCTGTAATCCCAGCTACTCGGGAGGGTGAAGCAGAATTGCTTGAAATCGGGCGGGGGAGGTTGCAGTGAGCCGAGATCGCGCCACTGCACTCCAGCTTGGGCGACAGAACGAGACTCTAGTTTCGGAAAAAAAAAAAAAAAAAAAAAAAAGTTTTGGGAATAGATTTGATAGGATTTGGAGGCTAATTAAATGTAATGGCAAAACTGGTCACTCCCGGTGTTGTGGTATGTAAGTAGCAGTACAGCAAAATGGTTAAGTATACATGCTCTGGAGTCAAACCGTCCTGGATTCCAATCTGTACTTTCTACTTAATAGTTGTGAACATGATTCAATCATTTGGAGCCTCTATTGTCTTGTGAAACAGAAATCGTTCCCAGTAACAGGAAGACTAAGTGACACTGCACATAGCATATCTACTAGTGTCCTGCACATAGTGATAAATGTTGACAGTTGTTTTGGTATTAAGTGAATGTTGGTGTGGGGTATTGGTTGCTATGATATGGAAGACAAATAGAAGAACAGGTCTGAATTAGAAGAAAAGTAACAGGAGGGCTGTTTTTAGTGATCTTGCAAGTATGACTACAAATTCTCCAGGTTCTTCCCTGCGGGGTGCTTTGAGGAAATCCCTTTGTTCATAGCCACTCTTCACTTATTAACAGGACCCTGTTTACAAGGGATCAACAGTGTCCTTTGGGGGTTTATGTTTAAGGTCCTCTTTTCCTTGCCAACCACAAAGTTTCTCCTGGCTCCTCACTACAGATATCCTGATCACAAAGGAGTCCTACAAACATGGAAGATTCGACAACTGAAATAGGCTGGGAGAGACAGCAACTCCTAGAGTTATACAATGTTTGAGACACTTGAAAAGTCCAGAGAACAGCCAGTCAGCCACAGCTGAGTCCCAGTTTGATGCTTTGTAGGGTTTTGGATGAGAGACAATGGTTAATAAGAACAATTACTTATTCCCCATAGGTTTCCACATGCTGAGGGGGACATATCTTGTCCCTTATTCTAAGCACATTGAAACTACAGCATTCTAGCAGCTTCCACTGGACAGACTAAACAGCTACTCAGGACCTGGGAGAGGCCTGCAGTTTCTGTCCCCTAGGCCCATGTTAGATCAGCTGTATTAAAAAATTCCTCTTGCCTTAGTCCCTTTCCACTGGTTTTGTTTTAAATGAGAGCATAATCACCTGAGTTTCCCAATAAGAAAAAGGTCTATGAAGATGGTAAGCAGGCCAGCTGGTTGATAACACTCTTGGTAACAGTCTTGATAGCTAGCTAGTTGGTGGTTCTCTACTTAGCACTCCTGCCTGTGGTCCCATCTTTCAGTTGTCTCAGAAAACAATTCACATGGAGGCCTTCATGTTAGTCAACAGCCCCTGGAGATATCTTCATCTTCAACATGGGCACCAAATCCAGTCTCATCTGCGTAGCAATTTCTAGTATTTTTACTCATATTGTGGTAGGCCAGGTCTTAATAACACAGGTCTCCATAACAACTGTTTCAGCACTGACTGAGTGGTTAAGTTAAATATTAAAAGCTAAAAAAGTCAGGGCCCTTATACAAAAGCCCACCAAGGGTTTTGCCCAGGCCTTTCCTGGGCCTTGAAGCATGACAAGATAACAAAGGAATTAACAGGATCCATTTAGGATTAGACAAGTTTTATTGGGGGTCTGAAGGAACTTTTTCTGAAGGCCCCCACAAACAAGTTTACTGGGGGGTCTGAAGGGTAATCATTCACCCCAGCACCTGGATCCATTTAGATTCAGTAAATTTACTGAGGCTCCAGAAGAAGGTCTTTGGGACTCAGATCTTAGTTATAGATTTAAAAAAGCTAATCACTTATGTCTTTAGATGAATGCACACTTACACATAGACATACAGATTAGAAGGTAAATAAGCTCTGGAAAACTTTGTACTTTTGAGTTGGTCTGGGGATAATTTCCAGGCCTTCTCCCCATACCCATTACTGAAGTAAACTCCCTCCTTTCCCAGTTCATCTGCACCTCATTATTGGGCTGCAAGAATAAGGAGCCTGACCCTTGTTTTGGTCCGGGAACAATACCACAATACAGACATACTGTAACTTGCCACATAAAAAAGCAGAGAGGCAGAAGTCTATGTGACCTAGTCATTTTAAGTCTTCTCTGAAGGCGGGGCCGGGGAAAGAGTAAAGAGACCCCATCTTACCCATGACTAACAGAAAAGCATGCAAATCAAGGACCAAAAAGTTTAATTATAAACAGTTTTACATCTTTTAGGAAAACGTTAAGTGAGGCAACCACTGAAGGAACTTTATGAAAGCATTTGACTTCCTGTAATATTTGTAGCATTACCTGAGTATTAGAAGTAACAGATCAAGAAAATAAAGGTACTCTTAATACAGTAATATACAAATATACCAACAATTTTGTAAATAACTAAAAGAAAAAAAAAGGAGGTGGGGGCTGGAGATGCCAACAATACTAAATAGAAGTAGTTAACTCTAAAGGAGTTTAGAAAGATGAAGTAACATCCAAAACAAGAGGAAAAGTTTAATTCCATGAGTCAACCCTGATTAACATTTCAGATTATTAACCAGATAAGTAAAAAGTGGTAGAGCGGGCTTGATTGAAATAGTTCGTTTAGGATGAGAACTTTGTGTATAGTTGAACATGTTTCACTAAAATTTCTAGTCATTGGTATGTCAATCTCTTGATGAAAAATCAGTACCTGAATATGTCTTTTTGTTGCTTTAAGAGACAGGGTCTCGCTATGTTGCCCAGGTTGGATTTGAACTTCTGGACTCAAGCGATCCTCCCACCTCAGCCTCCCAAGTACAATACCTGAATTTTAAATAGAGTTATTGTAAGTTTTATGAAATGAGGTTCTTCTGTACTCTGACATAATAAAAGACAGAGCAGGAATTCATTATTATGAGCTGTTTGATCAGTTTTAAACCACTCCATTTGATCAAAAAAGTGAGGTCCTTCCCTCCTGACCAGGCTGTGGAATGCTGTCTTCCCCAACCCCTGCCCCCTGCAAAAGAGCAGAAGAATAAGGCAATTGCTCATTTTACTTTGTTTTTATTTCAATGTAACATGCAGTAAAAAAAAATAATAATAATTAACAGGATTTATTAGCATTTACAATGCTTACAAAGAGAAAGAATTCTAAAAGCAATTTAGTTCAGATTTAAGAAAAAGGTCTACGTAAATACTTACAATAAATCTATTTCCATATGTTCAGTTTGGACCAAAATTTAAGATAGCATTTGGTAGATATTTATGTCTGCTATCTATTTGCAGTATTTTTATATAACCTCTGATTCTTGGGATATCCAGCCCCCATTTTCCTAACACAGCAGGGAAGACATATACATGTGGCCACTTAAATTAAAGGGAAAAATGGAGTAGGGAGATCCCAGGCTGCAAAAATATATACAAGCATTTACCTTTTCCAGAACTAAACACTTCTTCCATAAAAATATTAAATAGCCAAGCCCTATAGAACTAGGGCCAGGGCTACTTCAAATATAACTATTCTGTATTTTAAAAATATAGGGCAGAAAGCCTTTTGGGTGATATTTATATATTTTCACACAATATTTCTAGGTCCCTAAATGAATCATGAAGCATTATATAGAACAAAAAAAAAATCTATTTTCTTACATTATCTCTTAATTTAATCTCATAAATCTCTAGTAAATATTGTAGATAACTACATTTCAGTATGAGAATTCACCTCAACAGGAAGTCTTTATAGAGGGCTTAATCTTCATTAGCCATATATTACGAAGTTCAGACTTATATAATGAACGGGTAGTTGGCAGACATTCGCTCTGTAAGACAAAGCAATAGCATTTTCCCCCCCTACCAACAAAAAGGCAGAGTCCCTACTTTTAACAACTAGGGCTACTGGAAACCACACAGTATTTCCTGGGGTACATGAAATAAAAAAAAACCACAGGGCTGGGGAGAGCCTAGTCTCCCAATTTACACTGAGTTTCTTTGATGAGGCAACCTTTTCACTCATGTAAGTCTCTGCTTTATGATGGCAGTGTCTTGGAGTACAGATAGCCAAGTTAAAAAAAAAAAGTTTTTATTGTTGTTCCAGGATGTAAAAAGGAAGAGCATTAGGGCCAAAAAAAATATTTTTTTCCATATGGAACAGGGTTCTGCTGCTTGTTCTTGGCTTAATATTACTTGTTCATGCTATGCCTCTCAAACATGGCAAAGTCCCTTATACATGAGCTATGAGGCTGTCCTCACAGTACAGCTATAATAGGGACTCAGCTGGCTTAGGCTTCATTCCACTGCTCATAAAGTCCAATTTATAACAGCCATCTTGACAGTCTAAGCTAGGCCAATTTAAAAGAATTAACTCCAGAGAACTTCAAAGTACATTAATCAGTTAGTAATGGAGCAATCTAAACTTAAAATAGTCATGAGAAAAAAAGAAAACCCTGCTAAAAATTTTAAGGGTAAAAAGAATATTGCAGATGAGGGATATCAAACCATTTCAGGACAATGTAAAGAATGGAAATGACTACTCCAACATATGTCAGAGAAATGATAAATTTGAAGACTTTTAATTCACAGAGAATATATTCTTGTAGTTACTGGACGTTATCTTCCTTTCTTTTTAGCCCATACCACAGCTCTCCCTCTCAAATGAAAATTTGATGTCAGAAGCTATTTCATTGACCTCTATTTGGACTAGAAAGCACTCTTGTCTTTCTAGTCTTAAACTCCTTAACAATAATTAAATATAAACTGAAGTTGTTGGATTATGATAAAATTATAAAGCATCAGTTATGTAGAACATATAAAAATCACCAGTGATGTCCTTAGATGAATTCAATTAAATTAATTCTAATTCTAGGTTAACTTTTTTCCCATTTATTTTTCCCCCCAAAAGAGACAGGGTCTCCCTATGTGGCCCAGGCTGGTCCTGAACTCCTGTCCTCAAGGGATCCTTCTGCCTCAGCCTCCCAAGGTGCTAGGATTCCACGCCTGGCCCTAGGTTAACTTAAAACAACAACGAAGGAATCACAGTGTTAATATTGTTCGTAAAGTGTAGTATTTGCCAGGCAACTAAAACAATCAAACTTCCAAATGAAATTATTTAGAGGCTGTGACCAACTTTTCCCTGAATTCAAATTGACAAAACTACTTTGTAGAGAGATGCAGTAGTTTTGCATCACTTCCAGGAATGATGTATGGATTCATGCTCCAGAAAGGAAAGACAATAGTCAAGTCAGACTAAAATGAGGAGAACACAAGCCAAAATTTTGCTCACATCCCCAGAAGCTGGGGTAAGTTTGCACTTTTAACAAATGCCTCATCCCAAGAGGCTTAATAGGAAGATCTTGTATATTGCAGTTACCAAAGGACTTCCCTGCTTATCTCCAGAATTTGTAAAAGAAAAAAACCTACTCCCAAGTGAAACTTTTGACCTATATACAAAATTGTTAAGGGAACAAACTAGTGGAATAAGACAAGGCAGATTTCATTGCTGTGTTAAAATTTCATGTTAAGCAAAGTTTTGACTAGTCATTTGCAGACCTGATTTCTGGAAATGGTGAGTAGAAATCACTGGGTGATAAATTTTAATGATAACATTAATTTACTTACACTCAGATAACTCTCTAAAGAGCCACAGTCCAATTTTACAAGATGTGCAACAGGCAGAGAAGAACAAACATTGCAAACAAGTTCTTGCCCATTCACGATGCAAGTTCTCAGAAGTTACTCTTGTCCAAATCCTTCTGTTTCTTCTATGGCAAACAACAGCTTTTCTTTCAGTTGCTCATAGCTCTTGTATGGTGGCAGGTCCAGGCGATTAAAACTAAAAGCAAGAATTGTTAGTTTGAGAAAAGGAAATATGCAAAGAATCAAATGAGTAGTGTAGTATAACACCACTCCTATAGAAGCACAAAAATAAACTACTGTGCTTCAAAGGATACCGTCACGAAAGTGAAATAACTCAAAAATGGAAAAAAATATTTATAAATCATATATCTGATAAAGAACTGCTATCTAAAATATATAAAAAACTTAGAATTCAACAATATTTAAAAATGGGTAAAGGATACATTTCTCCAAAGGAGATATACAAATGACCAATAAACACATGAAAACAATGCTCAACATCCTTAGTCATTAGGTAAATGCAAATAAGATACACTTCACACCTACTGGGATGGCTATTATTTAAAACAACAACAACAAAAAGAAGAAAACAAGAGTTGAAAAGGATGTGAGGATGTGGAGAAATCAGAGCTTTTCTGCACTACTAGTAAGAATATAAAGGAGTGTAGCCCCTATGGAAAGCAGTATGGCGAGATTTCCCCCCCCAAAAAAAATTAAAAATAGAATTACTATACAATCATGCAGTTCTACCTCTGGGTATATACCTAAAACAATTGAAAGCAGGGACATGGGTAGATATACCTATATTCTACCACAGTATACCTATGTTTATAGCAGCATTATTCAAAATAGCCAAAAGGTGGAAATAACCTGTGTCCAGGGAGAGATGAATATACAAACAAAATGTAGTATATTCAGACTATCAAGTATTATTTACCATTAAAAAGGAGGAAATGCTGACACATGTTACAACATGGATGAAAATTAAAGATACTATTCTAAGTGAAATAAGCCAGTCACAAAAGGACAAATAAGGTATGATTCTACACTTAAGAAGTACTAAAGATAGTCAAAAATCATAGAAACAGTAGTAGAATGATGATTGCCAGGACCTGGGGAGAGGGAGTCATGGGGAGTTATTGTTTAAAGCAGCAGTCTCCAACCTTTTTGGCAACAGGGAATGTTTTTGTGGAAGACAATTTTTCCATGGACAGGAGTGGGGAGGGAGGTGGTTTCGGAAAGAAACTGTTCCACCTGAGATCATTGGATTCTCATAAGAAATGCGCAATCTATATTCCTCACAAGTACAGTTCATAACAGGGTACTTGCTCCTATGAGAATCTAATGCCTCTGCTGAACTGGCAAGTGGCAAAGATCAGCAAGTAATGCTCACTCACCCTCTGCTCACCTCCTGCTGTGCAGCCCAGTTCCTAACAGGCTGGGACCAGGACTTGAGGAACCCTGCTTTAGTGGGTACTATTTCAATTTTGCAAGATGAAAAGTTTTGGGTCAGGACAGTGGCCTATAATCCCAGCACTTTGGGAGACCAAGGCAGGAGTACTGCTTGAGCTCAGGAGGCCAATACCAGCCTGAACAACAAAGTGAGATTCTGTCTCTACAAAAAGTTAGAAATTAGCCAGGTGTGGTAGCACACACCTGTAGTCCCAGCTACTTGGGAGGCCAAGGTGGGAGGATCACTTGAGCCTGGGAGGTGGAGGCTGCATGAGTGAAGACCGAGCTACTTACTGTACTCCAAGTCTGGGTGACAGAGTGAGGTATGTCTCAAAAAAAAAGAAAAGAAACAATTTTTGGACATGAATGGTGGAGATGGCTGCATAATGATGTGAATGTACTTAATACCACTGAATGATAAACACAAATGGTAAATTCTATGTTATGTATATTAAACACAACAATTTTAAAAAGGAATGAAATACTGATATATGCTAGACTATGGGTGAACATTGAAAACATGCTAAGTAAAAGAAACTACACACAAAAAAGTTATATATTTGGCTGGGCATGGTGGCTCATGCCTGTAATCCCAGCACTTTGGGAGGCCAAGGTGGGTGGATCACCAGGTCTGGAGTTCAAGACCAGCCTGGCCAACATGGTGAAACCCTGTCTCTACTAAAAACAAAAAATTAGCCATGCGTGGTGGTGCACGCCTGTAGTCCCAGGTACTCAGGAGGCTGAGGCAGGAGACTCACTTGAACCCAGGAGGCAGAGGTTGCAGTGAGCTGAGCTTGTGCCACCGTACCCCAGCCTGAGCAACATAGCAAGACTCTGTCTCAAAAAAAAGGTCATATATTTATTGTGATTCATTTTACATGAAATGCACAGAAAAGAAAAATTCATAGAGACAGAAAGTAGATTAGTGGTTACCAAGGACTGCACAGGGGGTAAATGGGGAGTGACTGCTAATGGGTACATGGATTTTGGGGAACGTAAAAAAATGTTCTGGAATTAGATAGTAGTGATGCTCACATAACCTCGTAAATACACTAAAAACCACTGAACTCTACTGTATAATTTAAGAGGGTAAGTTTTTATATAGCAATAAAATTCTTACTAAAACATTACATGTATATATAAAACATGTATAAAAACAAACAGGAATAGACAATAAAACAGTAAAGAGGTCAGATGTCCAGCAAGGACCATATATGATCACTAAAATATATTGTTATTAGGTTGAATTCCAAAGTATTAATACATTTGCTCTAAGGTAAGGATTAGATTTGGTTTTCTACATTTCTAGAAATGTAATTAAATTAGATTTAAAATGAGAGTATTTGTGGTCATGATCTTATAAAGTAGATCTCCTAACTTTGACTTCTTTTTCTGCTTTTAGAGAAAAGTTAAAAGAATTCTAAATCCCACATTAAAAAAAAAATTCAGATGTGAAAAAAGGAATTGTTTGCAAATAGTTTTAAGAAATCATTTTGGGGTAAACAAAATGCTCTAAAACAGCATTGCTGTGATGGCTGTGCTGCGCTCTAAATCTACTAAATATCACTTTTAATTTCTAGCTGGCTTTAAATAGCTACAGATAACTGGACAAAGGCTATTTTCTCTATTTTTTCTGATTGTACTTACCAGGTATGACTTCTGGGTAGCCAGTTTTCTTTCCCAACTTTTTCAATGCAGAATTTCTGTGGTCCATTGCTCCCTAAAACATAATGGAATCATAAAGTTTGTTAGTATAGTAGATCTCAAATTGTGTTCCCCAATCCAACAGCATCAGCATCATGAGGAAATTTGTTAGAACCATAAATCCACAGGCCCCCCACATCAGCCTACTAATTCAGAAACTCTGGATCGGGTGTGGTGGCTCATGCCTATAATCCCAACACTTTGAGACTAAGGTGGGCAGAGCACTTGAGGTCAGGAGTTTAAGATCAGCCAAGCCAACATGGTGAATCTTGATCTCTACTAAAAATACAAAAATTAGCCAGGTGTGGTGGGTGCATGCCTGTAATCCCAGCTACTGGGGAGACTGAGGCAGGAGAATTGCTTGAATCTGGGCAGCAAGGTTGCAGTGAGTCAAGATCATGCCACTGCATTCCAACCTGGGTGACAGAGCGAAACCCTGTCTCAAAAAAACGAAACAGAACAAAAACACAAAAACCCCAAACCAACCAACCAACCAACCAACCAACAAAAAGAAATTATACGGGTGGGGCTCAGCAATATGTGCTTTAACAAGCTCCCAGGTGATTCTGTTAAATGTAAAAGTTTGATGACTCATTTGTTAATATAAGCCCCAGAGGAGAAAATGCAGTTTTATCTAGCATTCCTTTAGTCAGAATAACACATGATGATGATTAATAAAAGCTTACACAAGAACACACAAAAAACTTCCTTACTGAAACACAATAAGGAAACTACAATAAAACTTGATTTAAGGTTTGGCTCGGTGGCTCACACCTGTAATCCCAATACTTTGGGAGGCCAAGGCGGGTGGATCACCTGAGGTTGGGAATTCGAGACCAGCCTACCAACATGGAGAAACCCCATCTCTACTAAAAATACACAATTAGCTGGGCATGGTGGCGCATGGCGCATGCCTGTAATTCTGGCTACTCAGGAGGCTGAGGCAGGAGAATCACTTGAACCCAGGAGGCGGAGTTTGCAGTGAGCTGAGATTGCGCCATTGCACTCCAGCCTGGGCAACAAGAGCACTAACTCTGTCTCAAAAAAAAAACAAAAACAACTTGATTTAAATACAGAATTGGTAAAACTTTGCGAAATGTAAACATCCTGGTGAATTCAGTATTATTAATGCTAAAACTTACAGATGAATGTATAAACAAAAAAACCAGACACAAGTATACACACAAAAATTCTTGCCTTTCATTTACCTGCTGCTGGAGATAGCTGTGAATAGTGATCATAAAAACACTGTTTTTTTTAAAAAAGATCATTACTGCTCCCTAGGAAGCATTTATTGGTGGTCTCAATGATTGGTAGTGCTACTAGATATTTTAATTACAAGGGGCCAAGAATACTAACTGTTATGTAATGTGTGACACTGCCAGACACAAAGAATTTTCTCATGTCCCACCTGACTAAACCCAGTATACCAAATATAAATTGTTAGTGCTTTTGTATTTAATCACACTGAACTGTTTTCACAAGTAGTTATGTAAAAAGTCCAGTAATACAGGAAAACATTATGAAAAAAGACAGGTGAAATTATTCTGTGGTGTTAAACACATAAATTAAAATGAACTCTGCATGTTCTTTCTACTCTCTCTCTATATATTTTGAGATAGAGTCTCTGTCACTCAAGCTGACGGCAGTGGCGCAGTCTTGGCTTAATGCAACCTCCACCTCCTGGGTTCAAGCAATTCTCATGCCTCAAAGTAGCTGAAATTACAGGTGTGCATTACTACACCCAGATAATTTTTATATTTTTAGTAGAGATGGGGTTTTGCCATGTTGGCCAGGCTGGTCTTGAACCCCTGGCCTCAAGTGATCCACCCACCTCGGCCTCCCAAAGTGCTGGGATTACAAGCGTGAGCCAACACACCCAGCCTCTACTCAATATTTTATAGAACTTTTTTTTTTTTTTTGAGGTGGAGTCTCCCTCTTTCATCTAGGCTGGAGTGCAGTGGGACAATCTCAGCTCACCAAAACCTCTGCCTCCCAGTTTCAGGCTATTCTCCTGCTTCAGCCTCCTGAATAGCTTGGATTACACATGCCCACTACTACACATTGCTAATTTTTGTATTTTTAGTAGAGATTGGGTTTCACCATGTGGGCCAGGCTGATCTTGAACTCCCAACCTCAAGTGACCCACCCATCTCGGCCTCCCAAAGTGCTGGGATTATAGGTGTTAGCTACTGCGCCCGGCCACATTTCTTTTCTAATAACTTTCTTTTCTTTCTTTCTTTTTTTTTTTTTAAGACACAGGATGTCACTATGTTGCTCATGCTTGAGTGCAATGATTATTCACAGAAGCAATTTTAGTGCATTACAGCCTTGAAATCGTGGGCTCCAGCAATTCTCCTGCCTCAGCCTCCCAAATAACTGGGACTACAGGTAGAAAAGGAAATCAGTATGTGGAATAGACATCTGCACTCCCATGTCTACTGCAACACCATTCATAATAGCTGAGACAGGGAATCAACTTAAGAGTCCATGACCAGGTAAACAGATAAAGAAAATGTGGTGTATAAACAAATTGGAATACTATTCAGCCATTTCGAAGAGCAAAATTCTGTCATTTATGACAACACAGATGAACATGAAGGACATTGTAAGTGACATAAGCCAAGCAGAAAAAGATAAATACTACATGCTCTCACTCATATGTGGAAGCTAAAAAAGCCAATCTCATAGAAGTACAAAGTGGAACAGTGGTAACTATAGAAAGGTAGCAGGAAGGAGGGGAGAGCCAAAGGTTAGTTAACAGATAAAAGTACAGATAGGCAGGAAGAATAAGTTCTAGTGTTCTACAGCACTACAGAATGACTATAATCAACAACAATTTATTGTGTGTGGGGGTATTTTTATTTTTGAGATGAGTTTTGCTCTTGTCGCCAGTATACGATTTCTTTCTTCTTTTCGCTCTCTGATCTCTCCTTTAAGTTGGCCTCCGGGCTAATTCCATTTTTTTTTTCCTTTGAGATGGAGTCTCACTCTGTTGCCCAGGCTGGAGTGCAGTGGCGAGATCTCAGCTCACTTGAACCTCTGCCTCCTGGGTTTTAAGTGATTTTCCTGCCTCAGTCTCCCGAGAAGCTGGAGCTACATGTGTGCATCACCACACCGGCTAATTTTTGTATTTTTAGTAGAGATGGGGTATCACCATGTTGCCCTAGCTGGTCTCAAACTCCTGAGCTCAAGCTATCTACCCACCTCACCCTCCTAAAGTGCTGGGATTATAGGAATGAGCCACTGTACCTGGCCCAGGCTATTTCCTTGTCTCATCCCTACATGCAGATGGTTCTAAGCATCAGCCTTCTACTCCTCTCTCTATTTCATTTCTGCCTAAGACCACACATTCTCACAGCATCCAGTGTCACTGTTCTGATGATTCAACTTCTGTTTCCTCTTAACTCTAACTCATACATTGTTACCTCTATAGCTGGTTCCCTGTAGACTTGGTTGTCTGGCAGTTACCTTAAATTCAGCAGGTTGTAAGCTGCTCAGCATCCTCCCCCAACATCTACAACCATATATACTCTTTTTTATACTTTCTAACTTCTCCATTGCTCCATGTTCCATAACATGACAATTATCTCTGATACTCCTCTCTTATACTTCATTTTCCATCAAGCTCTTTACCTGTTTCTACCTTTGTAACTTTCTCTAGCATCTGTCCCCTTCTTTTCTATTTCTATTTCCATCTCTTGATATCAGGTTCACATCATTGCTGCAATGATTTCTTCCAATCTCTAGGCTTTCACCATCTTTTAATCCACACTATATTTTTCTGTCAAATCTTCCTAAAGGCAGCTTGAGCAAGGTTTCCTCTCTTCAGAAAGTTCCACAGCTTCCAATACCCTCACGATAATATCCAAATTCTTTTGGATATTTTAAAGACCTTTCTGTATTCAAAATTACCTCCTTAGTTCTCCTAATTTTGACTCTGCTTCACTTGAAGCAGGCTTAGGTATCATAACTTCTCTGTGTATCGTCCTATGGTATTTGGAATAATGTTGGTATTAAGGAAATACCTGAATTCACTTACGTAATTTATTGTTTAGTAACAAAGTAAATATTGCTGTCATCACTCATCTCAATATACATTTTAAGCAGCAGATTACTATGTAACAGACACTTTCCCAGGGGCAAGAAATAAAAAGATGAAGAAGATATGAATCTATATCTCAAAGAGCTCGCAGTCTCCCAGGGAAGAGTGGTTTTAAACCCAATAGGGAAAGTATAATCCACTATTGTCTGCAATGATCTTCTCACATCATTAAATAATACAACCAATAGTGATTTTTTACTCACAAAAGATACATGTTTGGCAATGACTTAATGAATAGATTTACATACAGAAGACTGCTATTCTAATGAGCTAGCTTGAAGGTAAAAAATTTCTACAGAGGTAAGGACTAAAAATTATTTAAAAGGTTATACAAATCCACGCTAACTAAGAATAGTTAAGAAAATGGCTATTCTTGTCTTTGTTGTCTCCGATAGGCTGTATACACATTTATGTAAAGCAGCATGATAAACAATTTTCTGTATGGGAAAAGTGATCCTATATACATACCCATGAGATCAGCAAATCCTCCTACTGGCAACCGGCAGGTTCCAGTAACAAACTGTAGAAGTCTCATTCTCTTCTCATTATCAATTTCTTTAACAAACTGTTAAAAGTATATTTAAAAATATATATATGTCATACGTTACATTTGGCACACTAAACAAGAAAGAAAAATAATCATTTCAAATCTTTTATATATTGTTTTAGAAGTGGGGTCTTGCTCTGTGGCAGTGGTGCAATCACAGCTCTCTGCAGCCTCTAATTCCTGGGCGGCAGGCAATCCTCCCCCTCAGCCTCCAGAGTAGCTTCACCTATAGGTGCAAGCCACTGTGTCTAGTTCATTTCAAATCTTAAAGGAATCCCTGGTGTCCACTGCATTAGATACTTAACCCAGCACTATGGATAGAGGGCCATTTCCATGTTTATCAAAGCCCCACCAGCCTTTCCTTATATAAATCGTAGGACAATGTACTTACAGGGAGATATAAAAAGAAGGATGGCCTGAGACCAAGAGCTCCTTACTCATGCAGATTTAAGATTAATTCTTCTAGGGAAGCCCTTCCCCCCTCACCTCCCAACCCCAGATCTGCCCGTTTTATAGGATATTCATGTGGCTACATAGGATATAGACCTTGAGTCAGTATAGACTTTGCTGTTTTATGAACTCCTTTAATCAAACTCACAGAATTCTGATGCAGAATATATCCCAATAATCTCCTCTTCTCAATGTTCTTTAGGTTTTGGTATAGCCACACATAGCTAGAATTATGTGGTTTTTATCTCATACAATTCTGACTCAAAATGATAGGTTTCTAGACAATGTATCTAGTCTGTAGTATAACTATGTTGGCTCTGTCAAAAATTTTTTTGTAAGGAATGATTTCAATCCTATTTTACTATTATCCTACAATTATCCTATAATGTTAACCCTACTTGTTGCAGAAGCTCAGTTTAAGTTTCTCATATGAATTTCTTTACATGTATAGATTTTTTTAATTTAATTTTTTAAATTATAAAATATACTTAACATAGATTCACCATTTTAACCATTTTGAGTGTAATTCAGTGACACTAAGTACATTCACACTGTTGTGCAACCATCACCACTATTTCCAATTTTTTCATCATCCCAAGTAAAAACTATGTATGCATTAAACACTACTTCCCATTTTTGCTCCTTGCAGCTTCTGGTAACCCATATTCTACTTTCTGCCTCTATGAAGTTGCCCATTCTAGCAACCTCACGTAAGTAGAATCATACAGTATTTGTCCATTTGTGTCTGGCTTACTTCTCTTATCTTAAAATTCATAATGTTTTAAAGGTTTATTCATGTTGTAGCACATACTAAAAATCTCATTCCTTTTTAGGGCTGAGTAATATTCTAACAGACAGTCCCTGGCTTACAATTTTTTGACTTTATGATGGGTTTATTACTCCATTATAAGCTGAGGAGCACCTGGACTTACAATGGTTAGATTTATGATTTTTCAACTTTACAATGGGTTTTTATCAGGGTATTAAATGCATTTTCAACTCAGGATATTTTTTACTTATGTGAAGGATAAAACTCCTTTACAAGTCCAGGAGCAACTCTATATGTATATACCACATTTTGTGTGGGTAAATGGATGAATACTGGGGTACAGGTATCTGTTTGAGTCTCTGCTTTCAGTTTTTTGGGGGGTATACCAAGGATTGGAGTTCCTGGGTCTTATGTTAATTCTATGTTTAACTTTTTGAGGACCCACCAAACTATTTCCACAGTGGTATGGTATGTCACACTATCACCGACAGTGCATCCTTGGCAATGGTTGTTCTTCTCCACTTTAAGAGTAATACCAAGAAGTATGATGTGGTATCTCATTGTGGTTCTGATTTGCATTTCTCTAAATACTAATGATGCTGAACATCATTCACTATGCTTAAGGCAGACATTTTTAGAGAGATACCATTATGATTCTAAACCAGGTCTCTTAAATTTTGCTTTCTGAACATTACATAATAATTAATGAAGTATAAGTGATAAAAACCATGCTATAGACAGTCCTATAAAACTCCAAAATCAAAAAGAAAAAAAAAACCCAAAATCATTTACATCAAATGTAGGTAAACTTTATCATCTGGGAATTGTCTTACACTCTACTCTGGACAAAGATGCAAAGTATGTGTGGCTTACTTGGCTATAGTCTTAAAAGGATGCTATTATAATCTGTATCCATTTATTATAATGCACAGGATGGACTGAAGGGTCTATATACACTGGTACATTTTGACTTGTGACTCATTTCCATATGTGGTAAGCCAAGTCTAAAAAATTATGCTGTGTCAACTAATAAAAATAAATTTAAAAGCACACCTGCCAAAACCACATGATTTGTTTGCTGGTCCTCGTATAATGACGGTAGATGGCATGTCTTTGCCAGTCATTCAAATCAATCTCTTGCATTCCACATAAAAGGACCTTTTGGGATGAAAAAGACAAATTGTTTTCTTAGGTAATCGTACAAAAACAGCTAGACATAGATAAGAAAAGACTAAGATTAAGTAAACCTTTAGAAAAACAATCAGTAGGCTTTGACTTATCATGTATACATCAAGAATTATATCTACATTACTCAGAAAGGCAAGGTTCCAAGCACGATGTCATATATATACAAATTCAGGGAAGTCAGTCAGTTGTAGAGAAGCCCTAATATTTGTACTTTTTGGGGGGTAACACTATTGTTTTATCTTTGAATAAATTATAATTTTCTTGTAATTTTTGAGACACTGCGGATGTCTCAAAACATTTTGCCAGTATAAAAAATATTACAGTAACTGGAATGATGAGAAAGTGAGTTTAAAGCAGAAAACTGAAGGCATTATTTACTAGCATGGTACAGGAGAATGAAGGAAAACTCATTACCTCTAATTCCTTTGCATCGAAGTATTGCAAATATTGCTGGGGAAGAATTTCATTAAAGCCCTCAAAGAAAGCTTGTGTCTGTTCTTCAACACCTCGAGACAACCTCCATTCAGCTACCATTCTAGCAAACAAATATAAAAATCATATCAGGAAGTTTAGATCTTACTTTTAAATTCTGAGTATAAAAATAAATTTTAAAAAATTATCAAGCACTTAAAATATATTCAAAAGTAGGCCGGGCGTGGTGGCTCACGCCTGTAATCCCAGCACTTTGGGAGGCCGAGGCGGGTGGATCACGAGGTCAAGAGATCGAGACCATCCTGGTCAACATGGTGAAACCCCGTCTCTACTAAAAGTACAAAAAATTATCTGGACATGGTGGCGCGTGCCTGTAATCCCAGCTACTCAGGGCTGAGGCAGGAGAATTGACTGAACCCAGGAGGCGGAGGTTGTGGTGAGCCAAGATCGCGCCATTGCACTCCAGCCTGGGTAACGAGAGCGAAACTCCGTCTCAAAAAAAAAAAAAAAAAAAAAAAAATATACATATATATATATATATATATACACACACACACACACACACATATATATATATATATATATATTCAGAAGTAGAATATAATGAACCCCCTGTACACATATCCAAGCTTCATCACAATGCCCATCTATTTCTTCTATGCCCCTACTCATGCCCTAGATATCATATAATTTCATTTCATTTTTATTTATTTATTTTTTTGAGACGGAGTTTCGCTGTTGTTACCCAGGCTGGAGTGCAATGGCACGATCTCGGCTCACCGCAATCTCCGCCTCCTGGGTTCAAGCAATTCTCCTGCCTCAGCCTTCCGAGTAGCTGGGACTACAGGGGCGCACCACCATGCCCAGCTAATTTTTGTATTTTTAGTAGAGATGGGGTTTCACCTTGTTGACCAGGA